>NC_137004.1:23014423-23281923 GCF_032717465.1 Coenobita brevimanus
CCATCACTTCCCCTCTGACTTCCTCATGGCTGACATTAAAATTTCTTCAGTTGATGTATTTTCTGCCATTACTGGCCTCAGTACTAACAAGGCATATGGGCCTGATGGGGTCCCTCCTGTTGTTCTCAAAAACTGTGCTTCTGTGCTTACACCCTGCCTAGGCAAACTATTTCGCCTTTGTCTGTCAACTTGTACCTTTCCTTCTTGCTGGAAGTTTGCTCTCATTCAGCCAGTCCCAAAGAAGGGTGACCACTCCCAACCCTCCAACTATCGTCCAATTGCTTTAACGTCCTGTATTTCAAAAGTTTTCGAGTCAATTCTTAATAGAAAAATTTTAAGGCATCTTTCCTATCACAACCTTCTTTCCGATCGTCAGTATGGGTTCCGTCAGGGACGCTCCACTGGCGATCTTCTCACCTACCTTTCAGACTCTTGGTCATCCTCCTCTCGGGACTTTGGCGAAAGCTTTGCCATTGCACTTGACATCTCAAAGGCTTTCGATCGAGTCTGGCATAAATCTTTAATTTCCAAACTGCCCTCCTACGGTTTCTATCCTTCTATCTGTGCCTTCATCGCTAGCTTCCTTTCTGGTCGTTCTATAGCTGCTGTCGTAGACGGCCATCGTTCTTCTCCTAGATCTATTAACAGTGGTGTTCCTCAGGGCTCTGTCCTATCACCAACTCTCTTCCTTTTATTCATCAATGATCTTCTAAGCTGTACATCTAACCCTATCCACTCATACGCTGATGACTCCACCCTTCACCTTTCCATTCGGTTCCCGCAACGCCCATCTCAACAGTTACTTCAAGAAACGAGGGATGAGGCTATGGCACACCTAATGTCTGACTTGGCTCATATCTCTGACTGAGGTAAAAATAATATGGTTGTCTTTAATGCATCTAAGACTCAGTTCTTACACCTACCAACCCGACAAAATCTTCCACAGGTATACCCACTAATGTTTAATAATATTCAGATTAATCCTGCATCATCCTTGAACATGCTTGGGGTTTCATTTACTCGGGACTTATCTTGGAAAGATCATATTACATCTCTTGTAAAATCTGCTTCCAAGAGATTGGGTGTGCTAAGCCGACTCCGCTCTTTCTTTACTCCCTGCACAATTGTTGACTCTATACTGGGGTTTTATCCGCCCCTGTGTGGAGTACAACTCTCATGTGTGGGGAGGCTCCCCACATACAGCTCTTCTCAATAGGGTGGAGTCAAAGGCTTTTCGTCTCATTAACTCTCCTCCTCTTACTGACTCCCTTCAACCTCTGTCTCTTCGCCGCACTGTTGCATCTTTATCTCTTTTCTATCGCTACTTTAATGGTCACTGCTCCTCTGAACTGTCTGCTTGCATTCCTCCACCTCTACGACGGGCGCGTAGCACCCGTCTGGCAGCAAACTCTCATCCCTTTTCTGTCCAACTCTCTAATGCAAGAGTTAACCGTTACTCCCAGTCTTTCATTTATGCAACAGGTCAGCTCTGGAACTGTCTCCCTCTGTCTGTATTTCCTTCTGCCTATGATCTCCAGTCTTTCAAACGTAGTGTGTCCAGGCATCTCAAAATGATCGGATCTTGAATTGGCTCTCTATTGTATTTTGTTTTTCTCTTGGAGGGAACTGTTACTGCAGGCTCATGCCTTTGGTTCCTTCTTCCTTGCATTTAAAAAAAAAAAAAAAAAAAAAAAAAAAAAAAAATTCTTTGGTTCCTTTTCATTTATTTCAAGCTTTATATCCATTATTGGTGTGAATAGGGTCTTAAATAGGTTTAAATATGTGCTTTGCATGTCTGGTAGGGAGTTATTTAGGTGGCTTTCAAAATTAGGCTGGGTTAGGGTCCATAAGTACCAGTCCAGGAGCCAGGGACTTGTTGTAAGTAGCCAGAATGTTTCATATTGTACTGTATTTTCCATACTTGCCTCTAAAACCTCATTTCACTTTTTTATGTCCCTTATTGGTGTGAATAGGGTCTTAGGTGCTATACACATGCAATAGGGAGGTGTTTTTCTGAGTTAGGCTAGGTTAGGGTCCATAACTACCAGTCCAGGAGCTAGAGACTTGTTGTAAGTGCCCAGAATGTTAAATATTGTATAAACTCAACTCTAAAACCTCATTCTCTGGTTCTTTTGCATTTATTTCGGTCTTTTATGTCCCTTATTGGTGTGATTAGGGTCTTAAATAGGTGCTATGCATGTCCAGAGGGAGTTGTATAGGTGTTTTTCTGAGTTAGGGTCCATAAGTACAAGCCCAGGAGGCTGGGGCCCACTATCCGGACAGGACCACTTTCCGGACATGCCTTTGGCTCTATTACATCGGATAGTGGAGGGATTACTGTATACATATATATATATATATATATATATATATATATATACATATATATATATATATATATATATATACTGTACAGGCAAGTCCGAGTTAAGAAGCAACTGCTTAACGAGAATTCGCAAATATGAGGTCTCGAACTTTGCACCACCGCCTGTTTAACGAGCATTTAAATCCCCCAAATCCCAACTTATGAGAATCGATACGAAGGTCGCGCCGCAGCTGTCCGCTGTGGTTACCTAGCACGCTAGGTAAACAAGGTGGACAGCTGCAGCACCGCTAGCTAAGAATCGAGTTGCACACTAGCTCTGCAAGCCTCTTCCCACCTTATCTTCGTTAACATTCTTCCAGCCAAGCTTGCCCTGTCAAGGTCGGTCTTGAAGTGTGCTTTTTTTCTGTGCCCAGGATTAATGTACTGTATCACCATGTCTTTAAAGCTACCCACTGTGACCCCTAGTGCTCCCAGTGCTAAACATGCTCGGCTTTCTATCTCTGTCACCCAGAAACTGGAAATAATTAGGAAATACGATAGTGGTGTGCATGTGGCGAAGCTTTGCTCTACCTACAGGCTCTCACTCCTCAACCATATGGTGTACAGTATTACTCTCTTGTATTAACCCCTTATTCCAGCTGAAATGAACAGAAAGTCAGTTTTGGTGGTTTGGGGGGAGGTTGCTTGGAGGCCTTGCTCCCTAACCCTATTTTTCTTGTAAGTTATTCACTTCATTAAACGAGAATTCGGCTAACGAGCAAAATCCTTGCTCCCAATTAGCTCGTAAGTTTGGGACACGCCTGTATATACAGTATACTGTATATATATATATATATATATATATATATATACAGTACATCCCCCTCGTACGCACCTATATGGGCGGCAGTGGATGTCGCGTACTAGGAATTCACATACAGTGAATACATAAACTTATGGGAAAAATTACATATGGGCAGCAACTCCCTTCATGGGAAACCCCTGAGACACCTTTCAGACCTAAGTATTGTACTATACAGGGAAACTATCTAAGACATATTACCTAAGATAAAGTAAATCAACAAGGTTATGGCTTTACTAGGGAAATCAACAAGGATATGACTTAACTAAACCAACAAGAATATGGCTGCTCACCTTTACCCAAGAGGACAATAGGCGTGAAGGAGGTAAGAAGAGGATCCAAGGCAGGATGATGCACCTGGCGCGCATCTCCTGCATCACCCACCACACCACCCGACACCACCTTCCTCACCACTTTCATCACCAGCACTTTCGACACTTTCTCTACTTAATGCACTCACTTCATTCATATACCCTTAAAAGTCTATTTCTGACACCTCAGACACTGAATCAGTCTCTTGATCCACCTCAGGATAGGGCTCTTCTGATGTTGAAAGGAGTGATTCCTCACTTTGTTCAAGCCGAAGGAAACGGGTGATGAGTGTTTGCTTCCGTCTGTTTACTTCCTGGTTGTGCTTGTAGGTGTAGTAGCGGAAGGTTCTGTCCAGCGAAGACATCACCTCCTCCACTCGCAACTAAGAGCATTTGATGTCCTTGAATTTTTACTTGAATTTATCAAGGGCACACAGTACCCTGCTGATCTCCATCATGGTCAAATCTTCACTCTCCATCACTGGTGTTGCTGCCTTTTCTGCTGCAATCTCCTGCTCAAGGTGGATGTAGTGTAGGCAACCGTTATCGCCTCTTGGGGGGGCAATGTCGCGTACTCAGGGTAACCCCGGATTTGGGCCACTCTTTGCTGCCCGTCTTGCTTACAAGCAGTTCAATTCGCATACTAATAAAAAACACATTAAAAAAAAAAAAAATAGGTCCTCGCATACAAAGGGGATCGGGTACTCGCAACTCGCGTACTGTGGAGATGTGCTGTATATACTGTATATATATATATACATATACAGTAATCCCCGTACTTCCCGGATGCCTACTTTCCAGACACCCCACTTACTGGACATTGTGGCCCTGGAACTCTGGAACCCAAAAATGGCCAAAAGAAGAAAAAAAAATCCTCCCAAAATCCAAATTTTTCCCCACCCGTAATTTGAAATTGCTGCGCGACACCGAACAGCTGTTACACCACGGACCCTTCACCCCTTCCTTCCTCCTCCCTCCCCCCTCCCCTGTCAGGGTTGCCATTTGGTATTTTTCATTACCAAATGTGGGCCAATTTGGTCATGAAAAATTCGTTTGGTAATGAATCAGAATAATGCATTACCAAACGGATTTTTCACATGTATGAGGATACACAGGATGGAGATGATGGATTGTTTGCTCTCTCTTTTAAATCTGCTGGCCAACATAGCATGAAAATAATCAACATGCTGTTAATTATAAGGAGAGTGATTACATTTATTTACACTAGTATATATAATTAGTGAAGAATAAATGCTAGCTTTACGAATTTGGTAATGAAAAGTTATATTTGACAATGAAAATTGAGGAGTCTGGTAATGTGGCCATTGCGATCTGGCAACTCTGCTTCCTCGTCACCACCAGCGGTTACTGCCTAACTTCGATCATGAGTAGATGCTTATCGCAATGGATGCCACACGCACACGTTTTTTGTGAATAAACAGTGAATAAACGACAATACCTCGCCACTAGACTACATGGGAATTTACAGTGTTGTGCAGTGTTAAAAAATTAGAATTTAGAGTGCAAAGGATTAACTGTGGAGTGCAAACTGGCAGTTGAAACTGGCGTGGTGCAATTAACAATGTGCAGTGTTAAACAATTATAACTCACAGTGCAAAGAATTACAGTAAATGCAGCATAACACTAGATTACTGTACGTGCTTCAAGGACATTTTCACCACTGCCGAAGCCTTTAGAGAAGGCAGCCACAGATGTGCTGTAAGTACCCTGGCTGTGGTACAGTCACTTCTAATTCCTCATTCTTTGGTTCCTTTTCATTTATTGAATGCTTTATGTCCATTATCGGTGTGAATAGGGTCTTAAATAGGTTTAAACAGATGCTATGCATGTCTGGTAGGGAGTTATTTAGGTGTCTTTCAAAGTTAGGCTGGGTTAGGGTCCTTAAGTACCAGTCCAGGAGCCAGGGACCCACTTTCCGAACAGGACCACTTTCCGGACATGCCTTTGGCTCTATTACATCGGATAGTGGAGGGATTACTGTATATATACAGGCGTACCCCAGTTTAACGATCTAATTGGTTAGGTACTACCCCATCATTAGGTGAGGTATCATTTATTGGGGTACTTTTAACGTGTATTTCAGTGTGGACCATTTACCAGAGTTGGGTTTCCCCCCAAACCAAGTCCAAAACCCACCCAGATGAGCCCAAAAACAGGTTTAAAGGCAATCTAAATGACTTAACACCTATCAAAGAAGCTAACCTAAGCCTAACACCTGTAAATAACTCACTAAAACCAACAAATGAAATTTGAGTACAGTAATCCCTCCAATATCCGATGTAATAGAGCCATAGGCAGGTCCGGATAGTGGTCCTGTCCGGATACTGGGCCCCAGCTTATGGACTTGTACTTATGGACCCTAACTCAGAGAAACACCTATGCAACTCCCTCTGGACATGCCTAGCACCTATTTAAGACCCAAATCACACCAATAAGGCACATAAAAGACTGAAATAAATGCAAAAGAACCATAAAATGAGGTTTTAGAGGTGAGTTTATACAGTATTAAACATTCTGGGTACTTACAAGTCCCTGGCTCCTGGACTGGTTTGAACCGCCAGTTTGCAGTCCACAGTTAATCCTCTGTACTCTAAATTCTAATTTCTTAACACTGCACAACACTGTAAATTCCTGTATGTTCTAGTGGTTAGGTATTGCAGTTTATTCACTGTTTATTCACAAAAAACAAGCACCTGTGGCATGCATTGCTATGAGCATCTGCTCTCGATCGGAGTTAAGCTGTAAGTGTTGATGATGGCGGGGTAACAGAGTTGCCAGATTGCAACAGCCACATTACCAATCTCCTCATCTTTCATTACCAAATTTAACTTTTCATTACCAAATTCGTAAAGCTAGCATTTATTCTTCACTAATTATATAATAAATGGAAATACATGTAATCACTCTCCTTATAATTAACATCATGTTGAGTATTTTCCCACTATGTAGGGTAGCAGATTAATCAGAGAGAGCAAACAATCCACCATCTCCATCCTGTGTATCCTCATACATGTGAAAAATCCATTTGGTAATGCATTATTCTGATTCATTACCAAACGAATTTTTAATTACCAAATTGGCCCACACTTGGTAATGAAAAATACCAAATGGCAACCCTGACAGGGGAGGGGGGAAGGGGGAGGAAGGAAGGGGTGAAGGGACCATGGTTTAATAGCTGTTCAGTGCCAGGCAGCAATTTCAAATTATGGGTGGGAAAAAAGTCAGACTTTTTTCGAATTTTTTGTGGTTTTTGGCCCATTTAGGGAATATTGGATCCCAGGACGATTATGTCCCGTTAGTGGGGATGTTCGGATATTGGGCGTTCAGATATTAGAGGGATTACTACAATATATGTCTGGAAAAAATCAAGCTTAGTAAACTGTACCCCAAAATCACAATGTTAACCCCATCTATGGCTAAAACACATTAATCGAAGTCTAAAAACAGTTTATAAATCAACCTAAACATACAATATTAGTCTAAAATATCAAAATCGGTAAGAAAAATCAACACCCATCGTTAAACCGGGGTCTGGCCATCGTTAGGTGGGGTATGGTGCAATTTCTACCCCCATCGTTAAGCCGAGGTATCACATCTAGGGGTATTGTATACTGAGGTATTACTGTATATATATATATATATATATATATATATATCATCATCATCATCATCATCAGCCATTATAAGTCCACTGCTGAACAAAGGCCTCCCCCAACCTTCTCCACGAATTCCTTGGCTGAGCCAATCTTTGCCAAGTTTTCCCTGCAAATTTCTCTATCTCATCTCTCCACCTCCTGTCTGGCCTTTTTCTGCTACGCTTACCATCTTTTGGTGTCCAGTCAGTCAACCTCTTGCTCCATTGATTATCCCTTGTTCTTGCTACATGACCTGCCCACCTCCATTTCTGTTCTTTTATAACTTCTATAATATCTTTGACTTTAGTTTGCTCTCTCACCCAAGCTGATCTTTTCCTGTCTCTTAAAGATATTCCCAACACTGACCTTTCCATTGCTCTCTGAGAACGAATTAATTTATTTTCCATCGATTTTGTTAGTTTACAAGTCTCACAACCATACGTCATAGCTGGAATTATACATTCGTTATATACTTTTCGTTTCATACAAACTGGCAAGCTACTTTTCACAATGTCCCTATGTTTACCGAAAGCTTTCCATCCAATTGTAATGCGTCTTTTTATTTCGCTATCATTATATTTCGTTAATTTTAGTATTTGTCCCAGGTAATTGTACTCCTCAACTTCTTCAAGAATATATATGTATATATGTATATATATATTATATCTATATATAATCCCTCCAAGATCCAACTTAACAGTGCCAAAGGCACGTCCGGGACTTGGTTTTGTCCAGGACTTTGGGAAAAATGCATGTGGACAGGTACTTATAGACCCCAACCCAACCTAACTTTGAAAGCCACCCAAATAACTCCCTACCAGACATGCACATTATCTATTGAAGACCCTTCTCACACAAATAAGGGACAGAAACCATAAAATAACTTAAAAGGAACCAGAGAATGAGAAATTAGAAGTATGGAAAATATTTAGCACTGTACAGGGTACTTACAACATATCCGTGACCATCGCAAAGATTAACCCACCTCCTCTATGACTCTAACAGTGGTGAAGGTGCACTTGAAGCACATACAGTAATCCAGAGTTGCATTGCACTTAATCCTTTGCACTGTAAATTATAAATGTTTAACACTGCACATTCTCTTCTTACATATTCTGGTCTTACTTGTGCCATGCCAGTTGCAACATGCCAGTGTTGCACTCTGCACTTAATCCTTTGCACTCTGAATTCGAATTTCTTAACACTGCACAACATTGTAAATTCCCATGTATTTACCTAACTGTATTTACCTAAATGTGATATACAGGAAATGAGCTATGCTCGTGGGGTCCCGTCTCTGTTTCTCAATGTCAAATTTAGCTTTAAACTCGTTTAAGTTTTTAGACTGGATGATCTCTTTGTCCATGCTATTCCACAGGTCTATAAATCTATAAGAAAAAGTATATTTCTTGATATCCTTCAAGCAGCTTGGCTTCTTCAATTTCATTCCGTGTCCTCTTGTTACTCTCTTATCCCATACAAACAGATCTTCTTTGTCAATTTTGTCTACTCCCATCATGGTCCTGAACATTGTAATTGTCGCCTCTCTTTCTCCTTTCCTCTAAGGAAGGCAAATCCAACTTTCCAGCCTCTCTCTGTACGACAGATCTGCAAGACTGGGGACCATTTTGGTTGCTGTTCTTTGTATTCTCTCAATCTTGTTTATATCTTTTTTTGTGTGTGTGGGGACCACACTACTGCTGCATATTCTAATCTGGAGCGGATCATGGCCACTATCAATTTTTTCATCATCTCCTCATCCATGTAATGAAATGCTACTCTTATATTAATCAAGAGTTTATACGTCTCTCTAACTGTCTTGTTAATATGTTTTTCAGGTGACAATCTATCCTGGACCAGCACTCCCAAATCTTTCTCTTCTCTCGCTTTTGTGAGTGGTTCATTACCTATCAAATAATTCAGTGATGGCCCCTGAGTACTTTTACCCATTTCCAATATTTTACATTTCTTTGCACTGAATTTCATTTCCCACATCCAGCTCCAATTGTGTATCCAATCCAGATCCTATCTATCTATCTATCTATTGCCAGACACCTCAATCCCGTATGGGGTGGCCACAAATAAATCGCCTCCACATCGCGCTGTCCCCCACCATTTCACTGCCCTGCTCCCAACTCACACCCCCCTCTCTCATAAACTTCTCCACTCCCCCTCTCTCATATACTTCTCCACTCCATCCCTTCATCTCATCCTCGGCCTCCCTCTCCCTCTCCCCCCCTCCACCTCGCTCACATACACTCTCCTCATCAGTCTCTCGCCCTCCATCCTCTCCACATGGCCAAACCACCTCAGTGTGTTCCTCCTAATGCTTCCTATCACATCCACATCCACACCACAATCTCCTTCACATCCTCATTTGTCAGTCTGTCTCTCCAAGTGACTCCACAAACTCCTCTCAAATAACTCATTTCCACTGCTCTCACTCTTGACTTGAGTCCTTCCAACAACGTCCAAGCTTCACTTACATACGTTAGAGTTGGTATCACAATACTGTCATGTAGTAACTTTTTCACTTCCATGCTCACTTCCTTTTCTTATCACTGCTTTAAAGGAACCAGCAACCTTTCTTCCTTGTTGTACCCTTTCCAGCACTTCAGCCTCTAAACTTCCATCCTTACTCATCACACTCCCCAAGTACTTACATGTACTCACATTTTCCATTTCCTTACCATCCAACCTCACTGTACATTCACTGACTTCACCTCTCTCAAAGACCATCACTTTACCCTTCCCTGCATTCACCTTTAGATTCCGTTTCTTACACACTCTCCCAAACTCATCCACCAAGCCTTGCAGCTCCTCCTGCAGCATTTTACAATCCTCATCAACCTCTACCTTCCTCAAGATCTTTGCATCATCAGCAAACAGACTTGCATAACTATTCACTCCATCTACCATATCATTTACGTAAATCAGGAACATTACTGGTGCCAACACTGAGCCCTGTGGGACTCCACTTGTTACTTCCCTCCATCCAGACATCCTATCCTTTATCACTGTCCTCATTTGTCTGTCTCTCAAAATGTCTCTCATCCATTGTAGGAGGTTCCCCTTCAGTCCTCCTATATGCTCTAATTTCCACACAGTCTCTTATGGGGTACCTTGTCGAAGGTATTCTCCAAATCTAATTACACACAATCCACCCAACCATCTCTCTCCTGTAGCACGTCAATTGCTCTAGAGTAAAAGCTCAAACACATGACCTTCCTCTTCTGAATCCAAACTGACTTTCAGTCAAAATACAGTAATCCCTCTACTTTCCGGACGCCCACTTTCCGGACATCCCCACTTACCAGACATAATCGTCCAGGGATCCAATATTCCCAAAATGGTCCGAAAACTGCAAAAAATTTGAAAAACAAAAAAAAATTTTCCCGCCCGTAATTTGAACTTGGTGTACGCAGCGCGGGGCAGCTTTGTTGTGGCGCGTCATTCCTCCAACGTCCACTAGAGCGCCCCTGCATCCTCCCCACTTTCCGCCTGTCTCTTGTCGTGAGTGAAAGCTCGTCGTCATGGCTGCCCATGTGCTCGCTTTTGTGGTGGTGCCTTACCTGCTGCAGGCACTCCTGCTGCTCTCGTCCCTCTTATTAGTGTGTGTGATGATGGCCCCGCCGCCTGAGAAGAGGAAGAGAGTGGTATTGACTCTGGAGAAGAAGCAGGAGATATTGGAGAAAGAAGATGTGGGATGGTCTTCTTCACGCATCCTCCATGAGTTCAACCTGGCCCGATCTACTTTGTTTGATATTAAGAGATCCCAAGACAAACTCATGCAGTACATGGCTGACTTCTCATTGAAAAGCAAACGCAACGTGGAGAGGAAGATGATGTTTACTCCCAAGTTTGCTGAAGATGACCACTCCACGTTGATTTGGTATCAACAGCAACGAGCTGCTGGTGTGATGGTACGTGGTACGGAGCTGAAGGCTGCTGCTGAGAAGTTTGCAAGGCTTCATAACACCCTAGACTTCAAGGCATCCGAGGGTTGGCTTTGCGTTTAAGTTACGGCATGGCCTTACCAACCGTATGTCTCATGGCAAAGCTTTGAACGCTAACGAGGATAGAGTAGAGGAGTTTCGGCACAAGGTGAAGGGCTTGATCGACAGGGAGGGCCTAACTCTCGGTCAAGTCTACAACGCTGACGAAACTGGTTTATTCTATTGCTCTTTGCCTACGAAAACTCTAGCCGAGGAGAATGAGAAGCGTGTACCTGGCCGCAAGCTCTCCAAGCAATGGCTATCTGCTTTGTGTTGTGCCAATGCTAACGGCATGCACCGGCTTAAGCCCGTTATTGTTGGTCGTGCAAAGCAGCCTCGGTGTCTTCGTGGGGTGATGGATGTCCTTCCTGTCGTCTGGTACCATTCCTTGAAGGCATGGTTCACAGCTGTGATCTTCAAAGACTGGTTCCACCGCCATTTCGTCAAGGAGGTCATACATTACCAAACGGAGAAACTGGGAATCCCACGCGACCAGGTAAAGGCCCTCCTTCTCCTCAACAATGCACCTGCCCACCCGTGCGACAAGGACTTGGTGGCTGAGAATGGCCGCATTAGGTGCATGTTTCTGCCACCTAATACTACTGCTCTCATCCAACCAATGGACCAAGGAGTGATCGAGGCAACAAAGCGCCTATACCGACGGAAGTCCCTGGACGAGGTGATTTTTGTTCTCGAGGGCGAGGACGAGCGCAGGAAGGGATGGGACACGCGAGGCCAGCGGACCTTGGAAAACCTTCGCCGCTACAAAATCAAGTCTGCAATCTACAACTGGGCCAGTGCATGGAAGGAAATCCCTGTCAGGACTCTAGAAAATGGTTGGTCTCGTCTGCTTCTCGGAACGGATGAGGAGTACGATTTCCTAGGTTTCGACGTGGATGACTTCCATGCATGTCTACGTGCGCACGGCGACGATGTTGATGTGGATGAAGTGCGTGAGTGGTTAGATGACGACGAGGGCAATCCTGGGTATCAGACCCTGTCTGATATCGAGATCGCATCTTCAGTTGCAGGTGTCAGTACCCAGCTTGAAGATTCCAACGAGGACGGCGACGATGATGCGGACTCCTCTCAGCATGACACAACTCCAGCCATCCCCAAGCTAAGCACACTCCGGGAACACCTAGAGTTCGTTCTGGACTACCTGGAACACCCAGACTGCGACAGGGAGATGGGGCCCTTGGGACTTGTGGAGAAAGTGCGTGCTTTCAGGCAGCGCATCATAAATCGTCAGAATCATCGTTCCTTGCGTCAATCAACCATTGACAGTTTTTTCAGGCCCGTGACCCCTGCTGTGCCCAGCCCTGGCTCCACTCCGTTGCCTCCCCAAGACAGGCCCTCATGCTCCAAGCCACAGCCCAGCACATCAGCCACGGTGGAGTCACCGCTCGACGTGAGTTTGCGTCTATCTTCCGAGTCGTCTGCAGTGGGTACACCATCACCACGACCCAGCGACGCACCCCTAGGTCACCTGCCAGCGATACTCTCAGACTCTGACAGTGATTAAATGACAAGAACTTCTCCACTAGACCACACGGGAATTTAGTGTTGTGCAGTGAAAGAAAAACAGTGCATACAGTATTGTAAAGAAAGTAGAAATTTGAGTGAAAAGACAAAATTTTTGGACTAAATTTAACGTAAATAAACTTGTGATTTGTTTTGAAATTGGTTTTATGAGTGGAAAGACTTAAAGTGCAGAGTGCAACATTTATTAAGTTACAATGAAGCATAAGTTAGACAAGAGTGCGCAGTGTGAAGAGAATGGATTCTGAGTGCGAATGACTAAGTTAAGTGCAAGACTTCATGAACAGTGTACTGCAAGTGCTTCAAGAAATCCTTCTTACCGTCAGAGTTTGAGAGGGGGTGGTTATTCATCGAGATGGCCATGGACTTGCTGTAAGTAGGCAGAATGTTTCATACTGTACTGTACAGGTTATCCCTTAATTCACGCGAACTTTTCTCACACGATTTCGGTTATCCACGAATTTTTCATACAATAATTAAAACAAAATTATAGTATTCAAATAAGTAATTTCAATATATAAGAGAAGTAAATAAAATATAAAAAATGCCTACCTGCTGCCCGTGTGCACACATATATGTATGTGTGTGTGTGTGTATGTGTGTGTGGAAGCCTGGGAGATCGGTCTACCACGCACCACTCAGTCAGTTTGAATCCGACGGTCGAACCATGCATGACTTGTAAATCGTTATTTGTAGCTTATTTTTCTGCCTTCCAGTAATTGCTTGCCTTGTCTGTCAACATGGGGCATAAGCGTAGTGCTAGTGATGCATGTGGTAACACACCAAAACTGACTTGTAAAGTGATGTTGCTGACAGAGAAAGTTAAAGTGTTGGACAAACTTCAGGGAGGAATGTCGGCGACAATTCTCCGTCAGGACGATTCCCCGTCATTTATTTACATACCAGTTTATTTAGCAAGTACAGTACACTAGTTTTTTACTTATATGAGTTATAAAATCCCCCTGAAAATTAGTTATTAAAGTATTAATTAATCAATAATAAGTATATTAACCCTTTAACCGCGGGTATTGTTTTGGCCTGACTGTCCTCTCCCGCGGGGGTTTCAGCCAAATGTAAACAAACCTTTAAACCTTAATAACTCTGCACAGAATAAAGCTAGAGGAAAAAATAAGGTACCATTAGAAAGTACTAACCTTCAGCTTTCCACTGATGTAGGTTTCATGACTCTGTTGACTTTCACAGGACGGGCAGTGCCGTTAGAAGTGAGGGGTGTAAAATCACTATTTTTCGCTCACACACCATTACCTTCGCTCATACACCATTACCAAATGCCAACCTCATTCTGATAATAATACTATAAACATATATGAACACTGCACATACGATAAACACCCACTCTGTGTTCACTGAGGCAGGTAAAAGGCACTGTAATTACCCACACTTCACTGCCACATCAGCGGTGTTGTAATCACTATTTTTCGCTCACACACCATTACCAAATGCCAACCTTATTCTGATAATAATACTATAAACATATATGAACACTGCACATACGATAAACACCCACTCTGTGTTCACTAAGGCAGGTAAAAGGCACTGTAATTGCCTGCACTTCACTATCACATCAGCAGTGTTGTCACTCACACAGCTGGACAGATACTGATGCGTGTTTGGTCTGGGGTGGGGTGGGGGGCCCAGGGGGTGGGAGGTGGGGCCCCAGGGTGGGGAAGAGGGAGGTGGAGGTCGGCTGGAGTGAAAGAACTTAATAGCTACTCTCCCTTGAAACAATTGGCGCACGGAAAAAGCGCGGGGTATTCAAAATATTCACAAACATTCGAGAATGACACCCGCGGTTTGGTCCAGTTTTTGCAGTGTCATTCTGGAATGACACCGCGGTTAAAGGGTTAATAGAATGACAGGGAATTGTCCATGTTTTGACGGTGAGTTGACTTGATGGTGAATTGTCTCAGAACCGTATGTTTGAGGTGAGTCAACTGTTCACACAATAAAGAAGGAGAATGTAGCATACGGAAGACAGTGAGGGCTAGTGCACCAGACTGCTAAAGTGTCTCCACCTACGCCTGTGAATTGTCTTGTAACCGCATGTTTGGGGTGAATGAGTCAACTGTTCATACAATAAAGGCAGACTGTAGCATACGGGAGGCAGTGAGGGCTAGTGCACCAGACTGCTGAAGAGTCTCCACCTACGCCTGTGCTTGTCAAGTTTCAGTTTTAAATTTGTAACATTTTTGTTGTTTTTAATACTTAATGCTAGTTTATAAGGTGTATGTAGCTCATAAACAGTATTATTCAGATGTAATACACGTACAGACATGCGTAATTATGTGCACACAAGGGCAGAACATATACACGAATATACCACATAAACGAAGGGTATGGGAACCTAACCCTCGCGTGAATTAAGGGCTTACCTGTACTGTATTTTCCATACTATACTTACCTCAAACACCTCATTTCACTCTTTTATGTCCCTTATTGGTGTGAATATGTAGTGTCTTAGGTGCTATGCATGTGCAGTAGGGAGGTGTTTTTCTGAGTTAGACTAGGTTATGGTCCATAACACCAATTCAGGAACCAGGGACTTGTAAGTACCCAGAATGTTTAATATTGTATGAACCTACCTCAAAAACCTCATTTTATGCTTCTTTTGCATTTATATCAGCCTTTTATGTCCCTTATTGGTGTGATTTGGGTCTTAAATAGGGGCTATGCATGTCCAGAGGGAGTTGTATAGGTGTTTTTCTGAGTTAGGGTCCATAAGTACAAGTCCAGGAGGCTGGTTCCCACTATCCGGACAGGACCACTTTCTGGACATGCCTATGGCTCTATTATGTCAGATAGTGGAGGGATTACTGTATTCATCTCTTCCAGATATTTTATCAATTTAGCTTTCAGAATTCTCTTGCACAATTTTGCGACCATGCTGGTTAGGGACACTGGCCTATAATTCAGGGGTTCTTCCCTGTTTCCTCCCTTACAAATTGGTACGACATTTGCCCTCTTCCATTCTTGAGGCACTTTCCCCTCTTCCAGAGAACACACAATTAAACTGTGAACCTTATCTGCCAGTTGTTGTCTGCATTCCTTCAGTACCCAATTAGACATTCCATCTGGTCCTGGGGCTTTCCTTACATCTTGAGTTTCTAGTAATTTATACACTTCCTGTACTTCCACTTTTATATCTTTTATCACTACATTTCTAGTCACTCCCTCCCCTTCCACAAACTCTTTTCATTAGAGAAAACTGATTGGAAACATTTGTTCATTACTTCAGCTTGCATTGCCGCATCTTTATAGACCAGTGGTGTGGTACTGCAGTTTATTCACTGTCCACCACAAAAACAAGCATGTGGGCATGGCTAGCCATGGTGATAAGCGTGCAGTCACAACAGTAGGTAGGCAGGAAGTGGGGAGGATGCAGGGGCGCTCTAGTGGACATCGCTGGAACTACGCACCAAAACACAGCTGTTCGTCACCGCACGGCAAATTTAGAGTAGGGATGAACAGGTATCAGCTTTTTTTTGCATTCTGACATTTATTGGTCATTTTTGGACCCAAGCCCAAAATGTCTGGGACGTGGGGTGTCTGGGACTTGGGCGTCCGGGTCTTAAAGTGATTACTGTATTCCAAAGCGGCATGACAAAGGCGAGGGCGCACATGCCATCACCTCGGCTCTCCACCTGCAGCAGTCAACTGTCTCGACTATTATTAAGACAGCTGCTGCCATCAGGACTGCCACTGGGGAGGTTGCAACCCTCAGCGCCCCCCGTATCACCCGCCACAGGGAGCAGTGATGGAGGAGATGGAGTAGATGCTCCACACATGGGTAGAGGACCAGAACAAGTGGAAGGCACCCATGAGTCAGGTGCTCATCTGTAAGAGGGCACTCTCCCGTTTGGACAATTTAAAGGTGAAAAGAAATTTGGATGCAAGTGAAACTTTTAAAGCCAGCCATGACTGGTCTGACCACTTCAGGAAGTGGGCAAGCCTGTGCTACATGAGTATGTCTGGCAAGGTGGTGAGTGCAGATGCGGTGGAGGCGGCAGCATTCCCTGACGAGCTGAAACAAATCATCATGAAGGGTGGCTAAAAAGCAAAGCAAGCCTTGAACTTCAACAAGACAGGACATTTTGGGAAGAGAATGTTCTCCAAGACATACCTTGCAACAGAGGAGAAGTCTGCATTGGGGTTCAAGGCTTTGAAGGACCAGATTACACTTCTGCTGGAGAGTGACCTTAAGTTAAAGCCATTCCTAGTCTACCACTCAGAGAATCTGAGGGCTCTGATTGCCTTTGTCAAAGAGGACCTGGGGGTACCTGAAGTCTAACAAGAAGGTCTGGCTGACATCCAACATCTGCTCTTCCTTCTTTCACTCATACCTCTCTCATGTCCTGAGAAAGAATGCCTCCAAGGAAAACCTAGCCAATCGCTTCCTCTTGGTGGCAGACAATGCGCCTAGCCACCCTCCTGCAATGAAAGACTGGGCCAGCAACACGGAAGTGGTGTTCCTGTCCCCCAACACTACATCGTTGTTGCAACCCATGGACCAGGAGGTGATCACCACCTTCAAGGCCTACTACCTCCGGCAAACTGTGCAGCAGCTGGTAAGGGCGTGTGACAGTGACAACTGGAGACAACAGTACAGTCATTCTGGCGGGGGTACAGCATCAGGCATGCCATTGAGAACATCACAGGTGTCTGGAGGGAAGTCAGCCAGGCCACCATGAACAGAGTGTGGTGCAAGCTGTGGCCAGGGTGTGTTAACTCATTTACCGGCTTCCCCGAGGGTGTGCAAGCACCGTTGGTGGAATGGGTGCTGAAGGACATCATACAGCTGTTCTACGATGCGGAATTCGGTGAGGTGGGTGAGGAGGACATGGAGGAGGTCCTGGACAGCCACAGGGAGGCTCTGAGTAATGAGGAGCTCCTCAACATGGAGATCCAACGAGCCCACCAGGAGGCACAGGAGGAGGAAGTCATCCCAGAGATGTAAGCCCTGAAAATAAAGATTCTGCAGTGCTCGTCAAAATTATCGAGCGCCTACAGCCGGGCGTGCAATACTTATGGCCAAAAAAGAATCACCCATTATTGGTAGTAAAAACTAAGCCACAAGTTTGCGGCGCTAGCATGACGTCATGGTAGCCTGAGGCCTTACTACGCGCTGGTTGGTTTCCGCCTCAGTTGCCCATGGGCTGCCTGAGAGAGAGGAACTCTGCCGCGTCTCCCTCTCTTTTTGTGCCCTTTTTTACCGAGTGTCCTGCAGTGTTTTGGCTTTTGCCACTTTGTTATGACACCTACCCGTGAACTATCGAGTGAAATCATATCCCAGATCATTGCTCTAAAGGAGGCAGGCAACCAGACAAAGGAAATTAGTGAATTGGTTGGTGTGGCTTGATCGACAGTGCCTAGGTGGTGCGCGCAGTTTCGAGTGGAAAACAGTGGTGAGATTCCCACAAAGAAACCGGGGTCTGGTAGGCCTAGGAAAACTTCCCCAAGGTCTGTTAATGTTTTAAAACGTGCAGTGGAGTTTAATCCTCGTGTGAGTGCAAGGAAAATAAAGGAGAGCAACCCGGAAGTGTTTGGTGAGGTGTCTGTGAGAACAGTGTCTCGTAGGGTCCATGAACTTGGTTACACAAGTCACAGGCCTGTGAAAAAGCCTCTTCTCTCTAGCAGCCAGCAATTTTGTAGGCTTGCCTTTGCTAACAAATACCTTAATTGGGGTGAGGAGCAATGGTTGTCAGTGTTGTGGTCTGATGAGGCAACGTTTAGTGTCACCTGTAACAGAGGAGCACATGTATACCGGCGCAAAGGTAGTGACCCACTTGACCCATGGTATGTTGAAAACACAGTAAAACATCCTGATTCACTCATGGTATGGGGTTGTTTCTCTTGTCAAGGTTTGGGGAAGCTTGCTGTGCTTCCCAAGAATATTAGAGTGAATCAGGATGTTTACCTGGAGCTCTGTGTGATCATTTACCAGACTCTTTCGAGCTCACAGGTGCACGAGTATTTCAGCAGGACGGAGCACCTGCTCACAAGGCCAAATCGGTCACCAACTGGCTTCGTGACTGCGAGGTATCATTCATGAAAGACTGGCCAGGAAATAGCCCAGACCTCAACCCGATTGAAAACCTCTGGTACCTCATAAAGAAGAATCTCCAAGGGAAGGACGTGAGCTCTCTGCCTAAGCTGGAAGCTGCCATTCGTGACTCCTGGGACAAAATACCCCTCCAGCACCTCAGGAGCCTCGCCCTTTCACTTCCAAGACGTCTCAGGTCCGTGAAGAAGCATAAAGGATACCCTACGAAGCACTAAAGGTAAATAAAATGCTTTATTCATATGTTTTTCCAATGTTGAAAGGTTTGTTTCGTAGGAGGGACACAGGGCGCTCGATACTTCTGACGAGCACTGTATAGGAGATGGTGGCCCATGTTGAGGCCATTTCCTTGATGAGGATGAATGACCCTCTCCCAGGATGAAGCAGGGACGCAGCTGATCATTTGAAGGGGGGCATGAAGGTGTACCAAGTGATATTGGACGAGAAGAGAGAGTGGCAAGGCAAACGACAATCACGTCATTCTTTAAGGAAGACCCCACCACGCCATCGCCCCGCAGAGGATTCCCCCAGCCCTCCACCAGCTGACAATCTCCACAACCCTTCACCAGCAAAGAAACTCCCAAGGCTTCCTCCTGACAAGGACTTTATGCTCGGCTTCTGATGCTGGACCTTACATTCAACAGATCCCCGTCTCCTTCCATGTCACCTGAGTCTCCACTGAAGCGCTACCCCATTCCATCTCTACCTTCCTCGTCCCAGCTTATGTCTCCAACCCCGACACCATTTTGGCCACTGCCTTTGTCTCTACGTGAGCCATCACATCGGTCTCCCTCGCCATCTTGTGAGTCATCACATTGCACCCCAGAGCCATCGCATCAGTTTCACGCTACCATCACCCCACAATGCCAGCCTTTCCCCTATCTTATGACCCTCCCCTGGAAATGGGGTTTGAGGGATTTGAGGGGGATGAGTGAGTGCTAAGGAATACCGCATGTCCCCTAGCCTAGAGGGGGATAGCAAGGATGACAACCAGGACCAGACATGGACTTAAAAGAAGTAAGTGATGACAGCTGTTTGATTTTTTCTGTTTTGTGATTTTCAGATTTTATTTGCTGGGTCTGCTAAGCTATTAGCAGGTTTTAGGCTTAGGTTAGCTTCTTTTAAAGGTGTTAGGCCATTTAGATTGTCTATAAACTTGTTTTTGGACTCATCTGCTTGGTTTTAGGACTTGGTTGGGGAGGAATCCACAGGCTCAAAAATGCATTCCTATACTTTACATGTCAAATCTACCCCACTGAGCAAATGGTTTTTTCTTAATGCATCCCACTGTAAAACCTGGGTAGCCCTGTGTGTGTATATATATATATATATATATATATATATATATATATATATATATATATATATATATATATATATATATATATGCCTACAAATAGATAGATAGATAGAGATAGATAGACAGACAGACAGATAGATAGATAGATATAGATCTATCTATCTATCTATCTATATACAGTCAGCCCTCGTAAATAAAGTGTTCATAAATCACAGATTCATAAATGACGGCTAAGTGGCTGTCAGACTGCCGGCACCCTTAAATCACTGTTAAGTCACGAAAATCGCGGACCTAGGCACCCAAGTGGGCGTTTTCTGAGGAGAATCATAAACCGCAGCATTCAAATTGAAAATCGCGACCCAACAACCAATCACCACGCATCCCCGGTGGCAAGTGTGCATACTAATGCCACCATGTTGTTGTTCTTCTTGTCCCGCCAGTCCACACGTTACAGACCGTCGCCGTGAAGTACGAGAGTTACCTGCCTTTTTTGTGCAACTTCCCCCCCCCCCACCTCCTACCTGCCATGGCCCCTCCCGATCCCCCAATGAAGCGCTCTAAGCAGTATGGCATCAAGAAGCTGCCGCAGCTGTCGTACACTCAACATTTGGAGCTCATTTGTCGTGTTGAGAGGGGAAAGAAGTTTTCAAAGCTGGTGAAAGAGTTTGGGAAGAACAAGTGCTGAGAGGGTCTAAGTTCTTCCCAACACCACCCCACTCCATTCACTTAAGCAATTTCGTCATAGGATTAAGGTGAGATCCCTTAATACATGCACTGAATATTCCTAAATTTGTATGATTAAGCAACGTTGGGTCTGGTTAGTACTTAGATGGGTGACCGCCTGGGAACACCAGATGCTGCTGGCATCCCTACGTGTCAAGTGGGGTTGGTGGAGGATTAGTGCCCCTCCCTGTAAAACAATTAACTCTAAGCCCTTGACCACCCCATTTGGGATACATGGCATCTGAAAATGGATGGATGGATGGTGTTTGATGGTGCCTAGATAGGTGTAGGAAGGGTGCTGTGGGGGCGAGTTGGCCAAAGTCCAGACCCAAATTAATTTTTCGCATAAGAGTTATTATTCATAAATCACGGAATTCATAAATCACGGAAGTGGTCCAGACCCAAATTGCCGCGATTTACGAGGATTGACTGTATATATAGATAGATACATACATACATATATACAGTACATACATAGATAGATATAGATATAGATAGATAGATAGATAGACAGACAGATATAGATACAGACATATCTATCTATCTATCTATACAGTATATATATATATATATATATATAGATAGATAGATAGATAGATAGATATAGACAGATATCTATCTATCTATACATACAGTATATATACTGTATATATATATATATATATATATATATATATATACACACAGTATATATGGAAGTTAAGAAGTCACTGCATGATAGTATTGTGATCCCTACCCTGACGTATGGAAGCGAGGCGTGGACCTTGCAAGAGGGGAACAAGTCAAGAGTGAGAGCAGTGGAAATGAGTTACTTGAGAGGAGCATGTGGAGTGACGTGGAGGGACAGGTTGACGAATGAAGAAGTGAAGGAACGTTGTGGGGTGGATGTGGATGTGGTTGAGAAGATTAGGAGAAATACACTAAGGTGGTTTGGATATGTGAAGAGAATGGAGAATGAAAGACTGACTAAGAGGGTGTATGTAGGTGAGGTGGAGGGAGGGAGAGGGAGGGGTAGACCAAGGATGAGGTGGAGGGATGGAGTAGAGAGGTATATGAGGGAGGGGGGGGTGAGTTGGGGTGAGGGTAGTCAAATGGTGGGTGACAGAGCGACTTGGAGGCGTTTTGTCTGTGGCCACCCTTTGCGGGATTAGGGCGTCAGGCTATAGATAGATAGATAGATATACCAGTATATATATATATATATATATATATATATATATATATATATATACACAAATATATATATAGAGAGAGAGAAAGAGAGAGAGAGAGATAGAAAGATAGATAGATATAGATAGACAGATGGATATATATAGATAGATAGATAGATAGATAGATAGATATAGATATATATAGATATAAATGCTGTACTGTATATACAGTACCAATATATATATATATATATATATATATATATATATATATATAAATAAATGGAGCCTCTGTGGTACAGTGATAAAGTGTGCATCTCGCACACTGGTTGACGCTGGTTTGCCTCCCACCAGGCTTGTAAAAACTTTGGGAACCATTCACTGAGTCACTTACCACTTTGGCGGACACAAGGGGTGCTGTGGTTGAACCAGTGTCGCATACTAGTATGCCTGCACCCAGCCGGCTTAACCCCTTAAACGCGGCTGTGTACGGCCGACCCCCCCGCTGTGCCGGGGTTGTAGCGGGGTCTGAGTACCTGTGGGAAAATATTTGCCAAAAATCAGAGATTAACCCTAGAGCATTAAAATTTTTATGGCATATAGTACTTACATTCAGCTTTCTCCTGAGACACATGTTGAGCCTTCGTGGACTACTCAAGGACTTGTGGAGACTTGCAAAGTTGGGTAACCAAATCTTCACTTTCACACCTCCAGCAACCCGGTTTCCCCTCTACCACAGCCTTATTCTGTCACAGTAAACTTTATACTACAACGTAAAGGTAGTTAGGAATCCGTATTTGTACAATAAGCACTGAAAATAAGGCTAAAATCAACGGAGCGTACGGCCGACATGCACTGTGGCGGCGGTCTTCCCGTCACTCAACAAACATTTCCATTTTCACAGCTAAAAACATGTATACTACATTATTTTCAATCATATTACTTCCCAAAAGATCACCACGGCGCGCTTTTTATTCTGCCTTACGTCCGCCACTTTATTCTCGTTCCTGTCGGCCGCTTGTACTGACTGGGAAGAGCTAGAACTCGCCATAATCTCACTTTGAAAGCCTGCAGTAAACTGACGCTAAACAGGGGCAAACCGTGAGAAAAAAAGCTAGTGTTACAACTGGGGAAACAAGCGTTTCCTAGTAGCATAAACTGCTTGTGAGAGGAGATCGCAGATTTACAGTTCCGAGCGCTCAGAGCGCTGCCATGTATCACAGCCAGGCTGGCCGGACCGTGGTGGGGGGGGGACGGGGGGAAAACGCGATATTTGGCAACAACTGAGGTCAGTAGTACAAAGGTAAAGTATGCTAGCTGTAGCTAGAGGGTGGTGGTACTGATAGACAATACCAGCTGGAGCCTGCTTGCCCGCGGTTATTCAAAATTTACTCAAATCGCAAACGCGACGATCCGCCGTTCTGTCCTTTGGGCCGACCGTTGCAAATGCGACGATCCGCGTTTAAGGGGTTAAGGCGGGCCGGTTACACTTGGTTCACAGACTACACACACATCCAATGCCACTTCAACATTACAATTACACTCACAAGCACTTCTCACCCTGCATACAGTCTCTACCAGACAGCCTAATCCACTGGGTAGAGATACACTGGCTGTATCGTCCCTGCTGCGGTAGGGATAGGCCAGTCCTGTAGCGGACACTCAATGGATGATGATGATGATGACATATATATATATATATATATATATATATATATATATATATATATACATGAGGTGATACCCAAAAGTTTCAGTAATTTGAACAGACAGAGCCAACCATTTGCAGTTTTGCCTTTTGCTGCTAGGAGGAGTCAGCAGCACCCCTTGTGCATCAGTGTGGCCTTGGCCATATCTGTAAGCGGACGTGTTGTTGAGCTACGCTTACTATTGTAACGTGGTGTGAAGGTGGTTAGGCAGTTTTGCAATGGCGGACAAATGGCGCAGCAATGTGAAGTCGACGTTGATAGTTTTCTTCGATATGCAAGGGCTTGTTCACAAGGAATTCGTCCCACCCAGTCAACCTGTCAGCGGAAAGTTTTACTGTGAATTTTTGCAGCATCTGAGGGAGAACATCCGCCGCAAATGTCCAGAACAGTGGAAGAACAAGGACTGAGTCCTGCATCATGACAACGTCCCCACCCACACATCAATTGTTGTCCGGTAGTTCCTGGCTTCCACTAACATGGTAGTCATTCCCCACCCACCCTATTCTCCTGACCTTGTCCCCTAAAACTTTATCCTGTTTCCCAAGCTGAAATTACGGCTGAAAGGGCACCGATTTGACTCGATTGAGTAGATCCAGACAGAATCACAGGAGGTGCTCAAAACCATCACACCTGAAGCCTTCCAGGGATGCATGGACTCGTGGAAAAAACACTGGGGCCACTGTATACATGCCCAAGGGGACTACAGTGCTCGTCAGAAGTATCGAGCACCTATGGCAGGGCGCACAATACTTTTGGCGAAAAAAGAATCACCCGTTTTTGGTACGAAAAATTGAGCCAGATGTTTGGGGCGCTAACATGACGTCACAGGAGCTTGAGGCCTTACTGTGCGTTGGTTGGCTCCCGCCTCAGTTGCCTATGGGCTGCATGAGAGAGAGGAACTCCGTCGCATCTCCCTCTCTTCTTACGCCATTTTTTACCTAGGGTCCCACAGTGTTTTGGCTTTCGACACTTTGTTATGGTCCCTACCCATAAACTTTCGAGTGAAATCATATCACAGATCACTGCTCTAAAGGAGGCAGGCTACCCCAAGAAGGAAATTAGTGAATTGGTTGGTGTGGCTCAATCGACAGTGTGTAGGTGGTACGCCCGTTTTCGAGTGGAAAATAGTGGTGATGTTCCCACAAAGAAACCGCAGTCTGGTGGGCCCAGGAAAACTTCCCCGAGGTCTGTTAATGTTTTAAAACATGCAGTGGAGTCTAATCCTCGTGTGAGTGCAAGGATAATTAAGGAGAGCAACCCGGAAGTGTTTGGTGAGGTTTCTGTGCACATGGTGTCTCGAAGAGTCCATGAACTTGGTTACACAAGTCACAGGCCTGTGAGAATGCCTCTTCTTACACGTTACCAGCGACTTAGTAGGCTTGCCTTTGCTAACAAGTACCTTAACTGGGGTGAGGACCAATGGTTGTCAGTGTTGTGGTCTGATGAGGCAATGTTTAGTGTTACCTGTAATCGAGTAGCGCACGTGTACCGGCGCAAAGGTAGTGACCCGCTTGACCCCCGTTACATGGAGAGCACAGTTAGACACCCTGATTCACTTATGGTATAGGGTTGTTTCTCTGGGAAAGGTTTGGGGAAGCTTGTGCTTCCCAAGAACTGCAGAGTGAATCAGGACGTTTATCTGGAGCTTCTTTGTGACCATTTACCTGAGTCCTTCGAGCTCGCAGGTGCACGAGTGTTTCAGCAGGACGGTGCACCTGCTCATAAAGCCAAATCGGTCACTAATTGCTTTGCGATGGCGAGGTAACATTCATGAAAGACTGGCCAGGCAATAGCCCAGACCTCAACCCGATAGAAAATCTCTGGTACCTCGTAAAGAAGAATCTCCAAGGGAAGGACATGAGCTCTCTGCCTAAGCTGGAAGCAGCCATTCGTGACTCTTGGGACAAAATACCTCTCCAGCACCTCAGGAACCTCGTCCTTTCACTTCAACGATGTCTCAGGTCCGTGAAGAAGTGTAAAGGATACCCTACCAAGCATTAAAAGTAAATAAAATGAATTATTTATGTTTTCCCAATGTTGAAAGGTTTGTTTCGTAGGAGGGACGCAGGGTGCTCGATACGTCTGACGAGCACTGTACTTCGAAGGCGACAATGAGAACTAGGAGGTAAGGTAACTTATTTTCCTACAATATTCAAATTACTGGAACTTTTGGGTAGCACCTCGTATATTACAGTACCCTCGCGTCCAGTGCGGTATTTTTGTAAGACAGTACTGGAGTACTGGCCTAAATCTGTACAGGACAAACAACAGACCTTATGGGAAAAATGAATAATGCCAGACAAGCCTTGAAAAAGTCCCCCCAAAATTCAACTTAACTACATTTTGACACAACTAAGATTTTACCAATCTTTAAGGCGAGTGGTGATGAGCTTGAGAGGGAGCAGGAGGGGTTTCCGAGGCTGCAGGAGGTCCTACTGACCTCCTGGAGGAGGGCCTTCAGGGTCCTGAGGAGACCACTCTGCCTCAACTCCCCTCATAAATCCCTCATAGTCACACACTGACACACCGTCATTTTCGTCATCAGGGGGAAGCGCAATACTGCAATTTGACTGGCACATGTCACGAGTCACGACGAAGGCGTATTATACTGGCGCAGCAGTACTAGGGAAACGTTCCTCAGTGCTGGCCATCTTCCAGCGCCCGGGTAGGTAACAGTACTGGACACAACATGACAGTACTAGAGAACTCCTCAGATTTGGCCCACTTTCCACGGCCGATCCGTACTAGCCCAACAAATCCATACTACAGTAATAAATTATTTTATTTTTTTGCCAACCATACTGGACAAACGCGTACTGGATGCGAGGGTACCGTATATATATATATATATATACACTCCCCCAGTATCCCTGCTTGTCGTAAAACGTGACTAAAAGGGTTGGCAGAGGGTTAGTTCCTCTCCCCGGAAAACAACTAACTAAAAAAACAAACAAGAAGCCTCGGACAAGGACTGACCAAACGATAATGACCCAGGACCGGACAAAGGGCTTGGTAATGGGTACATGGAATGTAAGAGGAGCTAATGATGAGGTGAAAGAGAGAGAGATTGTCCAGGTGCTTGAGGGTGCGAAAGTGGATGTATGTGGAATAACTGAAACAAAATGGAGAGGAGAAAGTGTGAGAGAATGGGAGTATGGATGGGGTATATGTGCAGGAGTAGGTGAGAATGAGAGGGCAAAGGAAGGAGTATGTATAGTTGTGAGTAAAAGATGGAAGAAGAGCATAAGACAGTATGGATCAGTTGGGTCAAGGATTGTGTGGGTAAAGTTGAAAGTTGGAATACAAATGTGGGCGATTGTGTGTGTGTATGCGCCAACGCAAGATCGTGCAAGCAGAGTGAGAGAAGAGTTCTGGACAAATGCAGAAGTGTGCATGTAAAAGTTTGGAAGGAATGAGAGAGTGTTTTTGATCGGTGATATGAATGGTAAAGTTGGGAATGTGAAGGTGGATGGAATAGTTGGTGAGTGGGGTGTGCCTGCTGAGACAGATAAGAATGGGAGTGCGTTAGTGGACATTTGTGCTGAGAGGGGGTTGGTGATAGCCAATACCCTCTTCAGGCATAAAATGATCCAAAGGTATACATGAGGAGTGATGAGAAGGGTGGGTGGTGAACTGAATGAAAGGAAGATAATGATTGATTATGTGTGTGTGGATGAAAGGATGCGAAGATGTGTAATGGATGCAAGAGCTTATAGAGGTTGGGGGAGTGGACTTTCTGACCACTACTTGGTGGTGGCCAGAATTAGGATTCAAGTAAGATGGAGGAATAGAAGAAGGGAATGACGAGAGGAAGGAGTAGTTGCAAGGAGAGTGGAAAGGTTACAAGAGGATGAGAAAAAGGCTGAGTATAAGAGAGAAGTGGAGGAACGATTGGGCAAATATGAATTGGAGCAGATTGGAGACGTGGAAGGTGTGTGTAGGATATTTACAGAAGAAATATGTGCAGCATGTGATGTGGTGTGTGGAAGGAAGAGAAGATGGAGGGGGGGTGCAAGGAACAGCTTGGTGGAATGAAGAGGTGAGACAGGCTGTGGCACAAAAGAAGAAAGCATACAATGAATGGATGAGAAATAGGGGCGTGGAAGAAGTTGAGAGGCGGAAGAGAGAGTTATATGTAGAAAGAAAGAGAGAGGTGAAAAAATTAGTAAGCGAGAGTAAGAAGAGAGTGGATGAGGAATTTGGAAGGAATTTGAGTGTAAAGTGGAGGGACTGTAAGGAAATGTTCTGGAAAGAGGTGAAAAGAGTAAGACAGGGTGGAAGTGAAGTTAGCAGGGGAGTGAAAGATAAAAATGGTAGAATACTAGTGGAGAAGGGAGAAAAAGTGAGCAGATGGAGACAACACTTTAAGGAATTGTTGAACATAGAGGATGGAAGTAATGCGAGTATAAGTGGCTGGGGAATGGCAAGGAGAAGGAGGGAGGTGAGAAGACAGGAAGAAATCAGTAGGATAGAAGTTGTGGAAGCAATGAAGAAAGTTAAATTGGGGAAAGCCCCAGGAATTGATGGAGTGTGTGGTGAAATGCTGAAGCATGAGGGAGAGATAGTAGTAGAATGGATTTGGAAGATGTGCAGATTGGCCTGGGAGGAAGGTAGAGTCCCGGAGGATTGGAAGTCAGATATAATTATTCCCTTGTACAAAGGAAAAGGGGAACAAGAAGTGGGTGGCAATCATAGGGGCATTTGTCTTCTTAGTATAATAGGAAAAGTGTATGGTAGGATACTTATTGACAGAGTTAGAGAAAGAACAGAGAAATTAGTTGGAGAAGAACAGGGAGACTTTAGGAAGGGAAGAGGTTGTGTAGATCAGATACTCATTCTTAGATCTTTAGTGGAAAAGTTTCTAGAGAAGGGAAAGAAGTTGTATGCGGCTTTCAGGGATTTGGAGAAAGCATATGACAGGGTGGGTAGACAAGGATTGTGGAAAGTGTTAAGAATATATGGAGTAGATGGGAAGTTGCTGAATGCTGTGAAGAGTATGTACGATGGTGCGAAGGCTGCAGTGCGTGTGGATGGTGAACTAAGTGAATTTTTCTCTTTGAAAGTTGGGTTGAAACAGGGATGTGTCATGTCTCCATGGTTGTTCAATCTGTACATGGATGGGGTAATTAAACAGGTACAAGGTAGGGTAGTGGATGTTAGAGTGGGACTGGTGAGGGAGGATAGTGTTTGGAAACTCCCTGTACTGTTGTTTGCAGATGATACTGTGTTGTTGAGTGAAGACGAAGGGGAGTTGCAAGGCTTGGTGGATGAGTTTGGGAGAGTGTGTAAGAAACGGAATCTAAAGGTGAATGTAGGGAAGAGTAAAGTGATGGTCTTTGAGAGAGGTGAAGTCAGTGAATGTACAGCGAGGTTGGATGGTCAGGAATTGGAAAATGTGAGTACGTTTAAGTACTTGGGTAGTGTGATAAGGATGGAGGTTTGGAGAGTGAAGTGCTTGAAAGGGTACAGCAGGGAAGAAAGGTTGCCGGTTCTTTGAAAGCAGTAATAAGAAACAGGGAAGTGAGCATGGAAGTGAAAAAGTTACTACATGACAGTACTGTGATACCAACTCTAACATATGGAAGTGAAGCTTGGATGTTGCTGGAAGGACACAAGTCAAGAATGAGAGCAGTGGAAATGAGTTATTTAAGAGGAGCCTGTGGAGTCACATGGAGAGACAGGCTGACGAATGAGGATATAAAGGAGTGTTGTGGTGTGGATGTGGATGTGATAGGAAGCGTTATGAGGAACACACTGAGGTGGTTTGACCATGTGGAGAGGATGGAGGGTGAAAGGCTGACGAAGAGAGTGTGAGTGAGGTGGAGGGGGGAAGAGGGAGGGGGAGGCCAAGGATGAGATGGAGGGATGGGGTGGAGAGGTATATGAGAGGGGGGGGGGTGAGTTGGGAGCAGGACAGTGAGATGGCGGGGGATAGGGCGACTTGGAGGCGATTTGTTTGTGGCCACCCCAAACGGGATTGAGGCATCTGGCAATAAATAGATATATAGATATATATATATAGATATATATATATATATATATATATATATATATACATATAAATATATATATATATATATATATATATATATATACAGTGGAAGCTCGATTATCCAGGCTCGGATTATCCAGCTTTCGGTATATCCGGGCCGTGACCCAATGGTTCAGTGGTATAGTAATTCATAGAATTATCAGTACGATAGCTCCGGTTTAAACAGGAAGCATCCAGTTTCTAGGGAGAGAGGCATGGATAAACCAGAAAGAGTCTTGCTCACCCTGCCCCCACCCACACCTCCTGCTCACAACTCGATCACAAGGGTGGTAGGATGGAGTTTGGTGAGGCAACTGTTACTCCTGACGTAGCCTAACCTTGCTTAACTACTTAATAATTTAACCTAACCTGGGCTCCAGTTGGGAAATTGGGAAACTAAATCCACTTTTGTGTACGATGAGTTTCATCCATTATGCCCGAAGCAATCGTAGGTACGGCTTAAAGAACGTGATAAAAGAGAAAATCTTTCAGCAAGAGAAGGTAATTTACTACCCTCAAAATAGAAAAACACAGAAAACAAACTGGAGGAATATGAAGTGAATTGGTGAGGTCTTTAGGCTGTATGCTTAGACGAAAAGTAATGGGTTTCCTAGTTTTAGGGAACGAAATGAAACAAGAATGTCTGCTAATCAGAAAAAAAAAAAAAAATACTCATCTCATGTGTTCTCGTAAGTTAGCATCGAGTTCTGCATTTTTCGTTAGGTATCGCGCCTCCCAACACATTTCGGACCAACAGAGCATTGTTATTTCTTCCTCTTACATTTACTGTTCACTCTTTTGTTCGTTCTTAAGTGTACTGTATGTGTGAAAGAGAGAATTAATACAAACAATAATGCATTCCATTAACCCCATCATAGCTGTCAGCCTCGAACAATGCTTTACTGTACCAGTGTCAGGGATGTTGGGTTAGGGAGAGCTATAAAAAACTGCGAACAATCATGGGAAGGGAACGAAGGTCACTGGTATGTTTTCACGACCCTCCTCTACCATCTCAAACAGTCAGGCGGCCTGCCACTTCATCTCAGATGTTTTCGCCGATATGTTTAAATGCTAATGTAACATGCACCCTAATTATGAGTAAGTTTCTTCCAATATGCCGGAAACAAACGTAGGTAAAGCTTAAGGAACGTTATGATAATAAGAAAACAAACTAGAAAAATACAAAAACAAACTAGAGAATATGAATTGAATTGGTAAGGTTATTATGCTGTATGCTTGGACGAAAATTTAAGAGTTTCACAATTATAGGGGACGAAATGGAACAATTATGTTTACTAATAAGAAAAAACACTTTCATCTCAAGTGTTCATGTAAGGTGGCATTCAGTTCCACATTCATTGTTCGATGTCGCTTCCCAACACATTTCGGACCGACAGAGCATACAGTTATTTCTGCTCCTTACAGTTAAGTGTACATTTATTGCACATTCTTTTGTTCGTTCGTGTATGTGTGAAAGAGAGAGTATTGATACAAACAATAATGTATTCCATTAACCCCTTATGGCTGTTAGCCTTGAACAATGCTTTACTGTACCGGTGTCAGTAACGTTAAGTTAGGGAGAGCCATAAAAACTGCGAACAATTATGGGAAGGGAACCAAGGTCACTGGTATGTTTATACGACCCTACTCTACAATCCCAAACAGCTCGGCGGTCCTTTCATCCCAGATGTTTTCGCCGATATGTTTAAATGCTAAAGTAACATGCACCCTAACTTTATGTTTAAATTCTAATGTAACATGCCCCCTAATTTTCTTTCACGAATAATAACAAATCACAAGATGGGTTTAGGGAGGAGGGGAAAAAGCCAGGTGTACCAGACGAGTCTTTTCACATCTGTAAGAAAAAGAAACTGACTTTATAACTTTGAGAAAATGGTTTCAAGGTCTGCCACGGGAGTACACAAATTTCTGAACTCACGAACACTGAGTATTTGAGGGGGGTAAACATACGCTTTGCTGTAAGCAGTAAAAGCACCTTACCAATTCAGTTCATCCTGATAGTCTGTTATATTTTTCTGATTATTTCTGGGTTGGTAAATAAACATTTCTTGTTAAATCTTTCCCCGCTGTTTTTATCTGTTCTGGTGTGACGACTCTTTGATTCGTTAACGTAATGGCAGAAGACACTGTTCTAATCTAAGTGTTTAAACCTGGCCTAACCTAGCTTAACTGCACCTAATAATGTAACCTAACCTAATCTTCAGTTGGGAAGTTGGGAAACGAAGTCCACATTTGAGTACGATGAGTTTCGTCCATTGTGCTGGAAACAATCGTAGGTACAGCTTTAGAACGTGACGATACTAACAAGGAGGAAATCTTTCAGTAAGAAAACGTGATTTACCGAACTGAATATAGTCTGAAAAATACTGAAACAAGCTGGAGGAATATACATTGAACTGGAAAGGTCTTTCTGGTACTTAAGTGTACATTTACCGGTAAATAAATCAGTCTAACAGTACAGTACTTGTGTTTCCGCCGGATTAATCGTGCTTTCGGATTAAACAGGCACCCCTTAACACCATATAGCCCGGATAATCGGGCTATCTCTGTAATGTACTGTATACATACAAATATATATACATGTATGTATACGGGAGCCTGCAAACCATTCCTTCTAAGAAAAAAGAAAATAGAACAGAGAGTCAAATTCACGATCCATTCATTTCGAGATGCCTGGACACACTGTGTTTGAATGACTGGAGGTCATAGGAAGCTGGAAATACAGACAGAGGGAGGCAGTTCCTGAGTTGATCTGTTGCATAAATGAAGGACTGGAAATGATGGTTAACTCTTGCATTCGAGAGTTGGACTGAAAAGGGATGAGAGTTTGTTGCTAGACGGGTACTATGCGCCAATTGTAGGAGTGGAGGGATGCAAGAAGACAGTTCAGAGGAGCAGTGACTATTGAAGTATTGACAGAAAAGAGACAAAGATGCAACAGTGTGGCAAAGAAACAGAAGTTGAAGGAAGCCAGTAAGAGGAGGAGAGTTAATGAGACGAAAAGTCTTTGACTCCACCCTTTGAGAAGGGCTGTATGAGGGAAGCCTCCCCACACATGAGAGTTGCATTCTACACAGGGGCAAATAAAACCCATATATAAAGTCAACAACTGTGCAGGGATAAAGAAGGTACAGAGTTGCCTTTGCACACCACTCTTGGATGTAGATTTTATAAGAGATGTAATATGATCTTTCCAAGATAAATCGCAAGAGGATGAAACCCCAAGTATGTTTAAGGATGATGCAGGAAAGCTGAATATTACTCAACATTAATGGGCACTCCTGTGGAAGATTTTGTCGAGCTGATAAATGTAAGAACTAAGTCTTGGATGCATTAAAAACAACAAGATTACTTTTACCCCAATCAGAGATAACAGCCAAGTCAGCCATTAGGTGTGCCATAGCCTCATCCCCTGTTTATCCAAGTCTCATCCCTTGTTTGTTGAAGTAGCTGCTGAGATGGACGTTGCAGGAACCGAATGGAAAGGTGAAGGGTGGAATCATCAATGTATGAGTGGATAGGATTAGATGTACAGCTTAGAAGATCACTGATGAATAATAGAATGAGAGTTGGTGATAGGACAGAGCCCTGACGAACACCACTGTTGATAGACCTAGGAGAGGAATGATGGCCATCTACAACAGCAGCTATAGAACGACCAGCAAGGAAGCTATAGATGAAGGCACAGATAGAAGGATAGAAACCGTAAGAGGGCAGTTTGGAAATTGAGGATTTATGCCAGACTAGACTGAAAGCCTTTGAGATGTCATGTGCGACAGCAAAGCTTTCTCCAAAGTCCAGAAAAGAGGATGACCAGGAGTCTGAAAGGTAGATAAGAAGATTGCCAGCGGAGCATCCCTGACGGAACCCATAACACAGGATGTTAAAGCAACTGGACAATAGTTAGAGGGTTGGGAATGGTCACCCTTCTTTGGAAATGGCTGAATGAGAGCAAACTTCCAGCAAGAAGGAAAGGTACAAGTTGACAAACAATGGCAAAAGAGTTTACCTAAGCAGGGTGTAAACACAGAAGCACGGTTCTTGAGAAAAACAGGAGGGGCATCATCAGGCCCATGTGCCTTCTTACTACTGAGGACAGGAATGGCAGAAAATACATCAGTTGAAGAAATTTTAATGTCAGCCATGAGGAAGTCAGAGGGAGCAAGTGATAGAGGAACAGCACCGGAATCGTCTAAGGTGGAAATGGAGGAGAAAGTCTGAGCAAAGAGATCTGCTTTATCAGTAGAAGAAATAGCAACACAGCCATCAGAGCAGACAGAAGGGAAGGATGATGATGTAAAGTTGTTTAGAAAGGTTTTTGGCAAGGTGCCAGAAGGAGCAAAAAGAATTTGAGTTGGAGAGTTGAGACCATTTAGTACCAATGAAATTATTTTTAGCTGAGTGAAGAACAGACTTAACACAATTCCAGGCAGAAACATAAAAAAAAGATGAGATTCAGGGGTGGGTTGGTTCCGGTACCTTTTATAGGCCTTCTCCTTGTTGTGGATAGCAGTAGAACAAGCATGATTAAACCAAGACTTTTTTGCATTAGCCAAAGGATATGAGAAAAGAATGTATACTTCAATGCCTGTGAGAATAACCTCCACAATACACATGGCACACTCAGATGGCTCCCAGCCATGGAAACGATAATCATTCCAGGGAAAATCAAAGATGTACTACCTGAGGGCCTCCCAATCAGCAGCTCCAAAGAGCCACAACCGACGTTTCTTTGGAGGGTCCATAGGCCATACTGGAGTGACAGGACAGATTAAGGTAAAAACGGTTGTGTTCAGAGGAGCCCAACAGAGAGGAAAGATTAACAGTGTAAGCAGAAGGAACAGTTGTAAGGAAGAGGTCAAGTATGTAGGAACTCTCTCCAAGGTGGTCAGGGATATGGGTAGGGTGCTGTACAAGTTGCTCTTGGTCATTAAGGATAGAAAAGATGTAGGCTTGTTCACTAGGTGGATCAGTGAGAGGAGAGGAGAGCCAAAGGTGGTGGTGAACACTGAACTCTCCTAAAATGGAGATTTCAGAGAAAGGAGAAAAGGATAGGATGTGTTCCATCGCAAAAGTAAGATAGACAAAGAATTTTTCATGATCAGTTGAATTAGGGGATAAGTAAACAGCACAGATATATTTAGTCAGAGAATGACAGGAAAGCCGAAGCCAGAGAGTAGAGAATTCAGAAGAGTCATGTTCAGGAACACGAGAGCAAGATAAGTCGTTGTGTACATATACACAACAGCCACCTTTGGCTTTGAAATGAGTATAGAGAAAGTAGGATACAGAAAAGGGTATGCTATCAGTTGCCTCAGACAACTGAGTCAGTTAAGAAAAGAAGGCAAGGTTTAGAGGAGGACAGGTGGTGCTCACAAGAGAGAAAGTTAGAGGAAAGGATGAGAATGCTGCAGAAATGATGAAGAAGTGAGTCACACAGCAGTTCCAGGCAGCTCGTTGTGTCATCACCAGGAGAGGGGTGGAAAGTGGGGGCATTTATGGTCCCCCTCCCCATGTCCTGGGAAGCTGAGGCTTGGTTATTAGATGCAATTTTTTTTTTTTTTTTTTTTTTTTTTTTTTTTTTTTTTTTTTTTTAACACGTTGACCACTTATCGGGCCATTGATGTACCGAGCAGAAGTTTCCCCCTCAGCGTATTGGTACATCCTTGACCCGAATGTCCCTTTTCAAAAACTTTTGAAAACGTGAGTATATAATCAATATTTATTTCCATTTGCATTTATTAAAGCTACAAATGTGCTGCAATGGTATTATTTAATACAAAAATACTTATAAATAGGTAAGTTATTGATTAATAATCAGCTAAAAATTTATTTGTTTTTCGTTCATAATTTTTTATACAAAATCAGTTTTCACACAATACAGTTAGCTCAAATGCATTATAATCAATATCATAGAAAGGCAGGTATCAAATATAACACTTATGAATGCATTTCTTGTATAAAAAGCAAAAAATCAACACTCCGTTTAAAAAAAACTGAGATAATACTTCATAAAATAAAACATAGTTCCAAGATGCACAAGAAGCCTGGTAACAATTTATAAACAAAGTAAATGAATTACATAATGTAACAGTAAGTAACTGTAAAGGAAAATACTGCTAAATTTAAAAAAAATCTAAAAATTTTAAATCTTATGATAAATGAAGGTTATATAAAACATACAAAAATAATTAACTATTACACTATATGACTCGTAATTTGCAAAACTGAATATCCAAATATCTAATTTTTGCCCTGTATTATATAACCTATTAGTATGAAGCTGCATGCTTTTCATTGAAACATGAAGTACAAAGGTGGGGTTGTCCATCACACCCAACACAGAAGGTTGATACTCTCCTTGGAGAGAGAGAGAGAGAGAGAGAGAGATGTGCAGCTTATTGAAATAATAAGACATATTTTATAGGTACTAACAGGTATATACATTAGAAAATACACATTTTTCTAAAGTAATGAAATGGTACATCGATGCACCAATTCGCAGAGCAACAAGATATCATCAATAGGTCGCGTTTTGGTACCCAGATGCACCGAGGCAACCTCGGTACATCGATGCACCAATACGCGAGGGGAGAAAAATATATTAGTGGTCGGCGATTCGGTATACATATGTACCACGACTTTTACTGCTCTAACCAATGCATCACCCTCTAAGAGTGAACCATACCCACTCTCCCTCCGAAAGTCCAACGGACACTGGCAGGGGAGCGAAGTGAAGTTGACGCTGGGAGGGCGAGAGTGCAGGGTTGCCAAACGCGGCGAACGTGCTATGGTAGTGTAGTGTGTAATGTGCATGTAGTTTGGTTCTGACAGTCAGAGAAACTTATGCTGGAGAGCATGCTGGCCTACTCTCTGTGTTACTGAAACACTTAAAAAGTTCAGCAAAGGGGGATGGTCAGGAATTGGTCCCGAAGGCTGATGAAACAGGAGCTCCATTTCTTTTGTTTGGTCTAGTGAATCATCGGTTAGTGATGCGCTGGATCTCGGGGTATGCCTGCGTATATTTACTCGTGCACTCAATCCTCAAGTACCGTGGGCAATAGGGACTGGACAAGGACTGTGGTACTCAAATCCACACCACTTGATGTGTCTGCATGTATAATGGTACAATGTATTCTGGCACCTTCCCGAAACTCTCACTTTTACCCCTTCTTACCACCTTACTGCATGTAAATTACCACCACTTGTACCCAACATCAGGTAAAACACTGAAAGATATATAACTAATGTAATTAAGAACAACAGTGGTACCTAGCATTAACAAAAACAAAACTTGGGCTGAGTATCCTTGTGTTGTTGATATAGCTCCCCAGCACCCTCACCCCATCCCCCATCCCCAGTGTTGTTGTCAAAGTCTCGCCTACTCTTGCATCATGTGGACCTTGGGAGAGACATTAGGCAGTATGCTTCAACAAAAATTTATTGGCCTGACAGTTTGGGGGGATGAAATGAAACAAAAATGTTTGCTAACCAGAAAAAATTTACTTTCATCCAAGTGTTCCATAAGTTGGCGGGCTGTTCTTTCTCTAACACTCCAAATAATGCCCTGTGAGCTTCTCAATCAGCTTCAGGACAACACATGAATTTTCACTGTTGCCAGGTTCGCATCACCAGGGTTCCCATACACAATCTTTATGTTCTCTCAGTCCCTCCAAATTGTTCTGATGGTGTTTTCATTCATGTCATGCTTTTTTGCCATTCTGGTAAATGAACACTTTCCTTGATGCAGCAGAAGGACCTGACCAATCCAATTCATATTCTTCCAGTTTGTTTTCTGAATTTTTCTGACTTCTGTATTTTTCTGACTACTTTCAGGGTGGTAAATTACCTTTTCCTGCTGAAAAATTTCCCAAAGTTTTTATCATCACGTTCCTTAAGCCATACCTACGAATGTCTGCCTTGATGTACGCAAAGGTAGTTTTTATTTCCCAACTTCCCAATTGGATGCTAGGTTAGGTTGGGCTAGATTATTATTATTAGGTACAGTTAAGCTGGGTTAGGTTCAGTTTAGTTAAACATGCATGTTGACGCAGGCCCTTTCGCCATCACCCTGATGAGTCAAACAAGTTAATATGGTGATACATAGCTAAAAGCAAAGGGGAAACAAATTTTGCATGTACCACCCAGAAATAATCAGAAAAATATAACAGACTATCTGGAAGAAAAGGAACGACGAATGTGGAATTGAAAGCTAACTTACAAGAACACATGGATGAAAGTAATTTTTTTCTAATTAGCAAACATTTTCATCCCATTTTGTCCCCTAAAACTGCAAAACCTATATGATTGTGGGGTAAAGTCAATGAGACGAGACAAAGAACTGATAGCCATATGCTCTGTCGGTCCGAAATGTGTTGGGACGCGCAAAATCAAACGAAAAATGTGGAAGTGAATGTTAAGCAACGTTGGGTCTGGTTAGTACTTGGATGGGTGACCGCCTGGGAACACCAGATGCTGTTGGCATCCCTACGTGTCAAGTGGGGTTGGTGGAGGATTAGTGCCCCTCCCTGTAAAACAATTAACTCTAAGCCCTTGACCACCCTGTTTGGGATACATGGCGTCTGGCAATGGATGGATGGATGGAATGCTAACTTACGAGAACACATAGATGAAACTAATTATTTTTCTAATTAGCAAACAATTTTGTTCCATTTCATCCCCTAAAACTGCAAATGCCATTATGAGCGTGGGGTAGGACTAGGTGAGGTGCGAGAATGAATTGATAACCATATGCTCAGTCAGTTGGATATGTGTTGGGAAGCACGAAACTGAACGAAGAATGTTGAACTGAACGCTAACTTATAAGAACACATGGATGAAAGAGTAATTTTTTTTTCTAATTAGTAAACACTGTTGTTCCACTTAGTCCCTTAAAGCTGCAAAACCCATCATAAGTGTAAGGTAGAATTAGGTGAGATGCGAGAAAGGACTGATAACCGTATGCTCAGTTGGTCCAAAATGTTGATGAAATTAAAAGAACATGGAACTGAACACTAACTTAAGAGAACACATGGACGAAAGTTTTTTTTTCCCGATTAGCGTACATTTTCGTTCCATTTCGTCCCCTAAATGCAAAACCCATAAATTTTCGTATAACCATACAACCTTGAATGTGCCCAGGAATGATACCCAGATGTAAGCCAGCCAATTATGGTGAGTCTGGAGGGTGATGTTACCGCGTGTGACTTTCAAATTTTGTCGCCATGCCAGTTGACTCTCTGCTTGAGTTCAAGTTTTTCCACGTATTGATATGAGCTGTCTCATTATTCATTCATTCATTGCCAGACGCCATGTATCTCAAACGGGGTGGCCAAGGGCTTAGAGTTAATTGTTTTACAGGGAGGGGCACTAATCCTTCACCAACCCCACTTGACACATAGGGGTGCCAACAGCATCTGGTGTTCCCAGGCGGTCACCCATCCAAGAACTAACCAGACCCAACGTTGCTTAAATGCTGAGTACATTAAAACAAAAATGTGTTACTCAAGGACTGAGTGTATATACAGTGATCCCTCAATTATCCAGACGTTCATTATCCGAACGTGTTCAGTATCTAGAAACTGGGCCTTGGCTCTATTAAACCATTATCCGAATTTACTTACCGTTATCCAGACATAAAAGTGCCCAAAAACTTCGGCCAGCCAGCTGACATGTCCAAACATTCAGTATCGTGGCCGTTGTGCTCGAGCTGTGAGCAGGAAGTAGTCTGTGACCCACAACCAGAGCTAAAATGTCCGTCTGACCCTGTGCTGAATGGTCAAAATGGCGTAATTGTCCTATTATTCCTAACAAACCTCCAGCACCCGAGTAATAGGACTGTAACCCGCAAGCAGTGTCAAAACATCCATGCGCATTCCCCACCGAATGTCTAGTACTGCGCAGCCACGGAAGCTAAGTATTTCCCAACCACCACCTCCATTGAACATAGACCACAAGGCATGAGTACATGTTCGGTGACAGCAGCCGTCCGCCTCTCTATCAAAGGTCAAAAGTCCCCCAGTCAAGATGAGTTGTGTTTCCCCATGGCCACTTAGCGTCTAACAGACCACAAGCCACGAGTAAATGTATGGCAAAAGTGCCCGTCCATCTATTGACTGAAGGGGGAGAATCCTGCCCATAGTCTTGCCTCTCCCCTCCCTCTCTTCCCTCCTCCATAACCTCCCAGCTCCCCCCCTCAGTCCCTTAGTCTTTACCCTCTTCCGTGGTGATAGCACTGACTCGTGAGTTTTCAAAGTTTTTGCAATTTATTTGACCACTACTGGTTGTATGGAAGATCTGTGGTGACCACGAGAAAGCTCATGAAATTCTGCCTCTAGACATATGCTTAACTCTTGGGAGATGCTGGCAAAATTTTGAGTTAGGATGATGGGAAGTTATGTGAAGGTAAGTTTTACTCTTGCACACTTTATTCCTGCTTGAATTTTGTACTTTTATTCGTCAGTTTTATGCATTTTTATTAGCTTATCTTACAGTATAAACACTAGCGTAGATGATGGTATACTATTTATACCAATATAACCAATTTCTATCTATTTATCTATTGCCAGACGCCTATATCCCTTATACAAGGTGGCCACAAACAAATCACCTCCACGTCACCCTGTCCTCCGCCATTTCACTGCCCTGCTGCCAATTCACACACCCCTCTCTCATATACCTCTCCATTCCATACCTCCATCTCATCCTTGGCATTCCTCTCCCTCTCTCCCCCTCCACCTCGCTCACATACACTCTCCTCGTCAGTCTCTAACTCTCCATCCTCTCCACATGGCCAAACCACCTCAGTGTGTTTCTCCTAATGCTTCCTATCACATCCACCTCCACACCACAATGCTCCTTCACATCCTCATTTGCCAGTCTGTCTCTCCATGTGACTCCACAGGCTCCTCTCAAATAACTCATTTCCACTGCTACTCTTGACTTGTGTCCCTCCAACAACGTCCAAACTTCACTTCCATACGTCAGAGTTGGTATCACAATACTGTCATGTAATAACTTTTTCATTTCCATGCTCACTTCCGTGTTTCTTATCACTGCCTTCAAGGAACCAGCAACCTTTCTTCCTTGTTGTACCCTTTCAAGCACTTCACCCTCCAAACTTCCATCCTTACTCATCACACTACCCAAGTACTTAAACGTACTCACATTTTCCAGTTCCTCATCATCCAACCTCACTGTTCATTCACTAACTTCATCTCTCTCGAAGACCATAACTTTACTCTTCCCTACATTCACCTTTAAATTCCATTTCTTACACACTCTCCCAAACTCATCCACCAAGCCTTGCAGCTCCCCTTCGTCTTCACTTAACAACACAGTATCATCTGCAAACAACACTACAGGGAGTTTCCAAACACTGCTCTCTCTCATTAGGGCCACTCCAACATCCACTGACCTACCTTGCATCTCTTTTATAACCCCATCCATACATAGACTGAACAACCATGGAGACATGACACATCCCTGTTTCAACCCAATCTTCATATAGAAAAACTCACTCAGTTCACTATCCACATGCACTGCAGCTTTAGCACCCTCACACATACTCTTTACAGCATTCAACAACTTCCCATCTACTCCATATATTCTTAATAATTTCCACAATCCTTGTCTATCCACCCTGTCATATGCTTTCCCCAAATCCATGAAGGCCGCATACAACTTCTTTCCCGTGTATTGGTGTTGTGATGAGGAGAGGTAGATTGAGGTGGTTTGGACATGTGGAGAGGATGGGGGATGATAATTGGGTGAGGAAGGTGAGAAGTGTTAATATTGGGGGTGGGGTTATGAGGGGCAGACCGAGAAAGACATGGGACGAGGTCATTAAGTGTGACCTTAGGGTTAAGGGACTGAACAGGGAGGCTGCAATGGATCGTGCAGCGTGGAGAGCCGCCATTAGGTGACCAAGGATGACACATGCAAGCATGTTGGAGCCTTTAAAAACGAAAACGAAAACGAAAACACATTTTACGGAGGAATATTTGGCAATCACGCATCACAGACAACAGATTTCCAAACCATCATCAGTTTTTTTGTGGATATTTGTTGTTTATGCATTGTTTTCATGATGTTTAGCATTAATATGGATAATCATGTGTGTTTGATGTCTTATTATGGCACACTGACCTGAAAACAGTGCCAAATAAGGAGGGGTACTGTTAATCTCTATCTATCTACCTATAGCCCGACGTCCTAATCTGTACTGTTCATACAGTCGTGTATAGGTAGGGCGTTTTTTTTTTTTTTTTTTTTTTTTCATGGTTTTCTTGGTGTTTAGCATTACTTTGGATATTCCTATGTGTGTTTTGATGTCTAATGTGGCAGACTGACCTGAAAACAGTCCCAAGATCAGGAGGGGTACTGTACATACAGTGGTATAAAGGTAGGGTCTTTTTTGGTTTTCAGTGGTTTTTCTGCATGGTTTTCTTAATGTTTAACATTACTATGGATATTCCAATGTGTGTTTTGATGTCTACATATGCCTGAATGACCAAACTAAGCACAGGTACTGTACAAATAGGTTGGAGGTGGGTATAGGTAGGGTCTGGGTGTGGTAAGGGAATACAGTGTTCATTATCCAGATATTGCCAATACCCGGACATGCCTTTGGCTCTATTACGTCCGGATAAATGAGGAATTACTGCATACAGTAAAGCTACAAGTTTAGCAAAATTTTCGTTCACAGTTTCACGGTTAGTGGTGGCCCGCAAATATTCCCAAACACTGGGTTTCACTTGAAAACCCTTCCGTTTGCAGCGAGAAAAAGTAAACAGTGTGCACGGAAAGCAATCATCATTTGTTCATCGTCACTGCCACAAAAGAGATGCAGCGCAGGATGGATGTGTTAAGTGGAGAGGTGGAGGCAGCAGAGGCAGAGGAGGGTGGAGGTGCCACAGGTGACGGGGTGCAGTAGCTTCACCACCTGCCTCGGAAATTACAACCCATCCCTTCCATTAAGCAGCTCACTCCAGCCTTCCAAGTGAGTCTCCTTGCCTATTATGTACTTTATACAGGTTTCTTTTCAAGTGTGATCTGTAAATTTTACATTGCATAAATGGGTTTTAGGAGGAGTTGGCATGGGACTTGGAACCAATTAGCCTATTTCTCATAGGATCAATGCCCCAACCATTTCATAGTTCACAGTACTTCTCATGGAACCAGTTAGGTGTGAAAGTTGGGGTTTTACTGTACAGTATATACAAATACAGTCAATCCTTGAGTAACCCATGGATAAGTGACAGTTTTCTACTTACACGGTCAGCATAATGTTACAGGTCATAACCAACATGGGGAAAATCTCGAGCTTAAGCAGGAAATGTCAGCTGGCTTGGCGACACAATATGAATGTTACTGATGATGATGTCACCCACCAGACTCACCCATGATTGGCTGGCTTACATATGGGTACCTGTCCTGAACACATACCTGTATACTCTGTTCTTTCTTGTATCTCAATCGAGTTCTACCTATGCTATGCAGCGAGATTTTTTTTTTTTTTTTGGCTTGAACGTCGATGGAAAGCACTGATTCTTAGTCAAGCCGCGTGATCAGCCCCAGCGACCCAGAAAGCAGAACATCTTCACATATGCCCAGAAGTATAAGATACACTAAAAGTCCAATGCTTCGGCATGCAATTCCCCAGCAAATCCGACATTTCGGCAGTTTTGAGAAATAGTCCCATTTACGAAAATCTCTGATTGTTTGGCGGATATTCCGTTTTTTTCGTCAGTCTTGGAATTTTCCATGAGGCTTGCCAGCTAGCTACCTCCCTTTACCCACCTTAGTGAGTGAGATAGTGGAAGTGACGGAACAAGTCTACCACTGCCATGAAGCTCAGAGGCTAGCTCTTTCTCCCATAGCATAAAGAGAGGACAATCGTGTAGTGAGTCTAGAAAGGGAAAGAGAATCTGTTTCGCCATTCTTCCGGGTTGTTGCCGTGCTGCAGCCGACTTCTCTCAATTCGTCTGTGTGTTTTGTGAACTTTGTACCAAAATATATCCGAGATTACTATCCAAGTGTGAGTAAGCACTGTAACATCATATTGGAGCTTTGTAACATCCAAGTAGACCAGCCTTGTGTTGTGAACAGTGTAAACATCTACGATATTAAGAAACAAAAGAAAGATCTATTCATATTTGTTTCTCAGGCCTCCGGTATGACCCAGAGGAAAGCAATAAAAAAAGCAAAGTTAAGTGAGCTGGATGAAGTGCTGCATAGGTGGTTTGTGGCACAGCATTCGGAAGGGAAGCCTGTTTGGGGGCTTCTCATCTTAGAAAAAGCCAAAATGTTCTATGCTGAGACGAAGATAACAGAACCATGTGTAGTAGTAGTAGTAGTAGTTGTTCCCTAGGCAGTCTGGCCGAACAGCCCCGAGTCCCTTAGGAAGGCCATGGCTGAGACCGGGCTTTCCCACACAGCTCTCAAAGAGTGTATGTTGTGTTGTTGGCGTAGGTGATTGTGTGCAATGCAGTCTTCCATAACATGCTTAATAGTATGGGGTGCTGTGTTGCATCGTGGACAGGCATCAGCAACAGAGTCATCCAGCCTCTTCTGGTAGCTTAAGAGGGCTGGATGGTGCCCACATCTCAGCCTGGCCAGGTGGACCCTGTCCTCACGAGGAAGATAGGATTTAGAAGGGTGGATGTCAGGAGGCCGTGCATGCAGCTGTGTGTTGTCTTTAAGTGACTGAATGAAGCAGCGAGTGATCTGAGTGTGGATATGCTCCTGGAAGCTGGTCTGAGGTGGGCAAGGGGGGAAAGATGACAGTATTTGTGTATGGTATCGTGTGCTGGGTGTTGTTTTGATGTTCCTTGGTATGGTTGGATGTGCTGCCATGTACTGTAGTGGATGTTGTGGGTTTGTGGAGGCTGCAGCAAGAAACTGGGTGCCTCTCATGTCTAGGTGATCCTTGACCTTGAGGACTTTGGTTTCTTGATGTAGGTGGTCTGTGGGTGTAGTAGCTGTGCAGCCTGTGATTATTTTTAGGGCCTTGTTCTGTATGGTCTGTAGAGTGTTGTAGTGTGTTTTGGTGAGGTTAAAAGCCCAGGCAGGGCTTGCATAATTCATCACTGAACGTATGTATTTTGTATACTGTGGTGGTGGTTTCTTTGTTGTATCCGAATGTTGTATGGGCAAGTGACCTCAAAGCATTGAGTCTTGGTATTATTTTGTTTTTAATGTTTGTGATATGTTGTTTGAATGACATTGATGTATTGTATGTTACACCAAGGATTTTGTGTGTGTGTGTGTGTGTGTGTGTGTGTGTGTGTGTGTGTGTGTGTGTGTGTGTGTGTGTGTGTTGTTTATGGTGAGGTGTGGGATGTGACTGTGTTCTGCTGTCCAGTTTGTGAGAAGAGTCACTGTAGATTTGGCTGGGGCTATTTTGAGCCTGTTTGTGGTGAACCATTCGTGTAGTGTGTTGAGGTAAGGTTGAATGATGTGTGCAGCTGTGTTTGAGTTTTGGTGTGTACATGTAAGTGTTATATCATCTGCATTGGAAGCTATGTGTATCTGTGGTGTGTGGGGTGTGGGTATGTCGTGCATGTATAGATTAAAGAGTGTAGGGGACAAAACAGATCCTTGGGGGACGACGTTTGTGAAGTTTCTGATGTTAGAAGACTGACCGGCAAATGTTACGTGTGCACATCTGCCTGCTAAGTAGTTTGCCAGCCATCTTTTTGTGTTATTGTGCATGTTTGTGTTGAGTATTTTATTTGTGAGGTTGTCGTGGGGGATGGCATCAAAAGCTTTGCTAATGTCTAGTGTGACTAGGAGTGTTCTGTGTGGTGGCCTAGCTGAATTCATGCCAGTGAAAACTCTCTGTGTAAGGTCTGTAAGAACGGTGTTTGTGGAGTGTAGTGGCCTAAAGCCATGTTGTGACTTGGCTAGGGGAATGTGAGGTGTGACTTGTTGTAGTATCAGTCGTTCAGTGACTTTAGAAGGGGTGCAGAGGAGTGTGATGGGGCGATGTGAGAAGGGTAACGAGGGGTCTTGGGATAGTGATGATACTGCCATGCTTCCAGATGTTGGGTATTATGTTGTGTGAGTAACTGTAGTTTGATATGTTGGTGAGTGCTTGTATGCCTTGTGGTCCTTGGTGTTTAAGGTGAATGTTGCTTATGTTGTCTGGTCCACAGGCAGATGAGTGCTTGAGGTTGTTAATGATGTGCTTCGTCTGGTTGTAAGTGAAAGGTGCATAGTCTGGGTCTGTGGGGAACTGTCTCTTACGTCTGATGATGCGTCGGTCTTCCGGATGGGGGGTTAGATGGCTGACTTGTGAAAAGTGATTGATGAGAGTGTTTGCTTGTTGTTTGTTTGAGGGTATGGTGTCTGTTGTTGTGATGGCAGCGTGTGATTGTGTGGTGTTGCTGTTGGAAAGTGTGATGCTGATTAGTGTTTTGTAGAATTTGCTGATGTTTGTTTTGTGGTCAAGTGTTTGGAGGTAATTTTTCCAGTTTAGTGTTTGCTGTTCTGATATTTTACTGTTTATTTGAGTGTTGAGTTCTTGTATTTGTTGTATGGTGTCTTGTGTATGGGGTGTTGGGGAGTGTCGCAGTGTGTCCCATTGTCTGATGAGGCCTTGAATTTCTGGTGTGAAGATGGGGTTGTGTCTCTTTCTGTTGCCTCTAGGGATGTGTCTTTTGTCTGCGTTTTGTATGATTGTATTGAAAGTGTGTACAGCGGTGTTGATGTTTGTGATGGGTGTACTGTTTAGTGTTTCGAAATGTTGTTCTGTTTCAGTTACAAAGGCCTCCCAGTTGGCTCTCTTATAATTAGCGTATGTGTGTTTGTGGCCAGCTGGGGTGATTCTGGTTTTGGTAGTGATGATGATTGGGAGGAGATCAGAACCTAGGGTTTTGACCACTCTCCATGATGTATTGGAAGCGAGGTTTGGGGAGCAGAAGGTGATGTCTGGAGATGATGGGAGGAAGAGGGCTTGGTGTGGGATATGGGTATGTTGTTCTAGACTGTTTAGTATGAAAAGATGATCTGTCTGGGATTGTAGTACCAGCCCTCTGTCTGTGTCAGGGTTGTTGACATGCCAGGCCGACAACTTGGCGTTGAAATCACCACCCAGGATGATGTTGGGTATATTAGTGATGTGGTGTATCTGTGGAGAGTAATTGTGTGGTACTGTGGGGGACGATTGAGGGGGAATGTATGTGTTAGCGATTGTCATGTGTGATTTGTTACCAGCGTGTATTTTAATTGATTGTATTTCCGTTGCAGTGTCATGTGGGGGGAGAAGTGACTTTGTGTGTGCACTGGTATCTGCAAAGTTGATGGATTTGTGTACCAGGGTGATGAGTCCACTGCCACCGCCGTCGGCCCGGTCTTGTCGAATGGTAGTGAAGTTATGAAATGACGGTGTTTTCTGTGCTCTGTGTAGTTTTCTTTCTTGTAAGATGGCAATGTGTTTTCTCTGATGGGTGGCTGAGAAATTTCAAGGCTCGGCATGGCATAAGGCAGTTGGATATGAGTGTGAATTGATGCTGATGCCACCGAGAAGTACAGTGAGACGTTCTGTAACCTCATAAAAGACCATGGTCTTCAGCCTTGCCAGATATATAATGCGGATGAGACAGGCCTTTTTTTATGAGAGCATCCCTAAAAGGACTCTAGCAGGGGCAGGAGAAAAGGCAGCCAAAGAATTTAAACGAAACAAGGAATGTTTAATGATGTTAGTGTGTTCAAATGCCTCAGGAACACACAAGCTGAAACTTTTTATTGTGGGGAAATATAAGCACCCGAGAGCACAGAAAAATGTCCAGGATTTACCAGTTTGTTATGATGCACAAGGAAATGCCTGGATGACTGCAGCAGCTTTTTTGTACTGGTTCCACCACCACTTTGTTACATCAGTGAAAGCTAATTTGGTGAAAGAGGGTTTGCCTACTGACTCTAAGGTCATCCTCCTACTGGACAACTGCAGGGCTCATCCTTCTGTCAGTGAATTTGTGAATGGGAACATTTTTGTTGTGAGTCTGACCCCAAATGTGACATCATTAATTCAGCCAATGGACCAGAGAGTCATCCAGAAAATCAAGACTTCTTACTGTGCTGCTTTTGCTAGACAGCTGTTGAATTCCGCGCTTCCAGTGCATGAATTCCAAAAGCCGTTCACCATCAAAGATGCAATTTTCATGGCTGCCCTAGCCTGGCAAGATGTGGAGCAGGGAACTTTGCAAAGATGATGGAGAAAGCTGTGGCCAGGTGCAATGTTCCAGGAGGAACAGGTTGGCACATAGGAGTTTGTTGGCTTTGGGGACAAGAGGTTAAGTGACTACAAAAATATTGTGCAAACTGTTTGAGGTGCCCCACAGTCCCATACCCTAAGCTCATTGACCGATGATGACATCGCTGAGTGGGTGGAGCAAGACACTGATACACCAGTTGTTCAACAGCTGACCATTGAGAACTAATTATGAGTGTGACAAATCCTGAGGCCACGGAGGCCCAGGAAATTGAAAGTGATGATGAAATGGAGGAAGATGAGCAGGATAAGGTCACCTGGAAGGAAGCAGCAGAGGCCTATGAAAACTTGTTATGGTTTGTTGAGGGCTCATCTCATTTTAACAGTGGTGAAGTGGTGCAGTATCACATCATGTTCAGGGACTTCCAGACTAAAATGGCAGCATCTGTGAAGCAGGCAACCTTATTTGACCTCTTTAAAAAGGCTGCCAAGAAAGCTACATCCTCTGCTGCTCCCTCCTCTCTATCACCAACAGCAGTCTCTGAACCTCAAGCTCTACTGCCGCAGCAACAGGGAGAAGGGTCCTTAGAGCCTGTTGCAGGGCCCTCTACTGCTGGGGACTTCTCCCAGCAGTAGCAGACTCCAATAAACCCCTTCCATTGTACATATGTAAATATGGAACCTACTATAGGTTTAGGTAAGTGCATGTAAACTTGTAGGCCTACCGTACCATTACATTTATATATGTTCACCAATTTCTTTATTTTTCATATTCAGGAATAGTACTGTATTCATTACAGTGCTGAACAGTATCATACAGTATACAGAACAGTAACCTCTCAAATAACACGAGGGTTAGGTTCCTGGAGAGGTCGCGTTAGTTAAAACGCGTTTTTTTAACATAATTTTCCCAAAAGAAACAATGGTAATATTGGGGGTTACGTTCCTGGACTCTGGAAAAGTCTTCCCATTTGGGGAGTTATGCTACTCTAAACTTAAAAGCAACAATATTAATTTGAAGGAAAATCCATGTAAAAAACAAAAATATTATATTTGGGGAGAAATAAACAAATTTGAGCCCTAGATGGGCCAAAGCGTTGTTTACTTCTCCTCAAATATACACTGTTTTTGTTTTTTACATGGATTTTCTTTCAATTCTGCTTCATTCAGGCACTGTAAAAGTTCCTCAACATTATTAATGCATTAGTAAGTCATAAAAACACTACAGTAAAAGCAACATTTTCATTACAGTAAGTAGGTCACAGAAAATAACAACACACAGCCTCACTTCATCTATGCATCACTCGTCGTCTGCTGCTATCCTTCCCCACCCTGCTACCCCACCTCCCACCGCTCCCCAACCTAAATTTGTTGTCCCTCCTCACTCTGCTGTTCCTCCTTGCTCTGCTGTCCTTCCTCTTCCTCTGACTCCCATGCTACTGGTGATGAAGATGACTCCCTTAAGTTTTCTGTCTTCTTCATACAGAACTGCTCTATCTTGGTCTGAGTGGTTTTCTTCTTTCTGTTCTGCAGCATCAAGTTGTAACAATATAGATCTCCCATCACTTTCCTGGTCAAATTTTGTCCAAAAATGAGCCAAATTGCTCAGAATGGGCCAAATTTCATTTTCGAATATTATAGTTTGAATAAAACTAGTTTAAGCAATAGACAAATAAAAAATTGTATTTATGCATAAACTGCCACCCACGGCCTATCAGCTCGGGACTGTCCGAGGCGCACGTGGCTAATTTGAAACCATCACGTACGTTTAAAGTCATGTTAAATCAAGAAACCCTCGTTAGTTAAACATATCTCCCTAAATATTTGCTCGTGTTAAAACGAAAAAGCGTTTTTTAAACTGGTGTTAGTTAAGAGGTTACTGTACTCTCTCCAAACACATTTGTAATGATATGAGTGGTGATGATAGCGTTCACCAATACATATAAGGTACTGAGTGGGTAAGGTTTTTTATTATTCGGCAATTTTGATTTTTCGGCACTAGCCGGGTCCCATAGATGCCGAAAAAGCGGACTTCTACTGTAGTAAAGGAGTTACAGCAAGGAAAGAGGAAGGCAGAAGTGATGAAAAAGCATGGCGTGAATGAAAGCACCATTGATGGATTTGACTTAAGATGTTGAAGAAGGAAGTGCAGGAGGACCAACAGCTCAACAATGACAACAATACTGGGGGTGGGGAGCAGAGGGAGAGTGCCACGGAGCTATGCATCAACAGCATACGGGTGCCCAGCGTAACTTATGTTTTTGTTATTGCTATTTTAATACATGTGGTGGGTTTTTGTTAACAGTGGGGCATGAATATGTGATGGGGGTGGAGCTAGAGCTAGTTCATTGGCAGGGGTAAGGAGTAACTGGGAGAAGCTTGGGAAGCCTCTGAAATTTAGAGGGCTCTCCCTCTGTGCTGGGGGGTCATTGTGTGCAGCATGCATTGGGAGTGTCATGCTGTATGGCAGCATGACTTGGCAGTGATACAGAAGGATATTTGTGAACTCACAAGTACAGATGAGAATGATTAAGTGTATGCGTAGTTCATCATTAAATGACAGGCTTGATGAATGAAGAGCTGAGAAGAAGGATGGGACATTTATAAATTAGTAATAAGATGAGATGGGGTAGACTGAGACAGTTTGGGTATGTGAAGAGGGTGGAGAATGACAGCTGGGTTCAGAGGGTGGGAGGTATAAATACTCTGGATAAACCTGCTAGAGACAGACTATAAAAAACCTGGAATGAGGTCATACAGTAAAGCCTCCAAGATAAAGGACTAAACACAGAGGCTGCTAGAGATTGAGCAGTGTGGAGAACTGCCATCAGGAGACCATGGCCAATGCATGCAACCATGTTGGAGCCTTTATGAACAAAAATAGACAAAATGAAGTAAGATACAGTATCTGGATCAATTTGGAAAGGAGGGTGGTGCAAAACAAAAAACATTTAGTTTTACAACCAAACTGATAAAAGTAGATACGGAAATACAACAACATGAACTTACCTCAAATCATGCATACATACAACTAAATAAATATATGCACACACTTCTCAATTTTCAAAGCATCGAAAGAACTGCTATTCCTTTCCTAATGTTCAATTCATTCCAAAGATCGACAAGGATGGACAATTATCAGCTACAGAATACTTCCCTACTTAAACTAAAATGACATCACATACCACTGGGAGCTGGGGGCGTGGGTGTAGATGAGGTGGAGCGCTGGGTATTCCGGGTGGCTTTCTGGTGACGCTGTCCGGATATGTGACCATCCAACTGGTCCTGAGACGTGGCTGATACCTTGCACAGTTCACAGAAGAACCTTAAAGAGGAAGTAAAAGAAACTATATTTCTAAGCTATTGCTTTTATAACACTAAGCAGAACTACAGTACCTACAGCCTGATAAGTGTACAGCATTTTAGTAACTCATCTAATATTTGTGGAAATGAGAATATACTGACTTACCAGATGCCAGGCATACGGATGCTAGAAATAGAAAATATCTTTTCTTTGGCTGGATCAACTTGCTTTAACTTCTCTTAATGTAAAATTATCACATGGTCCTAAAAGTGGTACAGTCAGCTTGTTTATAATGCGACTAATTGGTCAGCACAAGGAGCAGCATTATGGAAATCAATGTTGTAGGAGATGCATCCTGTGCTTACGAGCAGTGTGCCACCGAAAGTGAGTAGGAACTGTGTTGGCAAGTTAGAGACTGGGATATTAAACACTCTTAAATCCATGAAGATCTATCCATACAATGTAAGAAGCCTAGCTGAAGAATACAAGCTTGATAATTTAATGGATGAACTGGAAAACATTAGTTGGGATATTGTAGGTTTGAGTGAGACCCACAGAAAAGAAGAAAAGGTAATTCAGCTTGATGACAGTGGACACCTATTTTACTACAGAGGAAGGGAAAATGAAAGCGTTAGTGGTGTACGATTTCTAATTAACAGAAATCTTGCAGACAACACTGTTAAATTCAGCAGTGTAAAAAATATACCCTGAAAGTAATACAAGTATATGCACCAACTCTGGAACTGTCTCCCTCTGTCTGTATTTCTTGCTTCCTGTGATCTCCAGTCTTTCAAACGCAGTGTGTCCAGGCATCTCGAAATGATCGGATCATGAATTTGGTTCTCTCTTGTATTCTGTTTTTCTCTTGGAAGAAACAGTTTTGCAGACTCATTGCCTTTGGTTCCTTCTTCCTCACATTTAAAAAAAAAAAAAAAAAAAAAAAAAAAAAAAAAAAAACCTTCTCGGAGCTCAGATGAAGAAACTGAAACATTCTATGATGACATCTCCCAGATTATGGAAGAGGAAAAGACCACCTATACTATACTCATGGGAGACTTCAATGCAAAAGTTGGAAAATCAAAAAATGGAGAAGCATGTATGGGAAAATTTGGAGTGGGAGAAAGGAACAAAAGAGGAGAAATACTGGTAAACTTTGCTGAAATGTTTAACATGAGAATAATGAACACATTCTTTCACAAAAGAACAGGGAGAAAGTGGACCTGGAGAAGCCCAAATGGAGAAACAAGGAACGAAATCAACTTCATTATAGCAGATAAGAATAACACGATCACAAATGTCACAGTTATCAACAAAGTAAATATCAGTAGTGACCACAGAATGGTGGTCTGCACAGCAAGATTCAATTTCAAGAGTGAAAGAAAGAAGATGATTAAATATAAAAAGATATGCCCAATAAAGTAATGGAAAACAAAGTAGCCTTTCAGTTGGAAATAAGGAACAGATTTCAAGCTCTCAGCAATGCTGAATGTGACACTGATGAGCTGAATGACAGACTAACAAAAGTGCTAAAAGAATCAGCAGAGGTAGTAGGAAAACCTAATACAACCAAAGCCAAGAAGTATTCAGAAAAGACATTCGAGCTTATAAAAAAAAGAAAGGAAATGAAAGTGAAAACAAAGAAAGATGAAATACAATGAGCGCAATTAAATAAGTTTATCAACAAAAGACAAAGAGAAGAAAAAAGAATGAGAAACATGGATCAAATCTAAGAAATCATCAAAAATGGAAAAAGTCTGAAACAGGTCCGAAGTAAAATGGCACTTGGAAAGCAACAAATTACATCACTAAAAGACAAAAATGGTGAAGTCATTAAATGCAGAGATAAGATGTTGAAGAGAGTTGAAAAATTTTACAAAGAACTGTATGCATCAAAGACAGTAGTACCAATAGCTAACTTTTCAGCTGACACAAGTGAAATACCTAAGGTAACACCAGACGAAGTAAATAATTCTCTCAAAAATATGAAAAGAGGGAAAGCTCCAGGAGAAGGTGGAATAGTAGCAGATTTACTGTTGGATGCAGGAGCAGAAGTACAGAATAGGCTTGTTCACTTATTTACTCAATGTATAAAAAAGAAGAAAATTCCAAAAACATGGTGTAATGCAATAGTTATTTTACTTTACAAAAAAGGTGACCCAAAAGACCTTGGTAACTATCGACCCAATAGCTTGCTATCAGTCATTTACAAACTAAAGTCCTTACAAACAGAATAACTACAAATCTGGAGGAAAACCAACCTCACGAACTGGCAGGATTCCGAAGCGGGTACTCGACTACTGATCAACTACACACAATGAATCAGCTAATTGAGAAAACTACATAATATAATAAACCATTGTGCTTTGGTTTTGTTGATTACGAAAAGGCTTTCAACTCAGTGGAACACATAGCACTTATAAATTCACTGCGAGAACAAGGAGTGGATGAGAACATTCTAAAACTGCCCGAAAGCATATATAAAGAGGGAACTGCTACAGTTAAATTACATAAGGACTCTGAGAAAATTAAGACTGAGAAGGGTGTGAATCAGCAAGATACAATTTCACCAAAGTTATTTACAGCATGCCTGGAAAGTATTTTCAGAAGGCTAGACTGGGAAAACAAAGGAATGAACATAGATGGAGAAAAGCTAAACCATTTAAGATTTGCAGATGACACTGTCCTAATCTCAGAAACAGCAGAGACATTGCAAGAAATGTTAAATGACCTGAACAGAGAAAATTTCAAAGTAGGGCTAAAGATGAATGGAAGTAAAACTAAAGTAACGTTTAATCCTCAAACACCAAAGAGCGTCATCAGAATAAGTGGAGAAATTCTTGAAGTAGGGGAGTACAATTACCTGGGACAAATACTAAAATTAAAGAAAGATAATGACAGTGAAATAAAAAGATGCATTACAATTGGATGGAAAGCTCTCAGTAAACATAGGGACATTACAAAACGTAGCTTGCCAGTTTGTATGAAATGAAAAGTATATAATGAATGTATAATTCCAGCTATGACATATGGCTGTGAGACCTGGAAACTGACAAAATCGATGGAAAATAAATTAATTCGTTATCAGAAAGCAATGGAAAGGTCAATGTTGGGAATATCTTTAAAAGACAGGAAAAGATCAACTTGGGTGAGAGAGCAGACTAAAGTCAAAGATATTATAGAAGTTATAAAAAGACAGAAATGGAGGTGGGCAGGCCATGTAGCAAGAATAAGGGATAATTGATGGAGCAAGAGGTTGACTGACTGAACACCAAGAGATTGTAAGCGTAGCAGAAAATGGCCAACAGGTGGTGGAGGGATGAGATAGAGAAATTTGCAGGGAAAACATGGCAAAGATAGGCTCAGTCAAGGAATTTGTGGTGAAGGTTGGGGGAGGCCTTTGTTCAGCAGTGGACTTGTAATGGTTGATGATGATGATGATGATGATGATGATGGTTTAGGAGATACAGAGCCTATGGGAAAAATGGCTTATGGTTTACATCCTCCAAACAGTCATCCCTAATAACTCACAATGCCTGCCCTGACTGCCTCAGACTGGCTGTAAATTTTAGTACCCATGATAATCACAAAGATACACTGTATGCCAGTTACTTGAAGGGTGGAGGTAGAACACACCATCATCACCCACACTACATCCTCACCCAGAGCACACCATTATCCAGATCATACCATTGCCCAGACCAAACCATCACCTCAAACCAACTCCCCACACAATCTCCTAGGCAATCATCACACACTATCAACCAGACTACAGTATATCATTCCTCACATCTACCCACACCATTACTCACCCTGCACCATCATCCCACACAAACATCCAGACCATCACCCCACACCATTCTCCATACCGTAGCACTCCACACCTTTACTAAGACCATCATCCCCGATCATCAACCCATACCATCACCCAACATATCAATAAGACCATCATCCCACACCATCACCCCACACAACCACTCAGACTATGACCGCAGTGTTGAAGCACCACATTATTGTTTAACAGTAAGCAATTTTACTTTACTGAAGTATTAACAGCAAAAAAGTACATCACAAAGGCTACTTATAACAAGGACTTACCATACCACATATGTTTACAGCTGGAAGCCTTTGGTTGTGCATGTGCAGTATATCCATCAACTGCAATTTTTCTTAAGATCCTGAGTATGACAAATATTTACGTTTTATTCTTACTGCCACCAGACAATTTTACTCAGCTTAAGAGAACTTTTTGAGCTGGGTAAGTTAGATATAGCTTTCATAAACCCCTTGACTGCAAGAGATTTTCTTGAATAAAATCATGTTAATTTTGTTTCGTTTCATTTTTCATTTTGTTTTAAAGGATCCAACATGTTTGCATATGTCAGCCTTGGTCACATAACGGCAGCTGTCCATGCTGCTCAAACTCTGGCAGCTTCCCTATTCAGTCCCTTATACCTGAGGTCACAGTCAGTGGCCTCATCCCAGGACTTTTTCGCTCTACCTCTCACAACCCTACCCCTAACATTAACACTTCTCACTTTCTGCACCCAATTATCATCTCCCATCATCTCCACATGTCCAAACCATCTCAATCTATCTCTCATCATCACAACAGTGATACTGTGCACTACATTGCTCCAGCACTGTATTTTTTTTTTTTTTTTTTTTTTTTTTTTTTTTAAGGCAATATGCCCTCATTGGTGCTAACCCTAACCCATGACCTCAGTCAGAGATATACTGTACTGGTCTATTTGGGTTTAGAGCTTTAACAGCTGAATACAATATCCCATACCATTCCTAGATTACGCTCCTTTTTTACCCAATCTCTCCAGCAGAAATGAAATTCACAAAGGAACATTACCCAGGCACTTTCAAGCCCTTTGGTGTGAATCTCCCAATCCATAACAGTATACTCATGTCATATGCAACATGACTCTGTCTTTGTTATCAATCTCTCAGAGCAAGTTACCCTCTCCTGTTTGGCTTTACCTTTCTTTTTTTCTTATTCTTTTTCATTTAAGATGTTGCTCTTCCTTACTTCCGACTGTTCAGCCTGACATCAAAGTTTATGTGGATGAACTTTGACGTCTGTAATGTGAATTTTTTGATATTTATGAACATGATATGGCAGGAAGGTCACTCCTCGTTTTCTTCATTTTTCTTCTTTATTTTCCCTCTTTTATTTCTTGTTTTCCCTTCCCTGTCCTTCCCCTGCTTAGCCTACTTTCCTGAGTCAAGCAATCCTGTACTGGCCATGACCCTATTTTGTGTGTGTGTGTGTGTGTGTGTGTGTGTGTGTGTGTGTGTGTGTGTGTGTGTGTGTGTGTCTCTATCTATCTATCTATAGCCCGACGCCCTAATCCCGCAACGGGTGGCCGCAGACAAAATGCCTCCAAGTCACTCTGTCACCCACCAATTGACTACCCTCCCCCCAACTCACCCCCCCCTCTCTCATATACCTCTCAACTCCATCCCTCCACCTCATACTCGGTCTACCCCTCCCTCTCCCTCCCTCCACCTCACCTACATACACCCTCTTAGTCAGTCTTTCATTCTCCATTCTCTCCACATGTCCAAACCACCTCAGTGTATTTCTCCTAATCTTTTCAACCACATCCACATCTACCCCACAACGTTCCTTCACTTCTTCATTCGTCAACCTGTCCTTCCACGTCACTCCACATGCTCCTCTCAAGTAACTCATTTCCACTGCTCTCACTCTTGACTTGTTCCCCTCTTGCAAGGTCCACGCCTCGCTTCCATACGTCAGGGTAGGGATCACAATACCATCATGCAGTGACTTCTTAACTTCCATACTCACCTCCCTATTTCTCATCACAGCTTTCAGTGTACCAACAACCTTTCTTCCCTGCTGTACCCTTTCACGTACTTCATCTCCCAAAGTTCCATCCTTACTCATCACACTACCCAAGTACTTGAATGCACTCACATTCTCCATATCCTCACCATCCAACCTCACTGCACACTCTGTGACTTCATTCCTCTCGAACACCATAACTTTACTTTTGTTTACATTAACTTTCAACTTCCTCCTCCTACACACTGTCCCAAATTCATTCACCAAACCTTGCAACTCCCATTCATCTTCACTCAACAATACTGTATCATCAGCAAACAGCAACACCGGAAGCTTCCAAATCTCACCCTCATTCATTAGGGCCAGCCCCACATCCACTGCCCTACCTTGCATCTCCTTTACAACCCCAACCATATATATATTAAACAGCCATGAAGACATCACACACCCCTGTTTCAGTCCCACATTGAGATCAAAGAACTCACTCAGCTCACCATCCACTCGCACCGTAGCCCTAGCTCCCTCGTACATACTCTTCACAGCACTCAACAATTTCCCCTCCACTCCATATATTCTTAATACCTTCCACATACCTTGCCTATCTATTCTGTCATAAGCTTTCTCCAAGTCCATGAAGGCAGCATACACTTTCCTTCCCTTCTCTAGATACTCCACTAAACATCTTAGAACAAATATCTGATCTACACACCCTTTTCCCTTCCTAAATCCCCCTTGTTCTTCTCCAACTAGCTCCTCTGTCATATGCCTAACCCTATCAATGAGTATTCTACCATATATTTTACCAGTCACACTAAGAAGGCAAATACCCCTATGGTTACCACATACTTCTCTCTCCCATTCTCCTTTGTACAGAGGAACAATTATACCTGATTTCCAGTCCTCTGGAACCCTTCCCTCTTCCCAAGCCAATCTACACAACTTCCATATCCACTCCACAACAATCTCACCCCCATACCTAAGCATTTCACCACACACTCCATCAATTCCTGGGGCCTTTCCCAGCTTAATCTTCTTCATCGCTTCCTCTACTTCCGCCCTACTGATCTCTTCCTCCCTCCTCTCATCTCTTCTTCTCCCAGCCATTCCCCAACCACTTATACTCACACTGCTCTCACTCTCTACATTCAACAAATCCTCAAAGTGCTCCTTCCATCTCCTCAATTTCTCTCTCTTCTCCACCAACAATCTATTATTCCTATCTTTCACTCCCCTACTATTTCCCCTTTCACACTGCCTTACTTTCTTTACCTCCTTCCAAAACAATTTCTTACTCTCCCTCCATTTCACACTCAGATTCCTCCCAAACTCTTCATCCACTTTCTTCTTACTCTCCTTCACCAGTCTCTTAACCTCCCTTCTCCTGCTCACATATACCTCTCTCTTCTCTCTCTCATCTTCTCCCCTACCTCTACTCGCCAACCATTCACCATATGCCTTCTTCTTTTGTTCTACAGCTCGTTTCACCTCATCATTCCACTATGCTGTCCCTTGCACACCCTTGCATCTCCTCCTCACTCCACAAACCGTCTCACACGCTGCGCCTATCTCTTCCGTGAATATCTTACATACGTCTTCCACCCCTTCCGTCTGCTCTAGCTCATACCTTCCCAATCTTTCTTCCACTATGCTCTTATACTCTGTCATTTTCTCACTATCTTGCAGTTTCTCCACTCTTCTCACAGGAGCTGCTTCCTCCTGTCTTCCCCTTTGTCTCCTCAACCACTTTCTTTGCAGCTCTACCTTGGCCATCACTAAGTGATGGTCCGAAATTCCATTCCCCCACCCTCTCCACACTCTTGCATCCAACACGTGTCTTCTCATTCGCTTATCCACACACACGTAGTCTATCATTGCCTTTCGTTCAACAAGTTCACCATCCATCCTCCTCATTACTCTCCATGTATACCAGTGGATCATCTTATGACGAAAGTAGGTGTTGGCTATTGCCAACCCCTTACCAGCACAGATGTCCACCAAAGCACTACCATTCCCATCTACTTCAGCTGGCACACCCCACTGACCAACCACTCCGTCCACTCGTACATTCCCAACTTTGCCATTCATGTCTCCAATCAACAGCACTCTCTCGCTCCTCTCAAACTTGTCCATACATGCTTCTACTCTCGCCCAAAACTCATCTTTCACTCTTGCCACTCAATCCTCTGTTGGAGCATACACACATACAATCGCCCATGCTTGTATACCTACTTTCATCCTCACCCATACAATCCTTGCACCCACTGTTCCATACTCTCTTATATTCTCCTTCCACTTCTTGCTTATCATCAGACATACTCCCTCTTTTGCCCTCTCATTCTCACTGACTCCCGCACATATACCTACACCATATTCCCATTCTCTCACCCTTTCACCTTTCCATTTAGTTTCAGTCAATCCACATATATCCACTTTTGCATCCTCAAGCACCTGAACAATCTCTCTCTCTTTCACTTCATCATTCACTCCTCTAACATTCCATGTTCCCACCCTCAGAAAGTCCTTTGTCCGTTCCTTAGTCGTCAACGTATGGTCCGTCCGGGTCCGAGGCGCTTTATTCGCTTTTTTAGTTAGTTCTTTTTACGGGGTGGGGCACTAACCCACCACCAACCCTTTTAGTCGCCTCGTACGACAAGCAGGGATACTGGGGGAGTATTCTTGAAACCCCCCTACCCCCTACCCCCGTGTCTTAAACCATATTTATCATACATATCCTTAAATTTGTGAATTGTTTTGGCACACACTATTTCATTTGGTAGTGCATTCCACTGATCAATTGCTCTATTTGGGAAACTAAATTTCCTTACGTCTTTATCATCTCTCTTTTTATGCAGTTTTTTGCAGTGTCCTCTTGCTGATGCTTCCCCATACGTTAAGTAATCATTTATGTCTATTTTCTCCTTCCCTGATATGCATTTATATAGCATAATCATGTCACCTCTTTTCCTTCTCTCCTGTAGTGTTGGTAGATTCAGTTTATTTAGTCTTTCTTCGTAGCTTAGATCCCTTAAGCTTGGTACCCATCTTGTCGTGGCACTTTGAACTTTTTCAATCTTGTCCATGTGCTTTTTGAGATGAGGACTCCAGACTACTGATGCATACTCCAGGATTGGTCTGATGAATGATGTTATTATCTTTCTTAGCATGTCTTTATTTATGTATGTAATCGCTATTCTCATATTGGCAAGTAGTGTATAGATGTTCCGTACCTTCTCACTGATGTGGTCAGTCGGAGATAGTCTGTTACTGATAATCACACCTAGGTCCTTCTCTCTTTCTGATGTGTGTAGGGTTTTATTTCCTAGTGTATAATCCCAATCAGGTCTTTTTTCACTTTTACCAAACTTGATTACATGACACTTGTCCACACTGAATTCCATTTGCTATGTATTACTCCATTCATGAAGTTTATTTAATTCTTCTTGTAGCTCTTTAATGAGAAACATCAGGAACTCATCACCCACTATTTTGCCTGGGTAAGGGCAGAAGCTGAGCCTGAACCGCAGCCTGGCCCTTCACACACTGAGGACGTGGATCACGTAGCATCTGTCATCTCTGAGACAGACTTTGAGGGCTTCCTGAGGGAGGCAGAGGAGCTGGAGAAGGGAGAACAGCATGAGGGAGCACATCCACCTCATGCTGAGAGGTTCTAAGTTCTTCCCAACATCACCCCACTCCATTCACTTAAGCAATATCGTCATAGGATTGAGGCGAGATCCCTTAACATTGCTTATTTCTATTAAATACATGCACTGAATATTCCTAAATTTGTATGTTTGTGTTTGATGGTGACTAGATAGGTGTAGGTAGGGTGCTGTGGGGGGTGGTTGGTCAAAGTCCAGACCCAAATTCATTTTTCACATAAGAGTTATTATTTATAAACCGCGGAATTTGTAAATCGCGGCAGTGGTCCGGACCCAAATTGCCGCGATTTACGAGGACTGAGTGTATATATACACAGTATAGATATATACACACACCATATAACACTAACTTATGCATAAGACCATATATATATAAAAATGGTCTTATGCATAAGTTAGTGTTATATGGTGTGTGTGTGTGTGTGTGTGTGTGTGTGTGTGTGTGTGTGTGTGTGTGTGTGTATACAGTATATATATATATATATATATATATATATATATATATATATATATATGAAGATGTGAAACAGGCTGTGGCACAAAAGAAGAAAGCATCCAATGAATGGATGAGAAATAGGGGTGTGGAAGAAGTTGAGAGGCAGAAGAGAGAGTTATATGTAGAAAGAAAGAGAGAGGTGAAAAGATTAGTAAGAGAGAGAAAGAGAGAGGTGAAAAGATTAGTAAGAGAAAGAAAGAGAGAGGTGAAAAGATTAGTAAGAGAAAGTAAGAAGAGAGTGGATGAGGAATTTGGAAGGAATTTGAGTGTAAAGTGGAGGGACTGTAAGAAAATGTTCTGGAAAGAGGTGAAAAGAGTAAGACAGGGTGGAAGTGAAGTTAGCAGGGGAGTGAAAGATAAAAATGGTAGATTACTAGTGGAGAAGGGAGAAAAAGTGAGCAGATGGAGAGAACACTTCAAGGAATTGTTGAACGTAGAGGATGGAAGTAATGCGAGTATAAGTGGCTGGGTAATGGCTGGGAGAAGGAGGGAAGTGAGAAGACAGGAAGAAATCAGTAGGATAGAAGTTGTGGAAGCAATAAAGAAAGTTAAATCGGGGAAAGCCCCAGGAATTGATGGAGTGTGTGGTGAAATGCTGAAGCATGGGGGAGAGATAGTAGCAGAATGGATTTGGAAGATGTGCAGATTGGCCTGGGAGGAAGGTAGAGTCCCGGAGGATTGGAAGTCAGGTATAATTATTCCCTTGTACAAAGGAAAAGGGTTTGAAAAAGAAGTGTGTGGTAATCACAGGGGCATTTGTCTTCTTAGTATAATAGGAAAAGTGTATGGTAGGATACTTATTGACAGAGTTAGAGAAAGAACAGAGAAATTAGTTGGAGAAGAACAGGGAGGCTTTAGGAAGGGAAGAGGTTGTGTAGATCAGATATTCATTCTTAGATCTTTAGTGGAAACGTTTCTAGAGAAGGGAAAGAAGTTGTATGCGGTTTTCATGGATTTGGAGAAAGCATATGACGGGGTGGATTGACAAGGATTGTGGAAAGTGCTAAGAATATATGGAGTAGATGGGAAGTTGTTGAATGCTGTAAAGAGTATGTACGATGGTGCGAAGGCTGCAGTGCGTGTGGATGGTGAACTAAGTGAATTTTTCTCTTTGAAAGTTGGGATGAAACAGGGATGTGTCATGTCTCCATGGCTGTTCAATATGTACATGGATGGGGTAATAAAAGAGGTACAAGGTAGGGTAGTGGATGTTGGAGTGTCCCTGGTGAGAGAGGATAGTGTTTGGAAACTCCCTGTACTGTTGTTTGCAGATGATACTGTGTTGTTGAGTGAAGACGAAGGGGAGCTGCAAGGCTTGGTGGATGAGTTTGGGAGAGTGTGTAAGAAACGGAATCTAAAGGTGAATGTAGGGAAGAGTAAAGTGATGGTCTTTGAGAGAGGTGAAGTCAGTGAATGTACAGCAAGGTTGGATGGTCAGGAATTGGAAAATGTGAGTACGTTTAAGTACTTGGGTAGTGTGATGAGTAAGGATGGAGGTTTGGAGGGTGAAGTGCTTGAAAGGGTACAGCAGGGAAGAAAGGTTGCTGGGTCTTTGAAAGCAGTGATAAGAAACAGGGAAGTGAGCATGGAAGTGAAAAAGTTACTACATGACAGTATTGTGATACCAACTCTAACGTACGGAAGTGAAGCTTGGACGTTGTTGGAAGGACACAAGTCAAGAGTGAGAGCAGTGGAAATGAGTTATTTAAGAGGAGCCTGTGGAGTCACATGGAGAGACAGGCTGACGAATGAGAATATAAAAGGAGCGTTGTGGTGTTGATGTGGATGTGATAGGAAGCGTTATGAGGAACACACTGATGTGGTTTGTCCATGTGGAGAGGATGGAGGGTGAAAGACTGACAAAGAGAGTGTATGTGAGTAAGGTGGAGGGGGGAAGAGGGAGGGGGAGGCCGAGGATAAGATGGAGGGATGGGGTGGAAAGGTATATGAGAGAGGGGGGTGTGAGTTGGGAGAAGGGCAGTGAAATGGCTGGGGACAGGGCGACTTGGAGGCAATTTGTTTGTGGCCACCCCAAACAGGATTGAGGCATCTGGCAATAGATAGACAGATATATATATATATATATATATATATATATGTATACAGTAATCACTCCAATATCCGACGTAATAGAGCCATAGGTAGGTCCGGATATTGGTTCTGTCCGGATATTGGGCCCCAGCTTATGGACTTGTACTTATGGACCCTAACACAGAGAAACACCTATACAACTCCCTCTGGACATGCATAGCATCTATTTAAGACCCAAATCACACCAATAAGGCACATAAATGACTGAAATAAATGCAAAAGAAACATAAAATGAGGGTTTAGAAGTATGTTCATACATTAATAAACATTCTGGTACTAATGGACCCTAACCTAGCCTAACTCAGAAAAACACATTCCAACTGCACATGCATAGCTACTAACACCCTATTCACACCAATAAAGGACATTAAAGAGTGAAATGAGGTAAGTATAGTATGGAAAAAAGTACAGTATGAAACATTCTGCCTACTTACAGCAAGTCCCTGGCCACCTCGATGAATAACCACCTCCTCTCGGACTCTGACAGTAAGAAGGATTTCCTTAAGCAACGTTGGGTCTGGTTAGTACTTGGATGGGTGACCGCCTGGGAACACCAGATGCTGTTGGCATAACGTTCTCCCAGCGTGTCGAGTGGGGTTGGTGAAGGATTAGTGCCCCTCCCTGTAAAACAATTAACTCTGAGCCCTTGGCCACCCCGTTTGGGATACATGGCGTCTGGCAATGAATGAATGAATGAAACTTGCAGTACACTGTTCCTGAAGTCTTGCACTGAACTTAGTCAATCACACACAGAAGTCCATTCTCTTCACAGTGGGCACGCTTGTCTAAATAATGCTCCATTGTAACTTACTAAGTGTTGCACTTTAACTTTTCCCATTCATATAATTTTCCAAAGCCAAAACAAACAAGTCTATTTACGTTAAATTTTTTTTCTATTGAGTCTTTTCTCTCACAACTTTAAATCCTTAACACAACACACTGTTTTTTTCACTGCACAACACTCTAAATTCCAGTGTGGTCTAGTGGAGAAGTTCTTGCTGTTTATTCACTGTCAGAGTCCGAGAGTATCACTGGCAGGAGACCTAGGGGTGCATCGCTGGGTCGTGGTGATGGCATACCCACTGCAGACGACTCTGAAGACAGCCGCAAACTCACGTCGAGTGGTGACTCCACCGTGGCTGATGTGCTGGGCTGTGGCTCGGAGCACGAGGGCCTGTCTTGGGGAGGCAAAGGTGTGGAGCCAGGGCTGGCCACAGTGGGGGTCACGGGCCTGAAAAAACTGTCAATGGTTGATTGACGCAATGACTGACGATTCTGACGATTGATGATGCGCTGCCTGAAAGCACGCACTTCCTCCACGAGTCCCAAGGGCCCCATCTCCCTGTCGCAGTCCGGGTGTTCCAGGTAGTCTAGGACGAACTCTAGATGTTCCCGGAGTGCGCTCAGCTTGGGGATGGCTGGAGTAGTGTCCTGCTGAGAGGAGTCCGCATCATCGTCGCCTTCAGCGTCGGAATCTTCAAGTTCGGTACTGACACCTGCAACCGAAGACGCGATCTCGGTATCAGACAACGTCTGATACCCAGGATCGCCCTAGTCGTCATCCAACCACTCACGAACATCGTCCAAAGCTACATCGTCGTCGTGCGTACGTAGCCGTGCATGGAAGTCATCCACGTCAAATCCTAGAAAATTGTACTCCGCATCCATTCCGAGAAGCAGACGAGACCAACCATTTTCCAGAGTCTTCACAGGGACTTCCTTCCATGCACTAGCCCAGTTGTACAGCGCAGACTTGATGTTGTAGCGGCGAAGGTTTTCCAAAGTCCGCTTGCCTCGTGTGTCCCGTCCCTCCCTGCGCTCGTCCTCGTCCTCGAGAACAACCATCACCTCGTTCAGGAACTTCCGATGGAATAGGCGCTTTTTTGCCACGATCACTCCTTGGTCCATTGGTTGGATGAGAGCAGTCGTATTAGGTGGCAGAAACATGCACCTAATACGGCCATTCTCAGCAACCAAGTCCTTGTTGCACGGGTGGGCAGGTGCAATGTCGAGGAGAAGGAGAGCCTTTACCTGGTCGCGCGGGATTCCCAGTGTCTTCGTCTGGTAATGGATGACCTCCTTGACGAAGTGACAGTGAAACCAATCTTAGAAGATCACAGCTGTGAACCATGCCTTCAAAGAATGGTACCAGACGACAGGAAGGACATCCATCACCCCACGAAGGCACCGAGGCTGCTTTGCATGGCCAACAACAACAGGCTTAAGCCAGTGCATGCCGTTAGCACTGGCACAACACAAAGCAGATATCCGTTCCTTGGAAAGCTTGCGGCCAGGTACACCCTTCTCCGTCTCCTCAACTAGAGTTTTCGTTGGCAGCGAGCGATAGAATAGGCCAGTTTCGTCAGCATTGTAGACTTGACCAAGAGTTAGGCCCTCCCTGTTGATCAAGCCCTTCACCTTGTGCCGAAACTCGTCAACTCCATCCTCGTTAGCGTCCAAAGCTTCGCCATGTGCTTTACGGTTGGTAAGGCCATGCCGCAACTTGAACGCAAAGAGCCAACCCTTGGATGCCTTGAAGTCTAGGGCGTCGTGAAGCCTGGCGAACTTCTCGGCAGCAGCCTTCAGCTCCGTTCCACGTACCATCACACCAGCAGTACGTTGTTGTCGATACCAAATCAACGTGGATCGGTCGATTTCTGCAAACTTGGGGGTAAACATAACCTTCCTTTCCACGTTGCATTTGCTTCTCGACGAGAAGTCAGCCGTGTACTGCATGAGTTTGTCTCGGGATCTCTTGATATCGAACAAAGTAGACCGGGCCAGGTTAAACTCGCGGAGAATGCGGGAAGAAGACCACCCCGCATCTACTTTCTCCAATATCTCCCGTTTCTTCTCCAGAGTCAACACTACTCTCTTCCTTTTCTCAGGTGGCGGGGCCATCATCACACACACTAAGAGGACGCCCGAGAGCAGCAGAAGGCCCTGCAGCAGGTAAGACACCACCACAAAAGCAATCACGTGGGCAGCCATAACAACGAGCGTGCACTCGCGGCGAGAGACAAGCGGAAAGTGGGGAGGATGCAGCAGCGTTCTATCGGACGTCGGAGGAATGACGCGCCACAACAATGCTCTCCCGCGCCGCGCGCGGTAAGTTCAAATTACAGGTGGGAAAAAATCGTTTATTTATTTTTTTGGGGGGGGGTTTTCGGACCATTTTGGGAATATTGGATCCCAGGACGATTTTGTCCGGGTAGTGGGGATGTTCGGTTATTGGGCGTCCAGATATTAGAGTGATTACTGTATATATATATATATATATATATATATATATATATATATATCTATTGACAGACGCCTCAATCCCATTCGGGGTGGCCACAAACAAATCATCTCCACGTCGCCCTGTCCCCCGCCATTTCACTGCCCCATTCCCAACTCACATCCCCCTCTCTCATATATATATATATATATATATGCAGTATATATATATACAGTGGGCTCGCACAGTGTGCGAGAGATTGGGCGGTGCACGAGCTCGCGCACTGGGAATTCGCGTACTAGGAATACATAATCTTATGGGAATAATTACACATGGACGGTACCTCCTCATACCTGGACATTTTTTGGCCCTTAGAGACATAATAAAGGTCATATGTTTCAGACATTGTACTAAAGCTATAGCCACAATAACAAAAATATGGGTGGTCACCTTAACAACAGTAGACAACGGGCCTGATGACCTTAAATAACAGGGGTTCCGAGGCGCGGCAACACTTACAGCCCCGCACTCCCCACCGCACCAACACTTCCCTCCGCAGACTCCTCTTGATCACCTTCCCCAGGAGCATCAAAGTCACTCACTTCGGCCATAAACCCTTCAAAGTCCAATGATGACACTTCTGACATTGCATCCTCTTCATCCTCAACAGGAACAGGAGCAGACGATGTCGATGGTTCCGCTATTTCGCCAACTTAAGCCCGCTGTATGTAGCTTGTTATGAGCGTCTGTCTTCTCTTGTTTATTTCTTCCCTGTGCCTGTCTGTGTAGAAACAGAAGAGTTTGTCGATACCAACCAGAAGTTCCTCTGTTCTTAGGTTGCTCACTTCCTGTTCCTTCACCTCTTCCTTGAGCTTATCCACGGCAGCAAGGATCTTGCTAATGTTTGACATACACAGCTCAGTCCTGCCTTCCATCACGCTAGGCTGCTCAACTTGACTATGTCTGGCGCATCAACATGACGACACGTGACACGCTCTGTGAGGGGTGGTCGTGCACTAGTAGAAAATGGCATTTTTGAGCCACTTCTTGCCTCTGCCTCGCATTCTGTGCGGTAAACTCGCGCATTAAAGGGTTTTTGGTTATGATTTTTGGTCACTCGTGCACAAGGCGAATATATATATAACCCGATGCCCTAATCCTGCAAAGGGATATATATATATATATATATATATATATATATATATATATATATATATATACAGTAATCCCTGTACTATCGGGACGCCCACTATCCGGACTCCCCACTTACCGGACATTTTGGGCCTGGGCCTTTGGAACCCAAAAATGGCCAAAAAACATTTTTTTTTTTTTTATCCTAAATTTTTTTCAACCATACTTTGAAATTGGCGTGCAGCGTCGAACAACTGTGTTTACGCTTGCTGCTTGCTTCCTGCCTTCCCCCATCCCTCGCCAGTTACCACCTAATTACCATCCTGACTAGACGCTCATTCAGTGGGTGCCGCATGTGCTCATTTTTATGAATAAACAGTTAATAAACTGAAATACCTCCCCACTAGACCACATGGAAATTTACAGTGTTGTGCAGTGTCATGAAATTAGAATTCAGAGTGCAAAAATTAAGTACAGAGTGTAAATTGGGGGTTGAAAGTGGCAGTTGAAAATGGCGTGGTGCAATCAAGAACAGAATGTGCAGTGTTAAACATTTATAACCCATAGCGCAAAGGATTAAGTGCAGCACAACACTGGATTACTATACGTGTTTCAAGAGCATTTTCACCACTGCCAGAGCCTTAGAGGAGGCAGGATAACCTTCATAACAAATGGCCAGAGTTGTTAGTCCCCTGTACACTGCTAATATTTTCCATACTCACTTCTAATGCCTCATTCTCCGGCTCCTTTTCATTTATTTCATATTCCTGTCCCTTATTTGTGTGAATGGGGTCATAAATAGGTGCCGTGCATGTCCGGTAGAGAGTTATGTAGGTGGTTTTCAGAGTTAGGCTCGGTTAGGGTCCATAAGTACCAGTCCAGGAGGCAGGGACCCACTATCAGGACGGACCCACTTTCCAGACATGCCTTTGGCTCTATTACATCGGATAGTGGAGGGAATATTGTGTGTGTATATATATATATATATATATATATATATATATATATATACAGGCACTGGATCTGGGACTCCTAGGCCACCAGTCTTGACCAGTGACTGTGGTAGTGGCCTCAGAGCACCCTGCCAGGACAGCTACGGGGACATCCTCCAATTGTGCCCTGGCCATTATGAACCCATTGATAGGGCAGCCTCCTGGGGCACTACTCCCAGGTCCGGGCCCCTCTCTATTGGACGGAAGCAGCAGCCTGGGAACCGCAATGCCCTGTACCCTCTAGCACAGGTTCAAGACCCATCTCACCCCAGCCTCAAGATCTATGCTGGCAGAACCCTCATCAAGCTTCCCCTCCAAAGGTCTGCCACTAGGCACCAGGGACAAAGTTTTCTGGCCGCATGCTCTTGCTGGCATCAACCCCTGTGATGTGGTGGGGTACACTGTGTGGTATGTAAGATTGTTACAGGATGTGCTTGGGAGAGTATGCTGGTGTCACACTGAAAATGTCAGCCAAGAGGGATGGTTAGGTAGCTAACGAAAAAGGAGCTCCAGCTCTCCCTACCACCAGCACTCCCATTCCCCTCAGGAGTACCACCCTGATTGGCTGATGCTACAGCTAACTTAACGTACAGGATATACAGGATAAATCCCATAGGTTCTAGGCTTTTGTTATTGCACAATTTTGTTTTTCTAGGTTCAGTTCCAATTATATAGTTTGATACCTGTAATTCTCTCTCTTTCTCTCCAGCTAACTTAACATAAGGGATAATTCAATGATTCTCTTTCTCGTAACATCCAAAGATTATAAAGAAAGCAGAAGAAAGAAACTATGTAAAAAGGAAGCAATCTGTGGCCCCTTATCTGTGACAGATACTATGCTTACCTAAGCCAATGCAGGCAGTTTTGGCCTCTGTGCAGCTGACATATGTATTACCACTGGTTTGCTCGCTCTCTCTCTCTCTCTCTCTCTTAGTGGTGGAGGCACAAGTGGGATGAAATTTTTGTGTAAATATGGGCCCGCTGTGATTTTTCCTGAAGAATATGAGTGATGATGATGATGATGTAAGGAAATTCTAGCATGCTGAGCCCATGTTTAAATACATCTGTCTGATTTCGTTCATATGATAACATGAATGAAATGAAGCCATCTGTTGCGATCCAGAATTCCACAAGTAATGCTGCCAAGAAACTGTGTTTGGGCAATAAGACGAATAGTGCAGACTTGGATTTGGGGGCTTCCCTATTACCATATTTCTTGCAATACAATGCACATTTTTTCCCAAAAAATTTTGCTTCAAAAAGCACCCTGCACATTAGACCACAGGGGTCATGGTCTGGGATAAGCCTACATGTTGAGGTGACTGGTACCCACAACACCTTGTTTGCCAGAATGGTGAAAATTTTATCCATCCATCATCCAATCCTATGTTGCCCCATGAGAAGCATAGGAACACAGGGCTCGGCTGGTTGGTCCTGACATTTACGATGAGAGTAACCAGCCTCACTCATCCCTGAGTGGCATTTCGTGAGCAATAAACCCCAATCATCCCTTGGATATAAACCTGCCTGGTGCACCTTAATTACCCACCAGATCACCAGGCACCATAATTTGGTTATATGGTTACCAACCAGCACTGCAAACGGTTTCCTGGTGTACAGGAAACCATATGGCCTGTCACTCAATGTAGATTTACTCAAGGGCAGAAGGAAGAGGAAAGAATGAAGGAAAGAAAGACAGAAGGAGTGTAAACTAACCCGTAGGCAGAAGAACGAGGAAAGAGTGAAGGAAAGACAGACAGAAATGGAAGGATGAAAGACATGAAAGGGCAGACACTCAAAGCAGTACTACATCAAGTGAGTGGATGGTGAGTTCCCTCACCTACCACTATGGTGAAAATAATGAAAAAATTTGACAGCAAAAGCCACCAACAGCAGGAAGCAAATCACCCGATGGTCTTACTAATTATTATAATTTCAATAATACAGAAGTGAAAAAATTACTACATGACAGTATTGTGATACCAACTCTAACGTACGGAAGTGAAGCTTGGACATTGTTGGAAGGACACAAGTCAAGAGTGAGAGCAGTGGAGATAAGTTATTTAAGAGGAGCCTGTGGAGTCACATGGAGAGACAGGCTGACGAATGAGGATATAAAGGAGCGTTGTGGTGTTGATGTGGATGTGATAGGAAGCGTTATGAGGAACACACTGAGGTGGTTTGGCCATGTGGAGAGGATGGAGGGTGAAAGACTGACGAAGAGAGTGTATGTGAGTGAGGTGGAGGGGGGAAAAGGGAGGGGGAGGCTGAGGATGAGATGGAGGGATGGGGTGGAGAGGTATATGAGAGAGGGGGGTGTGAGTTGGGAGCAGGGCAGTGAAATGGCGGGGGACAGGGCGACTTGGAGGCGATTTGTTTGTGGCCACCCCAAACGGGATTGAGGCGTCTGGCAATAGATAGATAGATAGAATTAGATGGGTGTGCATTATCATTTATACATCATAAATAATCAGTAAACTAAGTATTCTGTGGCTTAGACGGAGCAAATGCACCAAGCCAAACACATCAATAGACTGCAAACAAAAGACAGCTGATTGCTGCTGGTGAGCATGACAGCAGTAAAAATAAACAATCCATATTTGTGTATTTTCACTTTATTACATAATTTAGTGCAAAATTATATTCTCTCGCAACTTACTGGTGGATGTTGAATATGAATAATTAGTACATGAAAACTGTGTGTGTTTTTTTTTCCCCTTAAATACCCCTTGCCAAATCATGGGAGCACATTTTATGCCAGTGCACAGTATATGGTGAAAAATATAAATTCAGCCATTTACAGTGACAGATAATGAGGCATGCTGGTTAACGTGCCAATGGATATTTGTGAGTTTAATGTACCTTCATTTTAGCAATGAACAAATCTACTGTTCTTTCCTTTCAAGTGGCTTTACATTGCATGACAAGCCTAATGGTTCTTCTGTAAGCCAGGAAACCATTTACAATGCTGGGTGGCAACCATATAACTAACCCATATGTGTTCCTTACATGTCAACATGTGGGTTGCCAGAGAGTTAGTGTCCCTCACCGTAAAACCAAACTCAAAATAAACAGCCACCCCTTATGGGATTATGGCATCTCTCTATAGACAGACAGACTGAGACAAATCCACAAACTTCCCCTGGGCACCTTAGTCTACTTGAGCCATCTAATTACAGAATGGAATCCCTGTTGTGGTCTCTTTGTTGACTCTAAGGCTCTCTCTCACCCTTACACTCATCACGCCTCAATGAATGCCAGTACCTTCTGTTACAGCTAGATGAACCTGAAAACTGGTCATTCCAGAAGAACATTTTGAAGACCTTCGTGGATCCTTAGTTCTTATGAGCTTAACCCCAGAATTAGACTTGAAACTGCTAGGCATGAGATGCAAAGCTCCAATTTGCCTGGGGGGACATCATAAAGGCTTCCCCAAGCTCCTATCGAAAAGAGCACTAAAATCAACTAAGTTAGTAAAATAAAAATGGTAACCTCCAAACCATACTACACATAAGAAACTGAACTCACAAAGGTAGCAGCAATGCTTGACCACGCACAACCATGACCCTGGGCTTACGTTGACGAAAGCTACGTATACATTAACAATATGCTAACAGGGAGACAATAGGCAGGAATAATAAAAAAGTTAAATAAAAAATTGTGGCAGAAAGCAACAGACAATGCAACACTGGATGCCACAGAAGGAATGGAAATCAACCAAGACAATCTGGGGGACGTGGCATGAAGAAGACAAGAGAATTCAGTTCCAGCTGCACTCACTTTTCCTTTGTATGGTCATGAAATCATATATTTGTGTTCAGAAAAGGAGTTACAGTATCCCTAACTTCCAACAAGTAGCTGAGCCAAGACTAATCCCTCTTGCCAGCTTAGATGAGACAAGATGGGAAAGGTTGCATTAACCCTCTCAGGCACCATAAGTTTTCAAGAAGTTTTGGTTCCGCGTACATAACCAAAACTTCGCTCAGGCTTGCTCCGCTCGTGTGGAAAGGAAAAAATTCTACGGCCCAATTTACCCTTGGAAAGTGCTTATATTGTTATAAATCACATCCCATCATCTTTGCTGATGTTTATACTATAAGAAAAAAAACATAAAACATGAAAAATGTACAGAAATGAAGCCAGAAAAAAGCTTATTTAGGTAAAAACTAGCTTCTCCAAACTTCCCAACATCATCGTGAAAATTTTTTCCCATGATGCGCAGTTGCAAAGGACATGTCTATATGCAGAATTTCACGATCTTTCAAAACAGACAGGTTTCAAGTTGATCCATCCAGTAGTTTTTGAGTAAATTGAAAAAACTACAAAAATCACATAAAAACGTCTGATTTGTTTATTATTTCATATGTTATCAGTGATACTGTAACAAATATATATGTAATTTCTATCCAGTTTTGTAGCCCAAAGGTTAAGGAAGCCCATGATATAATTCAAAATGTTATAACCCTTATTGTTATTGAGAAAATGAATTCTGAAAAGTTACGATGACAGCATCTATGCTCTGGCCCATAGGTTGAGTATATTAGTCTTTCATAACTTTTCCCCAAATAATTATCTGCACACATAGGTTACTTTGCTTTACAAAAGTATGCATATGAAATCATAAGCTTGATCACACTTTCTTCAGATTTCTGATCCGACCTATACTTGACGAGTAAAATGACTGAGAGAATAGCAATGAAATGCACCACATTTTCCCAATGAAAAATATATAGTAAACAAACAATTTATACCTTACAATACATTAGTATAAAAACTAGACAAATAAGCTGGTTACTCAAGTCCTCTAGCAGTGTTATACTGTTTCTTGAGAGGAAATGGAGTTGCAGAGAGGACAGGTACAATCACAGCCTGTGTATGTGTGTGTGTGTGTGTGTGTGTGTGTGTGTGTGTGTGTGTGTGTGTGCGCGCGCGCATGCAGGCGTGCGTGTGTGAATGTGTGTGTGATTATTTGTGATGTGTAAGTGTGTGTGTGTGTGTGTGTGTGTGTGTGTGTGTGTGTGTGTATTTACCTAATTGTATTTACCTAATTGTGATATACAGGAAATGAGCTACGCTCGTGGAGTCCCGTCTCTGTTTCTCAATGAGTCAAATTTAGCTTTAAACTCGTTTAAGTTTTTAGACTGGACGATCTCTTTGTCCAGGTTATTCCACAGGTCTATACATCTATAGGGAAAACTATATTTCTTGATATCCTTCAAGCAGCTTGGCTTCCTCAGTTTCATCCCGTGTCCTCTTGTTACTCTCTTATCCCATAAAAACAGTATCTTCTTTGTCAATTTTATCTACTCCCATCATGGTCCTGAACACTGCAATCATACTGCCTCTCTTTCTCCTTTCTTCTAAGGAAGACAAATCCAGCTTTTCCAGCCTCTCTCTGTACGACAGATCCGCCAGACTGGGGACCATCTTGGTTGCTCTTCTTTGTATTCTCTCAATCTTGTTTATATCTTTCTTTTTGTGTGGGGACCACACTACTGCTGCATATTCCAACCTGGGGCGAATCATGGCCATTACCAATTTTTTCATCATCTCCTCATCCATATAATGAAAAGCTACTCTTATATTGGTCAGGAGATTATACGTCTCTCTAACTGTCTTGTTAATGTGTTTTTCAGGTGACAAACTGTCCTGGACCAGCACACCCAAATCTTTCTCTTCTCTCACTTTTGTGATTGGTTCATTACCCATCAAATAATTCAATGACGGCCTCTTGGTACTTTTACCCATTTCCAATATTTTACATTTCTTTGCACTGAATTTCATTTCCCACATCCGCCTCCATTCATGTATCCTATCCAGATCCTCCTGCAGCATTTTACAATCCTCCTCAACCTCCACCTTCCTCATGATCTTTGCATCATCAGCAAACAGACTTGCATAACTGTTCACTCCATCTACCATATCATACCATACCATACCATTTTGGGTGATTTTAACATACACAATGTTGAATGGTTATTGCATTCTGCCCGGACTGACGACGCTGGTCTAGAATGCGAGCTGTTTGTGGAATCGTTTAATCTCACCCAGTTGGTAAAGCAACCAACCAGAATACCTGATAATCCTGACCATAATGCCCATCTCTTGGATTTATTCTTGACAAATAATCCAGATCAATACAGGATAGAGGTACTGTCACCACTTGGATCCTCTGACCACAATCTCATCAAAGCCTCATTAGTTAACCCTCCTACATCTCCCCATTCCGAACCTGTCAGGGTGACCCGATGGCACTTTGACAGGGCAGACTGGGATGGATTTAGAAATTATCTTGTTGATGTTTCATGGCAGTCTTTCTTCTCTAGTGATCCCAATTCTACCCAGTCCCACATTTGTGACTTAATACTAGCTGGTATGGATTTATTCATACCAAGTCAACAATTCACTAAAAGATCAAACTCTCCAAAATGGTTTGATGGCAATTGTGCCAGAGCAACAGCCCAAAAGTCATTAGCATATAACTCTTACTTAAAATCAAAAACACCTGAATCACTCTCCCAATTTAAAATTGCTAGAAATCATGCAAAAGCTGTATTAAATCTATCTAAATCAAACTTTCTTCAAAAGCAAGCATCAAAACTACTTAACAACCCTAATGACAACAGAATATTCTGGTCAACTCTTAATTCTTTCAATAATAACTTTAACAAGTCATCTTCCATTCCCCCACTAAAATCTTCAGATGGCAATATTACAAATGACCCACGTGGGAAAGCAGATATCTTTGCTAGTACCTTTGCAAGAAACTCTACCATAGATGATACCAGCCAGAATGTCTCAGTACTGGAACTTGATTCTCCCGAAATTGCCCCACTTAAAATACAGACAAGATTTGTAAAATCCATCCTAGACAATTTACTTACCAACAAAGCTCCAGGTCCAGATGGAATTCCGCCAATTGTTTTGAAAAAGTGTTCCCCTGAACTTGCCTCTGTCCTAGCTAAATTATTCAGACTATGCATACGTACTTCTTTATTCCCAAATTCATGAAAAGAAGCCAATATCCACCCAGTTCCGAAGAAAGGAAGTTCGTCTGACCCCTCCAATTACAGACCAATAGCTATCACATCTTCTCTTGGTAAGGTATTTGAAACTTTAATTAATAAGCATATTGTTAAACATCTTGAATCCAACAACTTAATTAATGATAGACAATACGGTTTTCGCCACGAAAGATCCACCATTGACATACTCAATCTCTTAACTCATACCATCCATCAATCAATTGATCTTTTTGGAGAAACTCATGCAGTAGCTCTTGATATCTCTAAAGCTTTCGACAGAGTATAGCACCGTTCCCTGCTGTCCAAACTCCCTTGCTATGGACTAACGTCTTTTGTTCCTTTGATTTCTTCTTATCTTAGTGACAGGAAAATAAGAGTAAAAGTAGATGATGTATATTCGAATTTCCACTCAATTAACGCCGGCGTGCCGCAGGGATCAGTTCTGGCGCCAACCCTATTTCTGGTTCATATTAATGATCTCTTATCTGTCACTCACAATCCCATTCACTCATATGCAGATGACTCAACACTACATAGTTCATTCACACTCAGACATCCATTTATAAAGTCTAATATCTCTACCTCTCAACTCAATACAGCCATCTCCATAAATCAAGATCTATCTACAATCAGTGAATGGGGACAAAACAACCTTGTCTATTTTAATGCTAGTAAAACTAAATATATACAGTTTACTAATAGACAGATATTGCCAGATTCGTCCATTACCTTCAGTGCTACTAATATTCCCATCTCCAAAAGTATTGAAATTCTTGGTGTCTCACTTAACAGTGCCCTCAGCTGGACCTCTCATGTCAGATCACTTGCTAAAACCGCCTCAAAGAAACTTGGATTATTGTACAGAGTCCGTAACTTCTTCGCCGATGAGCAGTTAGCTATAATTTATAAGAGTCATGTGCGCTCTCAGCTTGAATATTGCTCACCCTTGTGGAATGGTTGTGGAGAGGTTGCATTAAGACAACTAGACAAAATTCAGAATAAAGCTGTTAGAATCATTAACAACCCTGCCATTACATATAAACTACCTCCCCTGCAAGTAAGAAGGAATGTTGCCTCCCTTGCATTATTTTACAGATATTTTTTGGCAAATGCTCAGACGAAGTTGCATCCATGGTGCCACCTCTCCATGCCTTCCCTCGTGCTACACGGGCATCTGGTAGCGCTCATGACTGGAATGTCACTCAACCACATTGCAGAACTTCTGCCTATCAGAATTCTTTCATTCCCCGAACTGCATCTCTCTGGAACTCGCTTCCCCAGAGTTGTTTTCCTCCAAATTTCAACCTACAACTGTTCAAGTCTAACTGTTACAGATATTTTATGAACAGAGGACACCAGTAATCTGGTGTATGGAATATTTTTTTTCTCCATTTGTTTTTCCTTCCTCCGTTCTGTTATTTAAAAAAAAAAAAAAAAAAAAAAACGTAAATCAGGAACATTACTGGCGCCAACACCGAGCCCTGTGGGACTCCACTTCTTACTTCCCTCCATCCAGACATCTTATCCTTTATTACTGTCCTCATTTGTCTGTCTGTCAAAAAGTCTCTCATCCATTCTAGGAGGTTCCCCTTCAGTCCTCCTATATGCTCTAGTTTCCACATTAGTCTCTTATGGGGTACTTTGTTAAAGGCCTTCTCCAAATCTAAATACACACAATCCACCCAACCTTCTCTTTCCTAAAGCACATCAATCGCTCTTGAGTAAAAACTCAACAAGTTGGAAACACACGACCTTCCACTTCTAAATCCAAACTGACTATCAGCCAAAATATTCATCTCTTCCAGATATTTTATCCATCTATCTTTCAGAATTGTTTCACACAATTTTGCGACCATGCTGGTTAGGGACACTGGTCTATAATTCAGGGGTTCTTCCTTGTTTCCTCCCTTATAAATTGGTACCGTACCACATTTGCCATCTTCCATTCTTGAGGCATTTTCCCCTCTTCCAGAGAACACACAATCAAACTGTGAATTTTATCTGCCAGTTGTTCTCTGCATTCCTTCAGTACCCAGTTAGAGATTCCATCTGGTCCTGGGGCTTTCCTTACATCTTGAGTTTCTAGTAGTTTATACACTTCCTGTACTTCCACTTTTATCTCTTTTATCACTACATTTCAAGTCACTACCTCCGCTTCCACAAACTCCTTTTCATTAGTAAAAACTGACTGGAACGTTTGTTCATTATTTCAGCTTGCATTGCTGCATCCTTATAGACCTCTCCTTGTACTTTCAGTTTGGTGATTCCTTCCTTTTGTTTCAGTTTGCCATTAAGAAATCTATAAAACGGTTTGGGTTCATCCTTACATTTGTCTATTATACCTTCTTCAAAATTCCTTTCTTCTTCTCTGTGTATTCTTGTGTATTCATTTCTAGTTCTTTTATATTGTTCCTTTGTTCAGTTGTTACCTCTCTTTCTCCAATTGTTCCATGCCATGTCTCTCTCTTTTTTTTGCTATCATACACCTTTTATTAAACCACTCTTTTTTCCTGTTTTCTTTCCCATTTACTCTTGGCACAAATTTTTCCACTCCCGAATTATACAGGTCCAGAAAAATATCCCACTTCCTCTGTATCTCTGTTGTTTCTCTGAATTTTCTCCAATCTGCATTTTCAAAAAATGTTCTCATCCCTATAAAGTTTGCTTTCCCAAAGTTGTACCTTCCCTGCCTATAAAGCTCATCTCTTGGCTCCACGTGCCCTGTTATCATCTGGAACTCAATTACCACATGATCACTTTTTCCAACAGGACACTGATATTTCAAGGATTCTATTACATCAGGTTCTTTTGTAAACAATAAGTCCAGTCTTGCTGGTGTGTCCTCACCTCAGAACCTTGTCTCTTCTTTGACCCATTGCGTCATCACATTGTTCATTGCTATATTTAATAATATAGTGCCCCACAAATCCTCGCCGCCTCCTGAGTCCCATTCCTCCCAGTTCACCTCTTTACAATTGAAGTCACCCATTAAAATTATATTGTTGCTTTTCTCAATCAGTTTCTGTAAATAACATGCCATGTCTGACAGCATTTCCTGGTATTCATCATCACTCCATGCTCTTGTCTTAGAGGGAACATACACTACTGCCATATCTCGCTTGTTATTCTCTCCAGTTTCTAATTTCATATTTATCACTTCTGCCCTGCCTTCTCCCATTTCCACGGTATCTACATTTATGTTGTTCTTCACTGCTATCATCACTCCTCCTTCTGTTTTTTCTTTTCTGTCTCTTCTCCACAGTTTGTATTTACCATCTCCCATATGAACATCAATATCTTCTCTTAACTTGGTCTCTACAAAGCACATAACGTCAGGTTCATGTATCCTCAAAAGATCGTTGATTTCTAATCTTGCTGATATCAAACCATCAACATTAGTATATGCCACCTTCCAATGATTTTTGATGTTTTCTATACCCTCTCTTCTCCTTCTCTCCGCCGGTACCACTTCCTTAACTTCTGATCCGTGACTCTCCAATAAAACACTATCTTCCCTTTCTCCATTCTCTGTTCATTTTTTACCTTTCCTTCCTTTACTAAGTCCTTTATTTTATCTCTTTCTTCCTCATTTGCATCTCTCTTTATCCAAATATTTTTAAACCCTTCCTTATCTGATAGTTTCCATGTTCTACTGATAATTTCGTTAACTGTTGCTTGGGACTTAAACTTTACCTTCAGTGGCCTTGCCCCTCCTTCCTCGTACTTTCCCAACCTAAACACCTCCTCAAGCTCTTCTTGAGCTTCGTTGTTTTCCTCCATGACTATTGATATTATTTCTTTAACCTTACTCAGTTCTTCTCTTTCTCTGTCTGATCTTATTGTTATACGTTTTTCTTTAACTCCCGAAATTATTATACATTTTTTCTTATCTGCTACATCTCTAACTAAAGATTCTCTACTTCTCAACACCCTAACCACTTCCCTCTCCACTTTTTCCTTGCTTTGTTGGTCTATAATCTCTCTCAAATTTACATTTCCCTCTTCCTGAATTTTCTTCCACCCCTTATGTTGCTCCTTGATTTCTTTAATGTGCTCTTCCTGTATTCTTGATTTGGATTCATACTCATCTAGTTTGCTTTTCATCATGTCCCTTTCCTCTTCCAACCTCTTCTTCTCCCTCTTAAGCTGTTTTATTTCATTCGAGGCTGATTCATTGTTCACTTTTAATTCAGTAACTTCCCTTTCTTGTTCGTCACTACGTGTACAGATTTTTTCCAGTGTGCTCCTTAAACTTTTGATCTCGTTTTCCTGCTCTATGGTCCATTCCTGTAACTCTTTAATCACTGCCCATACCTTTTTTATCTCCTGGTCATTCCTCTCCTTTGTTATCACTACTCCTGCTATTCTTGTCTGGTTCAAGTTAATACTTCCTTTTCCCACATCCTCTTCACAAATGCCCTCAAATTCTTTCTCACTGATTGTAAACAATGTGTGTGTGTGTGTGTGTGTGTGTGTGTGTGTGTGTGTGTGTGTGTGTGTGTGTGTGTGTGTGTGTGTTTGCAATGTGACTTGCTGCTGTATGCTTTCATCAGTATGGTACAGCTCAGTCTCCATGGTCATGGTAGTTCCAGTGGTGGCATGTGTGACACCAGTGGTGGTAGGGGTGGTGGCACTGATAACAGTGGTGTCAGTTGTCAAAGGAGTGATGGAGGTGGTGTCAGTTGTCATAGGAGTGATGGCAGTGGTGTCAGTTGTCATAGAAGTGATGGCAGTGGTGTCAGATGTCATAGGAGTGATGGCAGTGATGGCGGTTGTCACAGGAGTGATGGCAGTGGTGTCAATTGTCACAGGAGTGATGGCAGTGGTGACAACTGTCATAGGAGTGATGGCAGTGGTGACAACTGTCATAGGAGTGATGGAATTGGTGTCAGTTGTCATAGGAGTGATGGCAGTGGTGTCAGTTGTCATACAAGTGATGGCAGTGATGTCAGTTGTCATGGGAGTGATGGCAGAACTGTCAGTTGTCATAGCAGTGATGGCAGTGGTGTCAGTGGTCATAGGAGTGATGGCAGTGGTGTCAGTGCCCATAGGAGTGATGGCAGTGGTGACAGTTGTCATAGGAGTGATGGCAGTGGTGACAGGAGTAGTTACACCAGTGGTGGCAGTGGTGAAAGGAGTGGTGGCAGTGGTGAAAGGAGTGGTGGTAGTGATGGCGCTACTACTGTCTGTAGTGCTAATTGCCGCAGCCTTGACCGTGGCTTTACGATTATCTCCCTTGTGGTCAGATTTAGCCCTCACTTTCCTTGTCCTCACTCTCTCTTCCTCACCAGAATCACCTTCAAATTCACTTTCACTGCCTTCTTCACTCTCACTTCCACTAAACAAGTATTTCATGTACTCTTTCTCTGATAAGCCCTTGCGAGACATTGTAGGTTTAGTGTAAAATAGCAGGGGAATGGTAAAAATTGGTTAGGATTTTTCAAATCTGGCTTTCTCTGAAAATATATAAGAAACACTTATAAACCTTCTTCACACGCATACTGCACTATGTATAACACACTATCACTATAATACATGTAAGGTATGGACAGTGTGGTAATTGAGAATGCGGATTTAAAAGGCCGACCGCACGCTCAGACACCCTACGAGGCTTACTGCTGGGAGAACACTGAGCTAAAAATAGGCCGCTTGCCCCTCCAATAAGCTCCCGGGCGTTGCCATATATTTCCCCTAGACCTAGCTACCCTCACCTTTGACTCACCAAAATTTGACACAAATTCATCCACAGGAAAAGTTTCCACGATCATTGATTACAGTCATCTCTTATCATTCACGATTTTGAATATCCGCGGATGGCTACAGAAAAAAAAAAAATTATCTCATTGAACTCTGCTGACACTGTAACATTATCCCAGGCACAGTTCATGGCTGTTATAGTAATGGCAATATCCAGTGAATGAAATATACTATAACACTCTTCCTTTTGGCCACTTCATTTATTAATGTCATTAATTCATCTGAGAAAAAGTTAGGATGGGCTGGGATTACCTGTTCAGTATTTCTTTTCTTTCATTTTCTCCCTTGCAATCTTCATGGTGTGAAGGGCTTTGTTGTGTTTACCAGCTGTTACAAGGGGAAAGCTCTGTGATTGGTTGGTCATACCAAAGCTTTGTGTGTAAGAGCCTCCATCACTGGCCAATCAAAAATCACCAAGGAAAGGTAAAGTGAAAATGTTAAATCTTTTTACAGCTTTATTAGCCATTTTATTTTCATTGCTTTATTTGTCATTTTCATTGTTTCCAAAAATGTAGATAAAGATTATCTTTATTTTTGTTATTGTCAGCAGTGCCGAATCCTCTCAACTCACCACCATTACCGAGGAGAGGTAAAGTGAAAATGTTAAATCTTTTTATAGCTTTATTAGTGGGGGGGGGGGAGATACAATCTGGCCGCACTACGGGGTGGTACTACTGCTACTCTGTGGCCAGGTTGTGTTAGGACGAATACTGCCACCCTACTCCCTGCGTGTCGTGAAAGGAGACTAAAAGGGGCGGGGTGAGGGGACTAGGGACCCCCTCCTCTGTGTGTTAGTTCCTAAAAAGAGACAGGCCAGAGAAAGGGATGGGGGATTGAGTTATCCCCGTACCCTGAAGACTGGGTCTATGAATGTGTGTGGATGTAGTACGACTGAGGCTAAAAGGGAGGAAATTGGGAGAATGTTTGAGAGAAGAAAGTTGGATGTGTTAGCTTTGAGTGAAACAAAGATGCAAGGGAAGGGTGAGTCTATGTTTGGAAGTGTGAATGGAAGATTGTCAGGTGTTGACAGAGGAAGGGCAAGAGAAGGTGTGGCCTTGTTAGTGAGTCCAGAAGTACAGCAGTGTGTGACTGAATGGAAGGAGGTGTCATCGAGACTGATGTGGGTGAAAGCGAAATTTGAATGTGAGGTGTGGGTGTTTGTAAGTGCATATGGGCCTGGTAGTGAAAGGGATACAGAAGAGAGGGAGTCTTTCTGGAATGATGTTGATGAGTGTGTGCAGAGTTTTGGAGCGAATATGAATGTGGTAATGATGGGAGATCTGAATGCCAGAGTGGGAAATGTAGCAGTTGAAGGTGTAGTTGGTATGCATGGTGTGCCTGGAAGAAATGAAAATGGGGAACGAATGATAGGGATGTGCGCTGAGTGAGAGATGGTGACTGGAAATACTCTGTTTGAAAAGAAAGATATTTATAAGTATACATGAGTGAGACACGAGGGTGGAAGGGTTGTTGATAGAGCATTGATGGACTATGTGGTTGTATCCAGGAATGTAATAGGAAGATTGTTGGATGTGAGAGTTCTGAGAGGGGAGGGTGGAGGTATGTCTGAAAACTACCTGGTGGAGGGAAAGTTAATAGTAGGTAAGGGATGGGTGAGAGCTAGGAGGATTAGGTGTGGCAAGGAGGTTCTGAAAGTGAGGGAGTTGGATAAAAGAGAGAAAATGATCGAGTATCAGAAGAAATTGAAAGATGAGTGGAATGCAGTGAAAGATTAAAAAAAAATGGCAGTGTGGAGGAGGAATGGCCGATGTTTAAGAGTGCTGTGGTGGGGCATGTGGAAGAGGTGTGTGGTGTGAGACGTGCGGGTGGTGGCGTAAGAAAAGGAAGTGAACAGTGGTGCGAGGAAGTATGTATGGCTGTGGCTGAGAAGAGATGTGCATATGAAGTGTGGCTGCAGAGGAAGGATGAGGTGTCATATGAGAGGTATAAGGAAAAGAGGAATAGGGCGAGAAGGGCTGTGCGTGATGCTAAAGTGGCAGCAGATGAGAGGTGGGGTAGGCGGCTGACTGAGAATTTTCAACAGAATAAGAAAATGTTCTGAAAGGAGGTGAAAAGGGTGTGAGAGGGAGAGTCTGGGAAGGAAGAGTGAGTAAAGCAGAGGATGGAAGGATGTTAACTGAGATGGATGCAGTAAGGAAGAGATGGGCAGAGTACTTTGATTGTTAAATGCAGAGGAGGAAAGGGTGGCTGAGATTGTGGCAGATGGAAGGGTGCAAGGAATAAATGTGTTGGGAGAGTTGATTGATTCTTTGATCACAAAGGAGGAAATGCAGGAGGCAGTAAAGGAGATGAAAAAGGGGAAAGCTGCAGGTATGAATGGGTGTGCTATGGATTGCCTGAAGGGTCATGGAGCGACTATTGTTGACTGGTTAGTAAGATTGTTGAATGTGTGCTTTGTGAAAGGTATGGTGCTAATTGACTGGGCAAGTGCTTGTGTGGTCCCGCTGTATAAAGGCAAGGGTGATAAGTATGAATGTAATAGCTTTAGAGGTATAAGTCTGTTGAGTGTTGTAGGTAAGGTGTATGGCAGTGTTGATTAAGAGAGTTAGAGAGGGTACAGAGGGAGTGATTGGTGACGAGCAGTGTGGCTTTAGGAGAGGGATGGGATGTGTGGATCAAGTGTTTGCTGTGAGACAAGTGTGTGAAAAGTATTTAGCGAAAGACAAGGATGTGTTTTGGGCATTCGTGGATTTAGAGAAAGCGTACGATAGAAATGATAAGGAGGCTTTGTGGACTGTTTTAAGATTGTATGGACTTGATGGTAGGTTACTAAAAGGGGTGAAAAGTTTTCATGTAAATAGTAGAGCATATATAAGAGTGGGAAATACTGAGTGATTGGTTTCCCGTGAGAGTGGGGCTGAGGCAGGGATGTGTGATGTCATCTTGGTTGTTTAATATTTATATGGATGGTGTTGCAAGGGAGGTGAATGCAAGAGTGTTAAGTGGAGGTCTGGGTCTGGTGAATGTTGATGGTAGAGAGTGGGATCTGAAGCAGCTGCTGTTTGCAGATGATACTGCACTGGTGGCTGATTCAGAGGACTGAAATAGTTGGTAGAGGAGTTTGGAAGGGTGTGTGAAAGGAGGAAATTGAAAGTAAATGAGAATAAGTGTAAAGTAACGAAATGTAATAGGTCGGTAGATAGTAGGGGGATGAATATAGGTTTGAATGGTGAGTTGCTTGAGGAGGTAGAGTGTTTTAAGAATTTAGGGTCACATGTTGCTGTGGATGGAAGAATGGATGCAGAAGTGAAGTTTAGAACGAATGAAGTAGGAAAGGTGCTGGGAGGAATGAAAAAAGTGTTTAGATGTCGTTCGCTTAGAATGGATGTAAAGAGAAGGCTGTACGAGGGTGTTGTGGTACCGACTGCATTATATGGGGCTGAAACATGGAATATGGGTGTAGCAGAGAGGAAAAGTTTGAATGAAATGGAGATGAGGTGTCTGAGGAGTATGTGTGGGGTGACGTGTATGGATTGAGTGAGAAATGATGAAGTGCGAAGGAGAATTGGAGAGTTCGGGAGATGGCTGATCGAGTTGAGCAGAGGGTGTTGCGATGGTTTGGGCATATGGAGAGAATGGATAATTAGTGACTGGTGAGAGAGATAACTAGATCTGATGTGAGAGGTGTTGGGCTGAAAGGGAGGCCACGAATAGGATGGATGGACAGTGAGCAGAGAGCGTTGGATGCGAGAGGGATGTCTGTTGAGCAAGGAACAGTGGCTGTGCGTGACAGAAATAAATGGAGAGAAATTGTGAATGAATAAATGATGACGCAGCCCTGAGGGGATATTCTCTCGCATTTGATCTGATCAGCTAATCAGGTCAGGTGTGGGTAAGGGGATGGGTATTTTATGATGTGGCAGGGGTTAACCAGCTTTGCTCTCGTGCCCTGCTGCGGATGTCAATGATTGCACTGCGCAGTTGACCCTCATGCGGTGTGGTGTGGTGAGGATCTGTCCCTTCTCCCCTTTGGGGCTAAGATGCGAATGAATGTGTTTGAATGGATGAGTAAATGGGGAGTGTGTTGTTCTGTCTCGGCTACCTCCTTTTCCTTGGGGGAAGCAGCCTAGGTATATTAGACAGAGATAGATTTGCCATTTTATTGTTTGTAAAAATGTACACAGAGATTATCTTTAGTTACAACAAATATTTATTTTTGTTACTCTCAGTAGTGCCGAATCCTCTCAACCCGCCACCACCCCTGTTTCACCTCCTGTTGTGGAATGCAGTGACGTGGAAATGTTAACTTTTTTTAATTGTTTTTCTTGCCCTTATTACTGTACTATTGTTTGTAAAGATGTACAGTACATAGGAAATGGGGGTTGCTGTTACAGTACTCACAGAACATTTGTTTTTTGTTGTCAGCAGTGTCAATGATGAGGAGGCTGGAGGAGGCAGTTGTGATGAGTACGGTAGTCAGAGGAGGCCATGCAGGAGTACACTATTCATTATTTTTAACTTTTAGTGTTCTTGCATTAAATAAAGTGGTTGTTTAGTGTTCTTGTATCAAATAAAGTGGTTGTAAACATGCACCTGGGGTATTTCATTAGTTATGTAAGGAAATGGGGGGTCCAGAGGTGTTTTTAAGGGGGGGCAGCAGATATTCGCAGATTTTTAACATTCGCGGGTGTCTGTTACCTAACCCCCGCGAATGTTAAGGGATGACTGTACTCTTCAGATTGCAAGGATTATGACTCACATTGAGTCATCATGTGCAAAAGGGTTGCCACAACTAGACAAAATTCAGAACAAAGCTGCTGGAATTATTAATAACCCTGCTATTATAAATAAACTACCTCCCCTACAAGCAAGAAGGAATGTTGCCTCCCTTGCACTTTTTTACAGGTATTTTTATGGAAAACGCTCAGACAAAGTTGCATCCATTGTGCCACCTCTCCATGCCTTCCCTTGTGCTACATAGGCATCTGGCAGCATTCATGGCTGGAACGTCACTCAGCCATATTGCAGAACTTCTGCCTATCAGAATTCTTTCATGCTCCAAACCGCATCTCTCTGGAACTCACTTCCCCAGAGTTGTTTCCCTCCAAACTTCAACCTACAGCAGTTCAAGTCCAACTGCTACAGATATTTTATGAATGGAGGACACCAGTAATCTGGTGTATGGATTATTTTTTTCACTCATTTGCTTTTCCTTCCTCTGTTCTGTTATTAAAAAATAATAAGGGGGGGTGAGCCCTTCTTCCCTAGACTGCCTGCAGAACTTTCTCTAGTGATAACTAGGTACATTGCTATTGGTAATGTACCATGATTCCTATTAAAATAAAACAACTTTCCAAAAGCGGATCTACAAAAATATCACACCTGGTTTTGGTGTTCCTGACCTGCCTCTGTCCTTAACGTCGTCTGGGTCAATGACTGGGGTCTTGGTAGTATCCCCAACCTCCTCTCCATCAAGTGGACAGACTGGTATTGAAGAATCTAGCCGCTCCGCCACCACCCTCGGATCGGGTGGCCTGAAGTAGTGTGGAGAAGGATGATTAATAAAAGAGAAACTCCATGTGTAAAATAAAACTGTACAAAAAATATCAATAAAACACAATAAATAATGAACTCTTGACCCAATGTCACAGTTCATACACGTTGTCCAGAACAAAATCACATAGAGTCATGTTCCTATATGTAACACTTACATGTCAGTCATAATTTTTGTATTTAAAAAAAAAAAAAAAAAAAAAAAAAAAAAAAAAAGGGGGGGGTTGCACACACTTTCCTGTAGATTACAGAAATAAACATAATGAGTTTCCCTAAATGCACCATCCCATGTTTTCACAATTTTGTGTTAAACAGTCTACTGGAAAATAAAAGTGTACTGTATATAAATATATATATATATATATATATATATATATATATATATATATATATATAAAATGCATGCATCTATGTTTCCCACATAAGCATCATTGTTGATCTTCAGGTATTTGGATTGCTTCAAGTCTGCATCCATTCATCCATCACCATGTTCTCTGTTGCAATATGAGGAACAGATGGGCCGAGAGCTAGGCTATTCACTCACACAATTTAAGGCAAGTTACAGTGGGCAAAAATCCAACCATTCCTTGAAGTTAAACCCATATGAACCAAATATGGTTATGGCACCTACCACACTAGTCCACCAGGAGTCCATCTGTTGGGTACTTTGTAACTTTATTTTTTATTTATTTTTTTTTGTGAGGAAGAAGGAAACAAAGGCCATGAGCTTGCAATACCAGTTCCCTCCAAGAGAAAAACAAAACACAAGAGAGAGCCAAATTCAAGATCCGATCATTTTGAGATGCCTGGACACACTACGTTTGAAAGACTGGAGATCATAGGAAGCAGGAAATACAGACAGAGGGAGACAGTTCCAGAGTTGACCTGTTGCATAAATGAATGACTGAGAGTAATGGTTAACTCTTGCATTAGAGAGCTGGACAGAAAAGGGATGAGAGTTTGCTGCTAGACGGGTGCTACGCGCCCTTCGTAGACGTGGAGGAATGCATGCAGACAGTTCAGAGGAGCAGTGACCATTAAAGTAGTGATAGAAAAGAGATAAAGATGCAACAGTGCGATGAAGAGACAAAGGTTGAAGGGAGTCAGTAAGAGGAGGAGAGTTAATGAGACAAAAAGCCTTTGACTTCCCCCTATTGAGAAGAGCTGTATGTGAGGAGCCTCCCCACACATGAGACTTGTACTCAACATAGGGGCGGATAAAACCCCTGTATAGAGTCAACAATTAAGCACAAATAAAGAAGGAACGGAGTTGGCTTAGCACACCTATTCTCTTGGAAGCAGATTTTAAGAGAGATGTAATATGATCTTTCCAAGATAAGTCCCGAGTAAATGAAACCCCAAGAATGTTCAAGGATAATGCAGGATTAAGCTGAATATTATTGAACATTAGTGGGTATACCTGTGGAAGATTTTGTCGGGTTGATAAGTGTAAAAACTGAGTCTTTGATGCATTAAAAACAACCAGATTATTTTTACCCCAATCAGAGATACGAGCCAAGTCAGACATTAGGTGTGCCATAGCCTCATCCCTTGTTTGCTGAAGTAACTGATGAGATGGACGTTGAGGGAACCGAATGGAAAGGTGAAGGGTGGAGTCATCAGCATATGAGTGGACAGGGTTAGCTGTACAACTTAAAAGGTCACTGATGAATAAAAGGAAGAGAGTTGGTGATAGGACAGAGCCCTGAGGAACACCACTGTTAATAGATCTAAGAGAAGAACGATGGCCGTCTACAAGAGCGGCTATAGAACGACCAGAAAGGAAGCTAGAGATGAATGCACAGATAGAAGGATAGAAACCGTAAGAGGGCAGATTGGAAATTAAAGATTTATGCCAGACTCGATCAAAAGCCTTTGAAATGTCAAGTGCAATGGCAAAGCTTTCGCCAAAGTCCCTAAAGGAGGATGACCTGAGTCTGAAAAGTAGGTGAGATCGCCAGTGGAGCATCCCTGACGGAATCCATACTAGCGATCAGAAAGAAGGTTGTGATAAGGAAGATGCTTTAAAATTTTAATGTTAAGAATAGACTCGAAAACTTTTGAGACAGAATGTTAAAGCAATTGGATGATAGTTAGAGGGTTGGGAATGGTCACCCTTCTTTGGGACTGGGTGAATGAGAGCAAACTTCCAGCAAGAAGGAAAGGTACAAGTTGAAAGACAGAGGCAAAAGAGTTTACCTAGGCAGGGTGTATGCACAGAAGCACAGTTCTTGAGAACAACAGGAGGGACTCCATCAGGCCCATATGCCTTGTTACTCTTGAGGCCTGTGATGGCAGAAACTACATCAGCTGAAGAAATTTTAATGTCAGCCATGAGGAAGTCAGAGGGGGGGAAGTGATGGAGGAACAGCACTGGAATCGTCTAAAGACCGTTTCACACCGGCTGCGATGCTTCGCGAGCCACGCTATGTTGCGGACGCACGCTCGCGATGTTTGCTATGCCAGTGTTCACACTAAAAGCTAAGTCTGCTAACACACAGTTTCTTGGCTGCAGCGATGGGAGATGGTGCTCTGTGGTCCCCTGAGGTGGAGGAGGAGTTATTAATGTTAACTGTAGTCATGAGCAATAAGAGGAAAAAGAAGTGGGTACATGAAACAAATATGAAAAGACTAGAATGTGGTGAATATCATCATCTTGATCAAGAGCTGGAAATAGATGAAGAGAAATTTTGACAATATTTCAGGCTGTCTACCGCTCAGTTCACTGAAGCTCTCTCACTCATAGAACAAGACATCAACAACCAGGACATCAACTACAAAAACTGTCTTAATGTCTTCGGCCAGAAGTGGTTAACTCCTTTACAAGTTTCCGTCATGTTTAACTCTCTCATGGTCGAGACTACTCAAGCATTCTGTTCCAGATGATCCAGACGATTAAATTCACCTGAGTACGTCAAAAGAGCGTTTGATTGTCATTATTGTCACCACTGACTCTTTCATGGCGGGACAACTCTCCAACTGACGCCAGACGACTTTGTTCAGCTGAAAGTGAGTCATAGAGGCCTGAGAGTGTTGATAAAATTGTGTGTTTCCAGCAGGGGTATAACTTAAATGTGATGCTCATGGTGAATATGTTACTGGCTGTGGCCTTTGACATCATATTCCCCCTCACAGCACTTCCTTCGCTTCCCCCTCTCTGTTTCAGCCTCTTTCCCCCTTCCATCCTCTTTCTTCACATTCTCCTCTTACCCTCCATTGTTTCCTTTTACTCTCTTTCATCTTCTCTCTCTTCCTTTTCTCCCCCCCTCCCTCCATCCCTTTCTCGTACTCTTCCCCCGCACCCTCTCCCGTATCTCTTCCCTCTCACTCTTTCCCTCTTCTCTTCCCTCTCACTCTTTCCCTCTTCTCTTCCCTCTCACTCTTTCCCTCTTCTCTTCCCTCTCACTCTTTCTCTCCTCTCTTCTCTCTCACTCTTTTTTACTCTCTTTCATCTTCTCTCTCTTCCTTTTCTCCCCCCCCCTCCCTCCATCCCTTTCTTGTACTCTTCCCCCTCACCCTCTCCCGTATCTCTTCCCCCTCACCCTTTCCCGTATCTCTTCCCTCTCACTCTTTCCCTCTTCTCTTCCCTCTCACTCTTTCCCTCTTCTCTTCCCTCTCACTCTTTCTCTCCTCTCTTCTCTCTCACTCTTTATCTCCTGTTTCCTCTCTTTTTTTCTTCTCTCTTTCTACCCATTCTTTCTCTCCCCTCTCACTTTTTCCCCTCCTCTCCTTCCTCTTGCTCTTTTCCTCCTCTCTTCCCTCTCACTTTTATCCTCCTCTCTTCCCTCTCACTTTCCCTCCTGTCTTCACCCTCTCACTTTCCCACCTCTTCCCTCTCACTTTTACTCTCCTCCCTTCCCTCCTCTCATTGGTGCGAGTCCCAGAGTGACCAAGTGCACATGCATGAGCAAAACTATGCCGGGAAAAATCGCCGGCCCGGCAATCAGGAAAGCTATGCGAGCGGTGTCGCAGTCATCGCTCGCATAGCTTCGCATCTGGTGTGAACTGCCTCATTTAAAACAACGCAAGCGATTGAAAGCCACGTGGCTCAGCATCGCCAGCATAACATGGCTTGCGTAGCATCACAGCCGGTGTGAAACGGCCTTAAGGTGGAATTGGAGGAGAAAGCCTGAGTGAAGAGATCTGCTTTATCAGTAGAAGAAATAGCTACAGAGCCATCAGAGTAGAAAAGAGGAGGGAAGGATGATGAGGTAAAGTTGCTAGAAAGATTTTTGGCAAGGTGCCAGAAGAAGCGGGATGAATTCGAGTAGGAGAGTTGAGAGCATTTAGTATGGATGAAATTAATTTTTGCAGAGCGAAGAACAGACTCAGCACGATTCCGGGCAGAAATGTATAAAAGATGTGATTCAGGGGTGGGTTGGCTCCGGTACCTTATAGGCCCTCTCCTTGTTGTGGACAGCATTAGAACAAGCGTGATTAAACCAATGCTTTCTTGCATTGGTCAAAGGATATGAGAAAGGAATGTATGCTTCCATGCCCGAGAGAACAACCTCCATAATGCGCAAGGCACACTCAGATGGCTCACGGCCATGGAAGCAATAATCGTTCCAGGGAAAATCAAAGAAGTACTGCCTGAGGGCCTCCCAATCCGCAGCTCCAAAGTGCCACAGAAAACGATTCTTTGGAGGGTCCACTAGCCGTACCGGAGCGATAGGACAGGTTAAGGTGATAAGGTTGTGATCGGAGGAGCCCAACGGAGAGAAAAGATTAACAGTGTAAGCAGCAGGATTAATTGTAAGGAAGAGGTCAAGTATGTTGGAGCTCTCTCCAAGGCGGTCAGGGATATGGGTACGGTTCTACAAGCTGCTCTAGGTCATAAGGATAGAAAAGGTGTAGGCTTGTTCACCAGGTGGATCAGTGAAAGGAGAGGAGAGCCAAAGGTAGTGGTGAACATTGAAATCTCCTAGAATGGAGACTTCAGAGAAAGGAGAAATGGATAGAATGCGTTCCATCGTAGAAGTAAGATAGTCAAAGAATTTTCGATAGTCAGTAGAATTAGGAGATAAGTAAACAGCACACATATATTTAGTCAGAGAATGACAGAAAAGCCGAAGCCAGAGTGTACAACAAGCACTTCATTCCATTCTCTCCACTACATTTAAGCATCTCTGCATACACCTCATCAACCCAAGCTGCTTTCCCATTTTTCAGCCGCTTCACAACACTCTTCACCTGTGCGAGTGTCACGTCTCCTGGCACTGCATTCCTTCTCTGCACACCCCCAAAACCAATCATGTTTACAGCTGCTCTGCTGTCTCTATCCCCATTCATCAGGCTTTCAAAATATTCTTTCCATCTGCTCCTTACGTCATCTCCATGGGTTCTACCACCTGCATCCTTCACACCATCCCATTTCTTACCGCTTTCACTTCTACATTTTCACACCTCTTTCCAGAATAACTTTTTATTTTCAGAGTAGTTCGCATTCATTTTTCTTCCTAGATCCTCATTTACCTCCTTCTTTTTCCTCTTCACTAGTCTCTTTACATGCTTCTTGCTCTCAACATATTCAGTTCTTATTTCAACTGAACCCCTATCCTGTAACCACTTTAGCCACTTCTTCCTCTTTTCCCCCACCGCTCTCTTTACCTCCTCATCCCACCATGCCGTACTTTTCTTTTTTGTTGTTAGTCTTGCCACACCACATACCGCTTTAGCATTCCTAACGAAACAATCCCAATAGTCATAAATTGTGATTATTTGTTTGTTAACACTAAAATAAATAAGCATTTATAAAGCAATAAAAACAGGCAATAAAAACAATTTGGTGCATGTCACAGGCTAGGCTTGGATAGGAAGTTGCATAGGTGGAGAGGTGATACAGACAATGTTGTAAAGTTCTGCACTTATTTACTTCAGTTTACAATCATTTCAACTAAAATGTGATACAGTAAGACTTCACTATAACGGACTAATTGGGGCCCAAACCATTCCGAAAAATGCGAAATTCCGATAAAAGCAACATCCGGACTTCCCCCTGCTAATCTGGACTTTTTCTGATATATCAGACACTAATCCGGATCGCATGAAAGGTTTTTAAACTGTTTTGACTACTATTGTGGTACTGTACTGTGTTATAACCACTACATTAATCAAATGGCATAATATATAATACCATACTGTATACTGATAAACATGTCTTATTTACCTTACTGTGGTGAACATACCTGAAACGGTCAGGCAGTCCGGACTGCTCATGGCTTTATCGGACTTTTTCTGATACATAGGAATTTAGTCCAGTAGCTCCTCAAGTCCGATAAAAGCAAATTCCAGTCTATTGAAGTCCGTTATATCGAGGTTTTGCTGTACTTAAAATATAGTAAATTAAAATGAAGCACTTGGAATATAAGAAACTAAAATCTAACCCTTTGAATAAACACTGTCACACCTCTGTCAGAGTTCGACTTACTAGAAATTCCGTCTTCTGCAGGGTCGACTTATCAAGGTTTTACTGTACAGTGCGTTTCCTATTTCACACATTTATACTGTACTGTATGATAAATAATCCATATCATACCTGATGCAGTACACAATATTACTACAAGAACTAAACCTACTCACATGCGTTGCCATTTGCCAGTTTCCCGATTGAAGTATCCAGCTCTAAGAGGCTTCAGGCCATGAAGAACTCGCTGATGATTGCGGCCTAGATAGTGTTGCTGAGCATGCTGTTCTGATGTAAAACTAAGCTCACAGCATTTGCAGTATAGCTGACTAACATCCAGTGGTGCCACTTTCTGTAATGAAGAAAGTACAGTAAAAGCCCTATTATTCGACAGCTGATTATTCGGTAAATCCGATATTTCAGCAGTTTTTTTGAGAAATAATCCCAATTACGAAAGTCTTTGATTGTTTGCCAGATGTCCGGAATCATCTCAGCAGTCCAGGAAGTGTTATCTGTGACTTGTAGGCCTACTGTGTCATTACACTTGTATGTGTTCACTAGTTTCTATATTTTTCAGATTCATGTATAGTAGTGTACTGATTACAATATTGCACAGTATCGTACAGTACAGTAATCATCCCCCTAAATTACTGAGGCTTACATTCCAAGCCCCCTTGCTACTTCTTGAAATTCGCTCATTCTCGACGCTTCCTGAAAATGACATTTACCGCCGTAAATGCGCAGCCCATGAACCACTGATACTGTAATGCATTATCCATAAATAAACATTGTTTGTCTCATCTTAAATGCCAGGACCAACTTTAGCCCCGGGCTCCTACGCTCCTCATGGGGCAATGTAGGATTAGATGATGGATGGATGGATGGTTAAATCTGTTTCCCCGTTGTTTTTAGCTGTACGGCTGTGACAACTCCTGTACAGTACTTTGATTCCTCAGCAGAATGGTGGAAGGGACTGTCCTAAGTGTTTAACTAAACCTAACCTAACTGAGTTTAACTGTACCTAATAATTTAACCAAACCTAACCTAACCTAAAGTCGGAAAAATACATAAAAGAAACTAGAGGAATATGAACTGGTAAGGTCTTTTTGATGAAAGTTAAACGTACATTTGGCACTCATTCTTTTGTTCATTTTTGTGTTTAAGTATGAAAGAGAGAGTATTGGTGCAAACAATAATGTATTCTATTGACTTCTCAATAACCTCTGGCATTGAACAACCCTTTACAGTACAGTGTTAGTGACATAGAGTTATTGGGAGCTATAAAAAAACTGTTAACAATTATGGGAAAGGAACGAAGGTCACTGGTATGTTTACACGACTCTACGAGACGATTCCAAGCAGTCAAACGGTCGCTAAATCTCAGATGTTTTCGCCCATTTGGTAAATGCACCGTAACTTTATCAATTCCTCCGTGAATCATAGCATGGGTTTAGGAAGCTAAATAACACATTGCTAGGTGTGCCACACAATTCTCTTCACATCTTTAAGAAAAATAAACTGATTTCAGAAGAATGGAGGAAACTTACTCTACGTACTCAAAGATGGATTAAATTTCTCTTATAAATGTGAAGAGAATCATCTGGCACACCTAGCAATATGTTTTTTAGCTTCCTAAACCCATGCTATGATTCGCTATGATTCACGGAAAAATTGATGGTGTTACGGTGCATTTCCCAAATGGGCAAAAACATCTGAGATGAAGCGACCACCTGACTGCTTGGAATAGTAATGTAGAGTCATGTAAACATACCATGAACTTCATTCCCTTCTCATAATTGTTCACGGTTTTTTATAGATGACACCATCTTGACTCAAACGTCTGACTGTCAGCTTGTGTGAGAGACACAATTGGGGCACAGGATTGTTGTACACAGCCACCACAAATGCTGTATCATAAAACAAGTTTGCCATTGTTATTGCAAAACGGGGTACAATGCAGCCTCATTATATGACGCCCCATTATGTGATAAAATCGTTACAACGGTAATTAAGAAGTTATACCCTGTCTTGGTACGATAAAAAATTAATCACAATTTCACTACAACGATATTTCGACAGCCGCCTCCGAGAATCTTGTGCAGGTACAGTGATGCACGCAAGCTAAATTGGCCGCCCAGGGTTTACATTGGCTGTGATCGTTGCATTTTGTTCTATTTTATGCATAAATGGCCAATGAAACACCACTGTCATATTCAAATAAGAGTGTGTGTGCTTAATAAACAGCGCAGTGTGCAATATTGAGTGAAGTGATACTTTTTTGTGTGAAATACTGAAACTTGCAACCTGGAAATCGTGTCAACCTTACGTAACCATCATCCCATTTTGGGGCTTCTACTCTAACATGAAACACTAATGTTATCACCTAATAACAGTGCAAGTGCTTAACAAATAGTGCAGTGTGCAGTATTAAGTGAAGTGATACTTTTCTGTGTGTGAAATACTGAAACTTGTAAATTGGAAATGGTGTCAACCTTACTGTACCTAACCATCATCCCCTTTTTGGACCTCAACTCTTGCATGAAATGCCACTGAAACACTATTTTTATCACCAATTAACAGTGGATATGCTTAACAAATAATACAGTGTACAATAATAAATGAAGTGATACTTTTTTGTATGTAAAATACTGTACTGAAACTTGTGCCTTGGAAATCATGTCAACCTTACATAATCATCAGCCCCTTTTTGGGCCTCTACACAGCTGACTGAGCCAAGATGCCTGCCCAGTGTTTACACTGGCTGAGATCGTTGCCTTTCATTTTATTTTGTGCATGAAAGGCCACTGAAACACCAGTGCTATTGCCAAGTAAAAGTGCAAGTACAGGTGATTCCCATTTTACAATTGGTAGACTTACGATTTTTTGACATAACAATGGTAGAAACTGTACTTCAAAATCTGAAATCTGATTTTCTCCCAGGATAACAATATGCGGTACAATACTCTTGTGATAATGGGCAGTGGCAGCGAGCTGAATCCCAATCTGCCTAGGGGGTCGCTAGTGTAATCAACTGATGCTCTACAGTGTTCTGTATTGCCAGCAATTTTTTTGGATAACCCCCCCCCCCCCGTATGTACGTCATGTTTTGTGTATCCATCATGTCTATGAAATGCCACCTCTCTCTCCTGCTACTGGTGAGAAGAAGAAGAAAAAGAAGAAGATAGCAATAACTCTTGAGATGAAACTCAAGATAACTGCCCAGCATGAAGGTGGCAAGCACATAGGGTCCTGGTCGTTTTGCTTGTAAATCATTTTGGCCGAACACCAAACTGGAAAACAGCCAAACTGCGTAACAGCCTACACAACATAACATGACATAACCTACAGTATTTGGACATTATGGCCTAAATGACTTACAACCGAAACGACCAGGCCTGAGCCTGTAATGGCCACTGCACGTGAACTTGGATTTTCACAATCGACACTCTCAGTACAGGTGGTCCATGTTCTACGAATGGTCAACTTACAAATTTTAGACTTTAAAAATTTGTACTTTCAGTACAATATTCAACAAATTACATGAGATATTCAACATTTAATAATAACATAGGCTTTGTGTTATTGATTTTGCCCAACTGTAGGCTAATGTAAGTGTTCTGAGCACATTTACAAGGCTTGGTAGGCTTGGCTAGGCTATGATGTCCAGTTGGTTAGGTGTATTAAATGAATTTTTGGCTTACAAGCAGTTTCTTGGAACATAACCCATTCGTACATAGGGGACCACCTGTACAGTATTCAATACTGTATATTACGTGAGATATTCAATACTTTATTATAAAATAGGCTTTGTTTCAATGATTTTGCCCAACTGTAGGCTAATGCCAGTGTTCCATGCATGTTAAAGGTGGGCTTGGTTAGGCTATGCTGTTCAGTTGGTTAGGTGTACAGTATTAAGATGATGTTCAACTTCCGATAAATTCCACTTACGTTCAGTTTATCGGAACGCAACCTGATTATAAGTCACTGACCACCTGTACTTAACAAACAGCACAGTGTGTGATATTATGGGATGTGATACTATATCTTTTTTGTGGACTGGTCGTCCAGGCCTGCCAACTGCCCCTACCCTGGGGGGAAGGAGACCCTTAGTGGTGACTCATACTGGCATAGGACAATTTTCAGGTGGACAGCAGAGTTTTTTTAGGTCATTTCAGGCTTCATGGTCAACGCTATCCTCCCTAACCCCAATGAACCCATGTTATATCAACCTCATTATGCAATAAGTCTTCACTTGACACAGCCTTATTGGACAACGAGGCTGCACTATAAACTTTTAGTTCACTGTTGATCAGTTTATCACATTCTAAACTGATGTATACCAAGAACTGGCTCTAAGTCATAAGCTGGCATCTGGAGCCTTTTCAACTGCTCACAGCCTACCCCATGCATGTCTATTAGTCACTGTTTGGTGTGATGGCAGGTCATGCTCTGGCCCACCAAAATTCAAAAATTCACCACAGTTACACGAAGGTAGATACTTGGCTGATATTGTGTTCCATAATATTTATGCATGCACTCTTTCATGTGGTACTAAAAAAAAAATTATGATGAATTATTCCTCGTGGCTGCAGTTTTGCCTAAATCCCACCTTCAAAATACTGATATATCCAGCTCTTTATCACTAAACTACAATAGATAATAATGAGAAAACTTGTATAACCACAATACAGAATGCTCTCTTCAATATTATACCCAGGGCTGGTACAGCTCCCATTTTACGAAGTCGACTTGTGATTTTCAACTTTATGATGGTAGAAACCATACCTTGAAATTTAAATTTTGACCTTTTCCCGAGCTAGTGACATGCGGTATGATACTCTCTCATAAACTAGACAGCGGCAGCAAGCCAAGTCCCAGTCTGGCCGGGTGGTCTCTGGTGTAAACAATCGATGCTCCGATGCTTTACAGTGTTCTGTGTTGCCAGCATTTTACTGGATACCCTCTCTGTATCTACGTTGTATTTTGTGCATCCATCATGTCTATGAAATGCCCAAAGGCAATTACTCATGATAAGAAACTCAAGATAACTGCCCAGCATGAAGGCAGCAAACCTGAGGGGTCCTGATTATTTTGGCTGCAAGTCATTTAGGCTTTAACATCCAAACTGGCAAACGACCAAATCACCTAATGACCTAAATAACATAACATAATATAAACTATTTGGACATTACAGCCTAAATGACTTACAGCCGAAACGACCAGGACCATGCCAGTAATGGCCATCACTCGTGAACTTGGGCTTTCGCAATTGACAATCTCAGTACTGTACTGTATTCAATAAATTACATGAGATATTCAACACTTTATTATAAAACAGACTTTTGTTAATGATTTTGCCCAACTATAGGCTAATGTAAGTGTTCTAAGCACATTTAAGGTAGGATTGGTTTAGGCTATGATGTTTGGTTAGTTAGATGTATCAAGTGCAATTACGACTTACGATAAATTCCACTTATGATAAGTTTCTCAGAACGTAACCCAATCATAAGAAGGGGACCACCTGTATATGCACATTTTACTGGCAGTCCAAAATTATCCAAATTCAAAACACCGTAGTGGCTAAACTATGGCGTATACTGACCTCAAAATTGATATACATTTACTTTATCATATCTTCTATCAATCTTCAATGCCATTTTTTTGTTTTCTTTCATGAAGCATACTTCAGATTTCCAGTCTGGCACTCTGTGTGGGTTAATGATACACAGGAAATGAATTACCTCCCTCATCACCCTAATCCCTTCCAATATTCCCCCAGCCTGTGCGGTACTGGGCCATCCATCAACGTACATTACCAAATTTCCTTATCATCTTCCAAATTTATTTTTAAAACTTCATTCTTTGCCAGTCATATAACATCATTAGTATACTGCTAATTTAAGATCACATACACAATAATATTCTCATTCATTCTCACTGCTTTGATATCTGTATTACATCATTCATATATATATTACCATAACAATCATGGTAACAAGGCACTGCTAATATCTCCATCCTCTCCATTTGCAGGCTATGTGTGTTTGATTATTTTTGTTTTGATGACAGAGTTCCAGCCTTAATACTGGCATGAATTTTCCTGGCATTATCATGAATTGTGTGTAAGGTACTCTCACTCAATCCAATGGCACGGCTAATCACCAATGTTTTAAGGCCTTCATTGTATCTCTCCAATATTTCAAGCTTCTTTTTCAAACTTGATGCCTTCCTTTGTCTCTCGGGTGCAGTACCACCTTTACTTTCACTAGCTGGATGCTAACCAGCTATAATAAAAGTCTAGCAAAATAGTTTACCAAAACAAACAACTGGCAGGGACTGGGAGAGACTGTTGTATATGCCATCTCATAAAGCTAGCACGGAGCAGTGGGAGCTTCAAATTCGCGTCTCTCATTATTTCAAATAAATCATGCAATTTAAGTGGATTTACCCCATTTACAACCTCATATTATTTTTAAAAATATAAAGCAAACATGCATAAAACATGTATTATGGAGAAAAATAAATTTGTAAGGTGAATAAGCCTGTGTTTCATACCCCCTCACTGATATTTTGTACTGTATCTCCAAGGGTTCCATGTTCCCCTGGTTAAGAACTTCTGCTTTTCACTTTTACCACCTTTATTGATTCAAACGTCTCGTGAAGATCTTCATAATGACATGAAAAAGACTAAAAATGTAATACAATTTGGCAATATGCTTTACACTGCATTGGCTATGAACCTGACATCATGAACTTGTTATTAAGCAAGATGTGCTCTGTTCTTTTACAACTGATACATATACATCATCAGAAACTGAATTAAAGTGCACAATCTGGCTGGCAAACCATTTGCCAGGGATATTACAAAAGTGACCTACCAGTCCAGGCATTCAAACATCAGCCCTGATGATGACGTAGGTTTAACAATAGGCTGGGAAACCCAGTCGAGGCTGTTCGGCCGGACTGCCTAGGGAACAACTACTATCTTTTGCCAGGGTTATCACAACAGTGATATGCCAGCCAAGGCATTCAAACACCAGCCCTGATGACGATGTAGGTTTAACAATATCACAAGAGTGAGTGCCAGGCAAAAGGGAATGCCTATCCTGGCAAAATGTTTTTAAAATATGGCCACCAGTACTATAACTCAGAATTTACTCTAGCATTATTATCCTGTGACAGGACGCAGTCCCTTGTCAACTGTGAATGGATTAAAAAGTAGATGTGACGTGATGGCTTACAGGGAAAGTCCAAAAGTAGATGTGACATAATATAACTACAGGGAAGGTCCTTCACCTTCATAAGATAATATTGGAGATATAAAAACAATGCATCCTCCCCACAACTCTCCAGGTCTATAATGATTTCTCCAATCACCATTTCTAATGCTTGGGTGGTGTTGTATAACAAGTGACTTGGAACTGTTTCCCCTGACAGTGCCTCCAAAAAAAGAGTGTGGAGTGGTAAGTTAGTACTTTGTCATTAGACTGATTAATCTACTTATCTAATTACCTAAGCTGCTTCCCCAAAAGAAAGGGAGGTAGCCGAGACAAGACGACACACTCCCAATTTACTCATCCAAACACACACATTTATTCATATCTTAGCCCACACCGCATGAAGGTCAAATGAGCATTGCAATCAACGACATCCGCAGCAAGACCCAACAGCAGAGCTGGTTTACCTCTGCCACATCATAATGGGCCCATCCCGTTACCTGCACCTGACCTGATCAACTTATCAGACCAAATGCGGGAGAACATCCTCTCAGGGCCGCATCACCATTTATTCTTTCACAATCTCTCTCCAATCGTTCCTATCATGCGCAGCATGACTGATTAATAAGAAAGATAAATTAGAAAGTTTATTATTGCACTCACACACTACACATGTGATGCTGCGTTGTGAAATGGACTGGAGAATGAATAAATGAGCAAATACATAAATACAGGTTATGAAAGGCACAAGATAGAAGGATTAAACGTCCATCCCTCTCCCCTCTTATTTTTAAAGTTAATTCAAATCACACTAACCTTTTTGGGGGTGGAAAGATCAATTTTAGGTGCTTTGGCTGGGGGTGCTCCATCTTTGCGAGCATTCTCTATCAGGTAGTTTTTAACTTTCTTTGTATGTTGCTTCCCTTCATAGTGATTCTTGGCCTGGATGCGAGAGTTGAGCTACAATAAGGAAGAAATGATTATCAATTTAATCAATAAGAAAACAAGTTGCAATTTCTGCAATCAAGGTGACATTAAGTCAACTTATATACATAATAATCAAACAGATCTAATGGTAATTGATAAGGAACATAAACATATGAATATCCAATACAGTACATAACTGCGGCAATCCTCATATATCTAAGAGAATGGAAAAATAAACATACAATTGTAATGCACTTCAGATCATAATACTATCATATATATACAGGAGGACAAAGAAAAGCAAACAGCAACAAGCAGTGGCTAAAGTGGCAGAGAGGCTGCCTGCAATCCTAATGGACCCAGGTGCAAATCCCCACTGAGGCATGAAACAATCTAACTCCTAACTGCCAGGCTAAAATCTGCTCATGCCTCACCTCAGTATGGGAGAAAAAAAAAAAAAGCAAAATAGCTTTACTTCTAACCTTAACATCTCAGAAACTATAGCAGTAACAGTCAGGGAAATGAATTAAAGACCATATTACTCACCAACTCTTCTTGCCAATGAAAGTATTCCCAGGTCTTCAGGTCACTGCACTGATGAATAATGACGTGAGGAACAGGACTAATTTTTGCCGTGCGAACAGGATGTGTTTGTGTGTTTGCCCACGGCCCCGACTATGGCTTTGCTCTCAACATGATAACTTCTCCATTACTGTACTAGATAAACTACACACAGTGGTGTCCGAGGCACGCCCTATGGCACTATCATTGAGTCCTCTCCTAGTATCCTTGGAAAGAGGCTTGGCAAGGGTGGATGAGGCAAAAGTCCATGTGAGGTGAGAACAAAATTGGACGAGAAAAGCTAAGAAAAGTTCATCCTACACCTGACAAAGTCACGGAGATGACTGAGGTAAGATTGGGCTGGTCAGTGGGAGTCTGCCCTAAGCTTTTGCTGACGAGATAAAGTGGTGGCCACTTCAAATTGTGACGGTAAAACAAGTGAGGTTGCTACCGACACCTAATGTCGCCATGACACTGATTTTTTTTACAGTTCCAACCAACACCCGGCATCTAGGGGTTAAGGATTTGAATTTCATAAAAGCAGACTTTACTGATCCGCCAAAAGACCTGCCGACATGTAAAAGTAGCCCCGCTAATACCAATACACCAGTCTTGTATGAAACAACCTTAGCATGTACTCAATATGGATGGAGGGTGTTAGTGCAGAAGTGGTGACATAAGGAGGTGTATGGTATGCATGAGGACTACTGGGCCTTGGTAACAGGCTGTGAAGCTATGCCCTGAGTTGGGGGAGGAGGGGCAGACCCAGTGGTCCACATGATGGTGTTTGCTAATGAGTCTATGGCTACATACAATTCAATAAGTAGCGCTAAGGATAGGAAAGCAAAGCAGCTCCCCTCCCTGCCCACCAAACCCTTCAGCTGAAGCCAGCAGGAAAAAGCAAGAAAGACCACTATGCAGCATAGAAAAGGTGTCATGGAAATTTCAAAGAAAAGACTGAAGGGTGAAACTCTTCTACACTAACTTACTCTGAAATGGAAAAGTTATACTGTATTAATTTCATATTATAATGCTGATGCTGCATTCACCATGATCTGAGAGAGAGGAAAACAACTACCAGTTTTTTACATTATTAAACCACGAATGTGTTAAGCTAGAGATTCAAAGACAAATACTTATCTACATTACGCCACTTTTAAATGTTATTGCTGTATTGCTGTCTACCACATTCCTAGGCAACTTGTTCCATGTGCTGATGAACCTGCTGAAGAAAAAATGTTTTGCTTCATTTGACAGGAAACATTTGCCAATACTGTAATTTTATATCCGTTACCTCTAGTGTAATGAGAACAGCCTTTTCTTTCTTTCTTTTTACTGTGTCATACTCTGGGCACAGACTCGACAGTCAGTTTCCTGTGGCCCAGTTGCCCTCCTACATACTTCTCCACAGGTCACCACTTCTGCACTAACACTCACTGTCCCTATTGAATACCGTACATGCTGGGGTTGTCTCATACGGGACTGGTGCATTGGTATTAGGGGGGATGTTTTTACAACATGTCAGCAGAAATCATGGTAGATCAGTAATGCATGCTTCAATGAAATTCAAATCCTTCAGCTGTTCCGTCCTGTGAAGCACTCATTGACTACCATATTGACACGTACAGTAAAACCTTGATATAATGGACTTCAATAGACCAAAATTTGCTTTTATCAGAAATGAGCAGCTACCGGACTAAAATCCTATATATCGGAAAAAGTCCGATAGCGCCAGAAGCAGTCCAGACTGCCTGACAACTTCTAATATTTTCACCACAATAAGGTAAATAAAAGACATGTTTATCAGTGTACAGTACAGTATTATTATATATATTATACTATTTGATTAATGTAGTGAAGTTATAACACAGTACAGTACCACAATGGTAGTCAGAACAGTTTAAACACCGTTCGTGCAATTCAGACTAATGTCTGATATATCGGAAAAAGTCCAGGTTAGCAGGGGAAAGTCCAGATGTCGCTTTTATCGGAATGGTTTAGGCTCCCAATTAGTCAGTTATAGTGAGGTCTTACTGGTAAAACCTCGATTTAACAGCACCCTAGGGGGCCCTAAGCATGCTAAAAAAAACGAAATTCCGATAGATTGGGGCTTACACCTATCAATACCCCGGGAACTCACGCAAACACATTTTTTAGCACATTTTTAAGCATATAAACATGTGCAGACATACAAAATCAATAAAAAAAAATTTATATTTAGAACAAAAGAAAGCAGGTAGGTGTGTTGTTGTAGTAAAGTACTGTACAGTAATCCAGATAAGTACAGTACAGTAGAGTCTTCATACAACACGAGATAGGTTATGCAGAACCTCGTGCAAAATCGATTTCGCGCTAAAACTTGACATATATATATTGTACATGTAAGATAGGAGGTTACGTTCTAGGAGGCTCATATTTTTCGTTAAAAATATATTTAAAGATAGATTACTAGAAATACGTCTGCCTTAAGACACCAAAGACAGTGTGTTTACATACGACCACACCAACTGGACACGTCAGGGCATAGCTACTACAGTCTAACCTAACCTAACCGATTAGTTTTGCCCCGTAATACTCCCCATAAAACTTTTAATCACCTAGGATTGCCACTAAGCCTCTTGAAAGTCCTCATTAGAAATCAAGCATAAACTTGACCTAAACAACACGTGAATAATGGCCGGCCAGCATCACGCATATTTCGTCACGAATCACTTTTGGTACTAATAAAAAAAAATGCAGTGTGAAACTCCTGAAAGCCGTTAGTCATCAACAATAACAGAAAAAATATATACAGTATAAAGAAGTAGTCAGCATGGAGTGATTGCGTATCTCACTTCTGAGATACACACAAATGCAGAAATCATGAAAAATAAACAAGTCAGCCAAACAGTATAATTTGTATGACAGTATAATTCACAAGAACTGAGCTCACATAATTATCTTGCCTAACTGTTCATGTCAACACGTAGTGTCTTCATGTATCGTAAGATCCGAATTTACTTGACCAAAGATCGTCAGTTTATAACAAAAAGATCGAGCACAAAGCCTTTTTTCTTCTTTTTTTTCACACTCATTGCACTAAAGGCGAATACATGAATTTTACTGCTCCATCATTAACTTTTTTTTCCAACAAAGAAAACTATCCACATCGTAAACATCCCGACTCATTTTATCTGTCTGATCATTTGCATTTAAGCTACAATGCTACATGCCACTTTGTCCAACAATTTTACATTTTCATTTAGAATAAATGCTTGTGTTCATAGCACTTTCAGGGTGCTTAGGCATAACTAAAGTTAGTTTGGAACCATGTGCTCAGTTCTGAGAGGAAACGGGGGGCAAAGGAAATAAGCAAATAAACTTCTCATCCCAGCGGCTGTTCACACAACACTGAGGTAGGCAGCAGGCTGTGGCTGGTGGTATGGGGGTCACATGAGTCAGGTCGGGTCAAAGAAACCAATTAGTGACTGACAAAAGCATAACACACGAGTTGTATCTGGAAATCCAGTACCAAAACACCCATTTCCCACAATTTCTCTTGCGCAATTGAGTGGTAGTACTGTGCTATTATATAATTACGGGAGAAATTAAATGCTCGTGTTATTGTAAGATCATTTCGTTTCATCTTAAATAGGGACTCTACTGTAATCCTGGTAAGTATTAGTTGGCAGGTTGGAGTAGAATAGATGGCACAACGTAAATTATGAAGTCTATAACACTAGTTCATAAATCTAACCTTACATGCTAATTTTTTTCACTTTGGGGTCAGGATAGGCGGAAGACTGGGTGAGCATAAACATACCCAGCTGGCGGGAAACTGCAAACAGACGATCGAGATGCATGCAGTGCCCACCACATTTGAATTTCTTTCTAATTTTTGCCCATTATGGGGAATTTTTAAATTTTTTTTGCATAAATATTCCTCAGGAGATTTATGCCGTTAGTTTGCGGTTGCCGTTAGAATGAATCCCATTAAATCAAGGTTTTACTGTACTTTAAAAATCCCGAATACTTGAATTAAACACCTTCGCAATCTCCACTTTCACAAGTCAAGCAGTTTTAACTCTTCCAAATGTTCCTTGTATGGTTTGTTTCTCAGTCTAGGTATCATTTTGGTTACTCTTTGTTGCACTCTCTCTAGCTTCTCTATATCTTTCTTGTAATACTGCGAAAAAAATTGAATACAATACTTCACATGCTGATGCAACAAGGAATTGTATAATATTCTCCAATTTGTAATCAAACACTCTGCCTATAACTCCAACTAGTTTGTTAGCTTTCTTTATTGCTTCGGTACAATGACGACTGATAATGTAAATGATGAGGTACTGGAGAGGTTGGATAAAATATAAAAGAATACACTACATTATTAAGGAATATGTAGTGGAATAACACAGCAATACACTAAGAACAATTCAGAAGCAATTCACTACAGATGCAGCTTAAAGCATCATCACCACCATCCAGGCCTTCTTTCCCTCCCCACCTTTACAGTACAGTCAGAAAATACAAAGAGAGAGAGAGAGAGAGAGAGAGAGGAAATATATATATATATATATATATATATATATATATATATATATATATATATATATATATATATATATATATATATATATATATATATATATATATATATATATATATATATATATATATATATATATATATATATATATATATATATATATATATATATATATATACACGTGTGTGTGTGTGTGTGTGTGTGTGTGTGTATGTACAGTACTGTATATATACAGTACCCTCGCATCCAGCACGGTAATATTGTCATGCATGGGTCACGTGTTGGACCAAAAACGTGTTAGACTAACAATAGAGCTTATAGGGAAAAATGAATTATGTCAGCAACCCTCGGAAAAGTCACCCTAAATACCTACCATATACCTATACATATATTGGTACTATTGTAATTATAATAAATGGTACTGTGCTATGAATGATAACTAACCTTTTAGGATAGTGTTGGTGGGCTTGCTGGGAATGGGAGGTGGTGTCCAAGGCTGTAGGTAGTCTTACTAGGTCCCCGGAGGATGGCTGCTGGCGTCACTAGCGGGTAATGGTTGTTGCTCCTCCTCAACCTCCCTCATAAATCCTTCGAAATCACACTCAGAATCACTATCTTCGTCCACAACCATGGAAGGTCCTGCTTCTGCCTGTCCTAGCACTGTAATCCTCGGCAAAGTGCATGCTTCTCACACTGTTGCCAGAGCCCTGTCTCGTGACTGTGGAAAGTGATTGCTGTCGCTAACTCGGTAGAGAATAAGGAGAAGCAACTTTGTCTATAAACTGGTACGCACGCCGATGAGAAGGGTTTCAAAACGATTGATATTTATTCTAAAATATTAATATTTATTCAGTGTCAGGCTAAATGTTCAATGCTGTAGTACGATACATTCTCTGTCGAGTCGCCTGGGTTTTGGTCACACTGTTTTGCCCGTCATATGCTCGGCAGGAATCCATCCAGATGAATTCCAAATGCCCGTGGTATCGTCGGCAATTTTACCACGTTACCATTCCGATTTACTATCGTATCCTTGGCAAACCTGGTATGATGTGCCGTGTGATAGCCTTCGGCTGCCAGGATCTTGTCTTAGTTTTTTCTTATGATCACGTTGGCTTCATTCATGTCGTAGGCCTTGGCAGTGTCAACTTTCCTCTCCCCTTTCTTCTTCCTCTCGATGCTTTCTAGCTTGGTGGCCTGAGGGAGGTGCCGACGCTTCTTGGGGTTCTCAGAAGGCTTCCTAGGCATCGTGAGCAGGGTAAAATGCAGTAACAAAGGCAGAAAATACAGCAAGAAAAAAGCACCTTCCAATGCAATTATGTGACTGAGTGGCATTGTGGCAGGAGAAATTTAAACAAAACATAACGTGACACCAGAAGCGTTTTTAATTGGGCGGCATCACGATCACGTCACGATAGCGGGCGGGGAAGGCTACTTGATCAGAAGTTTTCATTGGCTATCATCATCATCATGAGAATGTCCAGTATGACCGTGTTGGAGCAGGGGTGATCGTGTTAGAGTGAACTCTGCGGATTTCGCCCACTTCTCGGAGCTCTGTGCGTGTTATGTTAACACACTCGTGTTGCAGTAATTAAATTATATTAAAAAATACTAATTAATTGTTCTCTGTGCTGGACCCGAATTGTGCTGGACTAACGCGTGTTGGACGCGAGGGTACTGTGTGTATGTGTATATATATATATATATAGTAATCCCTCTACTACCCAATGTAATAGAGCCAAAGGCATGTCCAGAAAGTGAGTTTGTCCAGATACTGGAACTCAGCCTGCTGGACTGGTACTTAAGGACCCTAACCCAGCCTAACTTTGAAAGCCACTTAAATAACTCCCTACCGAACATGCACAGCACCTATTTAAACCTATTTAAGACCCTATTCACACCAATAATGGACATAAAGCATGAAATAAATGAAAAGGAACCAGAGAAAGACGAATTAGAAGTGTCAATGGAATATATTTTCCAGTGTACAGGGTACTTACAGCACATCTGTGCCTGCCTTCTCAAAGGCTCTGGCAGTGGTGAAAATGCTCTTGAAGCACGTACAGTAATCCAGTGTTGTGCTGCACTTATTTCTTCGAACTGTGAGTGATGATTCTTTAATATTGCACATTCTGTTCTAGATTGCACCACACCAGTTTCAACTGCCAGTTTGCACTCCACATTTAATCCTTTGTACTCTAAACACTAATTTCTTAACACTGCACAACACTGTAAATTCCCATGTAGTCTAGTGGTGAAGTATTGCAGTTTATTCATCGTTTATTCACAAAATCGAGAACGTGTGGCATCCATTGCGATGAGCATCTACTCGTGATGACAGTTAGGCAGTAACTGGTGAGGGAGGAGGAAGGAAGGGATGAACGGGCCATGTGTAAACACAGCTGGCCAGTTCGGCGCCGGGTGGCAATTTCAAATTACGGGTGGGAAAAAATGGGTTTAGGGGGGATTTTCTTCTTTTTTGGCCATTTTTGGGTTCTGAAGGTCTGTCCAGTAAGTAAGGAGTCCGGAAGTGGACGTCCGGATAGTACAGGGATTACTGTATGTATACAAATATATATATATATATATATATATATATATATATATATAGTGTTTGGAAACTCCCTGTACTGTTGTTTGCAGATGATACCGTGTTGTTGAGTGAAGACGAAGGGGAGCTGCAAGGCTTGGTGGATGAGTTTGAGAGAGTGTGTAAGAAACGGAATCTAAAGGTGAATGTAGGGAAGAGTAAAGTGATGGTCTTTGAGAGAGGTGAAGTCAGTGAATGTACGGCGAGGTTGGTTGGTGAGGAACTGGAAAATGTGAGTACGTTTAAGTACTTGGGTAGTGTGATGGGTAAGGATGGAGGTTTGGAGGGCGAAGTGCTTGAAAGGGTACAGCAGGGAAGAAAGGTTGCTGGTTCTTTGAAAGCAGTGATAAGAAACAGGGAAGTGAGCATGGAAGTGAAAAAGTTACTACATGACAGTATTGTGATACCAACTCTAACATACGGAAGTGAAGCTTGGACGTTGTTGGAAGGACACAAGTCAAGAGTGAGAGCAGTGGAAATGAGTTATTTAAGAGGAGCCTGTGGAGTCACATGGAGAGACAGGCTGACGAATGAGGATATAAAGGAGCGTTGTGGTGTTGATGTGGATGTGATAGGAAGCATTATGAGGAACACACTGAGGTGGTTTGGCCACGTGGAGAGGATGGAGGGTCAAAGACTGACGAAGAGAGTGTATGTGAGTGAGGTGGAGGGGGAAAGAGGGAGGGGGAGGCTGAGGATGAGATGGAGAGATGGGGTGGAGAGGTATATGAGAGAGGGGGGTGTGAGTTGGGAGCAGGGGAGTGAAATGGCGGGGGACAGGGCGACTTGGAGGCGATTTGTTTGTGGCCACCCCAAACGGGATTGAGGCGTCTGGCAATAGATAGATAGATAGATAGATAGATATATATCTATCTATCTATCTATATACCTGGGCTGCTTCCCCCAAGGAAAGGGAGGTAGCCGAGACAGGACGGCTCACTCTCCATTTACTCATCCATTCAAACACATTTATTCGCATCTTAGCCCCAAAGGGGAGAACGGACAGATCCTCACCGCACCACACCGCACAAGGGTCAACTGCACAATGCAATCAGTGACATCTGCAGCAGGGCCCGACAGCAGAACTGGTTTACCCCTGCCACATCATAATACACCCATCCCCTTACCCACACCTGACCTGACTAGCTGATCAGACCAAATGCGGGAGAATATCCCCTCAGGGCTGCGTCATCACTTATTCATTCACAATTTCTCTCCATTTATTTCTGTCACGCACAGCCACTCTTCCTTGCTCAACAGACATCCCTCTCGCATCCAGCGCTCTCTTCACACTGTCCATCCATCCTATTCGTGGTCTTCCTCTCAGCCTTACACCTCTCACATCAGATCTAGTTATCTTTTTCACCAATCGCTCATTATATATATATATATATATATATATATATATATATATATATATATATATATATATGCACTGTATATACAGTAACCTCTCAAATAACACAAGGGATAGGTTCCTGGAGAGGTCGCGTTAGTCGAAAACACATTATTTAAACATAATTTTCCCAAAAGAAACAATGGCAATACTGTATTGGGGGTTACATTCCTGGACTTTGGGAAAGCCTACTCATTTGGGGAGTTATGCTACTCTAAACTTAAAAGCAACAATAATAATTTGAAAGAAAATCCATGTAAAAAACAAAAACAGAACATTTGGGGAGAAATGAACAACATTTGAGCCCTAGTTGGGCTGAAGCGTTGCTTACTTCTCCCTAAATATATACTGTACTTTTTTCGTTTTATACGTGGATTTTCTTTCAATTCTGCTTCATTCACTGCATTGTGAAAGTTCCTCAACATTACTAACGCATTATTAGGTCATAAAAACACTACAGTAAAAGCAACATTTTCATTACAGTAAGTAGGTCACAAACAATAACAACACACAGCCTCACTTCATCAATGCATCACTCATCGTCTGTTGCTGTCCCTCCTCATCCCGCTCCCCCACCTCCCACCGCTCCCCACCCTAAATTTTTTGTCCCTCCTTGCTCTGCTGTCCCTCCACTTCCTCCGACTCCCATGCTATTAGTGATGAAGATAACTCCCTTAAGTTCTCTGTCTTCTTCATAAAGAACTGTTCTATCTTGGCCTGAGTGGTTTTCTTCATTCTGTTCTGCAGCATCAAGCTGCAACAATCTAGATCTGCTATCACACTCCAGGCCAAATTTTGTCCGAAAATGAGCCAAATTGCTAAGAATGGGGCCAAACTTCATTTTCAAATATTATAGTTTGAATAAAACCAGTTTAAGAAACAGGCAATTAAAAAATTGTATTTATGCATAAACTGCCACACACGGTCTACAGTATCAGCTCGGGACTATCCAAGGTGCATGGCTAATTTGAATCCATCACGTACGTGTAAAGTCGCATTAAATCGAGAAACCCTTGTTATTTAAACATATCTCCTTAAATATTCGCTCGTGTTAAAACGAAAACGCTTTTTTTTAAACACCCGTTACTTGAGAGGTTACTGTATTTATATATATATATACCTATACAGTAATCCCTCCAATATCCGACGTAATAGAGCCATAGGCAGGTCTGGATAGTGGTCCTGTCCGGATATTGGGCCCTAGCTTATGGACTTGTACTTATGGACCCTAACTCTGAGAAACACCTATACAACTCCCTCTGGACATGCATAGCACCTATTTTAAGTCCCAAATCGCACCAATAAGGCACATAAAAGACTGAAATAAATGCAAAAGAAGCATAAAATGAGTTTTTTGAGGAAGGTTCATACAATATTCAACATTCTGGGTACTTACAAGTCCCTGGCTCCTGGACTGGCAGTTATGGACTCTAACCTAGCCTAACTCAGAAAAACACCTTCCTACTGCATATGCATAGCACCTAAGACACAGCATATTCACACCAATAAAGGACAAAAGAGTGAAATGAGGTGTTTGAGGTAAGTATAGTATGGAAAATACAGTAGAGTACAGTATGAAACATTCTGCCTACTTACAGCAAGTCCATGGCCATCTCGATGAATAACCGCCTCCTCTCGAACTCTGACAGTAAGAAGGATTTCCTGAAGCACTTGCAGTACTGTACACTGTTCATGAAGTCTTGCACTGAACTTAGTCATTTGCACTCAGAAGTCCGTTCTCTTCACAGGGTGCACTCTTGTCTAACTTATGCTCCATTGTAACTTACTAAGTGTTGCACTCTGCACTTTAACTTTTTCCACTCTTCTAACCATTTTCTAAAGCAAAAACACACAAGTCTATTGACGTTATATTTAGTTCAAAAATTATCTTTTCACTCACAACTGTAAATCCTTAACACAATGCACTGTTTTTTTCACTGTACTGTACAACACTGTAAATTCCCGTGTGGTCTAGTGGAGAAGTTCTTGGCGTCTATTCACTGTCAGAGTCCGAGAGTATCACTGGCAGGTGACCTAGGGGTGCGTCGCTGGGTCGTGGTGATGGCGTACCCACTGCAGACGACTCTGAAGACAGACGCAAACTCACGTCGAGGGTGACTCCACCGTGGCTGATGTGCTGGGCTATGGCTCGGAGCATGAGGGCCTGTCTTGGGGAGGCAACGGAGTGGAGCCAGGGCTGGGCACAGTGGGGGTCACGGACCTGAAAAAACTGTCAATCGTTGATTGACGCAAGGAACGACGATTCTGACGATTGATGATGCCTGCCTGAAAGCACGCACTTCCTCCACAAGTCCCAAGGGCCCCATCTCCCTGTCGCAGTCCGGGTGTTCCAGGTAGTCGAGAACGAACTCTAGGTGTTCCCGGAGTGCGTTCAGCTTGGGGATGGCTGGAGTTGTGTCATGGTGAGAGAAGTCCGCATCATCGTCGCTGTCCTCGTCGGAATCTTCAAGCTGGGTACTGACACCTGCAACTGAAGATGCGATCTCGATATCAGACAAGGTCTGATACCCAGGATCGCCCTCGACGTCATCCAACCACTCACGCACATCGTCCACAGCAACATCGTTGCCATGCGTACGTAGACGTGCATGGAAGTCATCCACGTCAAAACCTAGGAAATCGTACTCCACATCCGTTCCGAGAAGCAGACGAGACCAACCATTTTCTAGAGTCTTCACAGGGACTTCCTTCCATGCACTGGCCCAGTTGTAGATTGCACTCTTGATTTTGTAGCGGTGAAGGTTTTCCAAAGTCCGCTGGCCTCGCGTGTCCCGTCCCTCCCTGCGCTCATCCTCGTCCTCGAGAACAACCATCACCTCATCCAGGAACTTCCGGCGGTATAGGCGCTTTGTTGCCAGGATCACTCCTTGGTCCATTGGTTGGATGAGAGCAGTCGTATTAGGTGGCAGAAACATGCACCTAATGTGGCCATTCTCAGCCACCAAGTCCTTGTCACACAGGTGGGCAGGTGCATTGTCGCGCGGGATTCCCAGTGTCTCCATCTGGTAATGTATGACCTTGATGAAGTGGCGGTGGAACCAGTCTTTGAAGATCTGGGCTGTAAACCATGCCTTCAAAGAATGGTAACAGATGACAGGAAGGACATCCATCACCCCACGAAGACAGTGAGGCTGCTTTGCACGGCCAACAATAACGGGCTTAAGCCGGTGCATGCCGTTAGCATTGGCAGAACACAAAGCAGATATCCGTTCCTTGGAGAGCTTGCGACCAGGTACATGCTTCTCCGTCTCCTCGGCTAGAGTGTTCGTTGACAAAGAGCGATAGAATAAAACAGTATCGTCAGCATTATAGACTTGACCGAGAGTGAGGCCCTCCCTGTTGATCAAGCCCTTCACCTTGTGCCGAAACTCGTCAACTCCATCCTCGTTAGCGTCCAAAGCTTCGCCATGAGCTTTAAGGTTGGTAAGGCCATGCCGCAACTTGAACGCAAAGAGCCAACCCTCGGATGCCTTGAAGTCTAGGGCGTCGTGAAGCCTGGTGAACTTCTCAGCAGCAGCCTTCAGCTCCGTACCACGTACCATCACACCAGTAGCACGTTGCTGTCGATACCAAATCAACGTGGAGCGGTCGACTTCAGCAAACTTGGGAGTAAACATCACCTTCCTCTCCACGTTGCATTTGCTTCTCGACAAGAAGTCAGCCGTGTACTGCATGAGTTTGTCTCGGGATCTCTTAATATCAAACAAAGTAGATCAGGCCAGGTTGAACTCGCGGAGGATGCGGGAAGAAGACCACCCCGCATCTACTTTCTCCAATATCTCCCGTTTCTTCTCCAGAGTCAACACCACTCTCTTCCTCTTCTCAGGCGGCGGGGCCATCATCACACACATGAAGGAGAGGCATGAGAGCAGCAGGAGTGCCTGCAGCAGGTAAGGCACCACCACAAAAGCGAGCAAGTGGGCAGCCATGACAACGAGCGTGCACTTACGACGAAAGACAGGCGGAAAGTGGGGAGGATGCAGGGGCGCTCTAGCGGACGTCGGAGGAATGACGTGCTACAACAAAGCTGTCCCGCACCCCGTGCGCCAAGTTCAAATTACAGGCGGGAAATTTTTTTTTTTTTTTTTTTTTTTTTTTTTGCGGTTTTCGGACCATTTTGGGAATATTGGATCCCGGGACGATTATGTTCGGTTAGTGGGGTTCGGATATTGGGCGTTCGGACATTAGAGGGATTACTGTATTTAGTTTAATAAAGTATGAGGAATGAGGGGCGAGGCCATTGTAGGTAAAATTTAAGTCCCAGGTAATGGTAAATGAAATCATCAATAGAACTTGGAAATTATCAGACAAAGAGGGGTTAAAAAATGTTTGGATAAGGAGAGATGCAAATGAGGAAGAAAGAGCTAAAATAATGGAGTTAGTAAAGGAGGCAAAGGCAAATAACGAACAGAGAACAGAGGTAGAGAAGACAGTGCTTTATTGGAGAGTTATGGATCAGAAATTGAGGAAGTGGTACCGACGGAGAGAAGAGGGTATAAAAAACAACAACAAAAATTTGAAAGTGGCATATACTAATGTTGATGGTTTATTATCGGCTAGGTTGGAAATCAATGACTTCTTGAGGGTTCATGAACCTGATGTTATGTGCTTTGTAGAGACTAAATTATGAGAGGATGTTGATGTCCATATGGGAGATGGTACATACAAACTGTCCTATAGGAAAAAGTAATCATGTGGTAAATGAGTTCCAGATGATAATAGGGAATGTGGTGTAAAGAGACAAGTTTTATAGGCAGGGAGAGAGAGGGGCGACATGATTGCAGTGTTCAGGACCATGATGGGAGTAGAAAAAATTGACAGAGAAGATCTGTTTTTATGGGATAAGAGAGTAACAAGCGGACACAGAATGAAACTGAAGAAGCCAAGCTGCCGGAAGGATATCAAGAAATATAGTTTTCCTTATAGATGTATAGACCTGTGGAATAACCTGGAAAAAGAGATCATTCAGTCTAAAAACTTAAACAAGTTTAAAGCAAAATTTGATATTAAGAAACAGAGACGGGACCTCATGAGTGCAGCTCATTTCATGTATACAACAACTTGGTAAATACAACTAGGTAAATACATACATATACACACACACACACACACACACACACACACACACACACACACACACTAGTATACTACTGCATTTTCTTTTTTCTTTTATACAAATTACAGTCTCCCTCCTTTAACAGCATCCTAAATCTCAAGTTATTAGACTGTCAGGTGCCTACTGGAGCAGACACATCTAAACACCTCTTCACTTGACTCACCTTCACATTACAAAGCTCACAGGAAGTGTTGAAGAACTTGGCGACTAGCTCCTGTGGAAGGTTTGGGTCCAGCTCAACAGGTACTGCAAGCAAAAAAAATATACTGTATAATGGGACAGTATTTTTAATGTTCTTGATTAACACTAAGAAAGGTCATAGCCTGTCAACTGAAATCAAACTAATCTGAAGCTGAAAATGATAATAGATAAGCATACATTAATAGTCAAATCTCAACATGCAGAGATATACTGTTCCCAGAATAGGTGTAAATGGTGAAATTTGCAAATAACATGAGAATTAAATAAATGTAAGTTAGGGTATATTGTTCCCTTCTCCCAGCCAAAGAGTTTCCAACAATTTCTTTCAAAGAATTGCACATCCTCACAACCTCCCAGGTATCCTCTAGAAGGCAATCTAGCATATCGCCATCACTGTCATCATCACCACCATCAATCACCAATCAATCACCATCAAGTACACATGGCACAAGCCACAAAGTAATTATTGGAGTTGACTGTTTGTATGGCCATTGCATTATTGGTATGTTTTGCCAAACCTTTGGGAAGAATCTGCGGGTAGTGGAGGTAACCTTTGTATTGCAATAATGCAGCTGACCAACTTACACCACATTAAGCACCTCCAGGACAGGAAACCCTTGCCTATCATCATTCATAAAGCAGCTGAATCTGGTGGGGTGCCTTTAAAAAAAAAAAAAAAAAAAAAAAAAAAAAATCTACATTTAATCTGTAACTTTTCATTCTGGGTGTGCTTCGAATTTACAGCACTTCATTTTAATCATCTGCAATAAAGGAATCACTGAAGATGAGATGAAGTGAAACAGAAAAAAGAAAGGAGGGGGTAATTACATTGATTAGAGTAAAAATTATATACATATAAATATATATATATATATATATATATATATATATATATATATATATATATATACAGTAACCTCTCAAATAACGCAAGGGTTAGGTTCCTGGAGAGGTCGCGTTAGTTAAAAATACGTTATTTAAACATAATTTTCCCATAAGAAACAATGGTAATATTGGGGATTATGTTCCTGGACTCTGGGAAAGTCTACCCATTTGGGAAGTTATGCTACTCTAAACTTAAAAGCAACAATATTAATTTGAAAGAAAATCCATGTAAAAAACAAAAACGGTATATTTGGGGAGAAATAAACAACATTTGAGCCCTAGTTGGGCCGAAGCGTTGTTTACTTCTCCCAAAATACATACTGTTTTCGTTTTTTACGTGGATTTTCTTTCAATTCTGCTACATTCATGGGATTGTGAAAGTTCCTCAACATTATTAATGCATTAGTAGGTCATAAAAACACTACAGTAAAAGCAACATTTTCATTACAGTAAGTAGGTTACAAACAATAACAACACACAGCCTCACTTCATCTATGCATCACTCGCCGTCTGCTGCTGTCTCTCCTCACCCCGCTTCCCCACCTCCCACCGCTCCCCACCCTAAATTTGTTGTCCCTCCTCACTCTGCTATCCCTCCTCTTCCTCTTCCTCTTCCTCTGACTCCCGTGCGGCTGGTGATGAAGATAACTCCCTTAAGTTTTCTGTCTTCTTAATAAAGAACTGCTCTATCTTGGTCTGAGTGGTTTTCTTCTTTCTGCTCTACAGCATCAACTTGTAGATCTGCCATCACTTTCCTGGCCAAATTTTGTCCGAAAATGAGCCAATTTGCTCAGAATGGGGCCAAACATCATTTTCGAATATTATAGTTCGAATAAAACCAGTTTAAGCAACAGGCAAATAAAAAATTGTATTTATACATAAACTCCCATACACGGCCTAGCAGCTCGGGACTGTCCAAGGCAAGCGCGGCTAAACTGAAACCATCACATACATGTAAAGTCACATTAAATCGAGAAACCCTTGTACGTTAAACATATCTCCTTAAATATTTGCTCGCGTTAAAACGAAAAAGAGTTTTTTAAACTCGTGTTAGTTGAGAGGTTACTGTATATATATATATATATATACTGTATATACATACATACATACATACAAATACAGTAGAACCTCTTTGATCCGGACCCCTTTGATCCAGATTTCTGTTAATTCGGACAAAATTTAAAAATAATAAGCCCTAATAATATGCTGAAAGTAATTCTAAAGTAATTTTCAGTATCGGCGCAGAAAACGATCGTCATTCGTTTAGTCTCGGATCACGCTAGGTCGCAACATGGGCGCCTGTTTAAACACACGCTAGCATTCGTTCCATCGACTAGTTCACCAACCATTTATATTTTTACGCTGTATTTCAAAAGTTAATCCTCCTTACCATGCCCCTTAATGCAAGTGTAGCTTCGGCAATGAATAAAGGTGTTAAAAGGAGGAGTTTGCTTACACAAAAATGGGTCAGAATATTCTGCAGTGTTTAATGATTACTGTAGGTTATTTTTTGTACAGTACTTACAGCAAGTCCCTGGCCATGTCGATGAATAACCCGCCTCCTCTCAGACCCTGACAGTAAGGAGTTCCTGAAGCACTTGCAGTATACTGTTCATGAAGTCTTGTACTGACCTTAGTCATTTGCACTCAGAATTCCATTCTCTTAACACTGCGCACTCTTGTCTTACTTGCGCTCCATTGTACCTTAATGAAATAAGTGTTGCACTCTGCACTTAAAGTCTTTCCACTCATAAAACCATTTTCTAAACATGACACACTCTAGTTAATTTACATTACATTGAAAGTCAATTAAATCCTTGTCTTTTCACTCTGAACTCAAATTCCTTAACACTATGCACTGTTTTTTTTCACTGCACAACACTGTAAATTCCCGTGTCGTCTAGTGGAGAAGTTCTAGGCGTCTAATCACTGTCAGAGTCTGAGAGTAGCTCATGCAGGTGACCTAGGGGTGCGTCACTGGGTCGTGGTGATGGCGTACCCACCGCAGACGACTCTGAAGAGAGGCGCAAACTCACGTCGAGTGGTGACTCCACCGTGCCTGATGTGCTGGGCTGTGGCTCGGAGCATGAGGGCCTATCTTGGGGAGGCAATGGAGTGGAGCCAGGGCTGGGCACAGCGGGGGTCACGGGCCTGAAAAAGCTGTCAATGGTTGATTGACGCAAGGAACGACGATTTTGACGATTAATGATGCGCTGCCTGAAAGCGCGCACTTCCTCCACAAGTCCCAAGGGCCCCATCTCCCTGTCGCAGTCCGGGTGCTCCAGGAAGTCCAGAACGAACTCTAGGTGTTCCCGGAATGCACGGGGATGGCTGGAGTAGTGTCACGCTGAGAGGAGTCCGCATCATCGTCGCCATCCTTGTCAGAATCTTCAAGCTGGGTACTGACACCTGCAACTGAAGATGCGATCTCAATATCAGACAATGTCTGATACTCAGGATCACCCTCGTCATCATCCAACCACTCACGCACTTCGTCCACATCAACATCGTCCCCATGCGCACGTAGACATGCATGGAAGTCATCCACGTCAAAACCTAGGAAATCATGCTCCACGTCTGTTCCGAGAAGCAGACGAAACCAACCATTTTCTAGAGTCTTGACAGGGATTTCCTTCCATGCACTGGCCCAGTTGTAGATGGCAGACTTGATGTTGTAGCGGCAAAGGTTTTCCAAAGTCCGCTGGCCTCGTGTGTCCCGTCACTCCCTGCGCTCATCCTCGTCCTCGAGAACAACCATCACCTCGTCCAGGAACGTCCGTCACTACAGCCTCTTCGTTGCCACTATCACTCCTTGGTCCATTGGTTGGATGAAAGCAGTAGTATTAGGTGGCAGAAACATGCACCTAATGCGCCCATTCTCAGCCACCAACTCCTTGTCGCACGGGTGGGGAGGTGCATTGTCGAGGAGAAGGAGGGCCTTTACCTGGTCACGTGGGATTCCCAGTTTCTCCGTCTGGTAATGGATGACCTCCTTGACAAAATGGCGGTGGAACCAGTCTTTGAAGATCTGGGCTGTGAACCATGCCTTCAAGGAATGGTACCAAACGCCAGGAAGGACATCCATCACCCCACGAAGACACTGAGGCTGCTTTGCACAGCCAACAATAACGGGCTTGAGCTGGTGCATGCCGTTAGCATTGGCACAACGCAAAGCAGATATCCGTTGCTTGCAGAGCTTGCGACCAGGTACACGCTTCTCCGTCTCCTCGGCTAGAGTGTTCGTAGGCAAAGAGTGACAGAACAAGCCAGTTTCGTCAGCGTTGTAGACTTGACCGAGAGTCGAACAAGTGCTTCACCTTGTGCCGAAACCTCATATACTCCATCCTCGTTGGGTCCAAAGCTTTGCCATGAGATTTACTGTTGGTAAGGCCATGTCATAACTTGAACACGAAGAGCCAACCTTCGGATGCCTTGAAGTCTAGGGCGTCGTGAACCCTTGCGAACTTCTCAGCAGCAGCCTTCAGCTCCGTGCCACGCACCATCACGCCAGCAGCACGTTGCTGTCGATACCAAATCAACGTGGAGCAGTCGACTTCTGCATACTTGGGAGTATACATCACCTTCCTCTCCACGTTGCGTTTGCTTTTCCATGAGAAGTCAGCCATGTACTGCATGTGTTTGTCATGGGATCTCTTGATATCAAACAAAGTAGATCGGGGAAGGTTGAATTCACGAAGGATGCGTGAGGAAGACCATCCCGTATCCACCTTGTCCAATATCTCCCTCTTCTTCTCCAGAGTCAGAACCACTCTCTTCTTCTTCTCAGGTGGCGGGGCCATCATCACACACACGAAGGAGAGGCACGAGAGCAGCAGGAGAGCCTGCAGCAGGTAAGGCACCACCACAAAAGTGAGCACGTGGGCGGCCATGACGACGAGCGTGCACACACAACAAGAGACGGGCGGTAAGTGGGGAGGATGCAGGGGCGCTCTAGCTGACATCAGCTGAACAATGCACCAGAACACAGCTGGCCGGGCCGCACATGCCAACTTTCAATTACGGACGGGAAAAAGTCAGATTTTTTTCGAATTTTTTGGGGTTTTTGGCCCATTTTGGGAATATTGGATCCCTGGACGAAAATGTCTGGTTATTGGGGATGTCCGGAAAATGGGCGTCCGGATATTACAGTACAGGGATTACTGTGTATAGCTAAAAACAAAATTTACTGAATGCATCTACTACCTGCTGAAAGAATCTCTTCTCTATCTCACATAGTAGAAAAGTTATTAGCCTCTGAAAACCACTGCGGTGGGGCCATGTTGTGTTGGGCCGGGCCAGGTCATGTCGGGCTGTTCATTTCTTAGATGGATGTAAACATTTCTTTGCTATGCATGTTCGTTTCGCTCACTGTGCTTGCATGCTTGTAACCACACAACATACCCCACTACATCACAGGGGTTGATGCCAGCAAGGGCAGGCAGCCAGAAAGCTTTGCCCCCACTAACTACTGGTGAATCTAAGGGGAGCCATGGCACAGGTTCCATCAGCACAGTTTTGGGATTGGGAAGGGATGGGTCTCAGATCTGTGCCAGAGGGTACAGAGTATTACAGTTCTCAGGTTGTTACTTCCACCCAAGGGAGAGAGGCCCAAACCCAGGAGTGGCAAACAAGGAGGCTGCCCTATCAGTGAGTGTATAATGGCTGAGCAGTTACAGTGTCAAGGCATGCTTGGAGTATCCTTATAGCAGTGCTGGCAGGGTGCCCCAAGGCAATTGCCACAGCTACTGGCCACGGCTTGTGGGCTATGGGTTCCTGATTCCATGCCTGGATTTGGGATCATGAGGGTGGGCAGGGTCTGTGTTCCATCCGCTCCTTTGCTTACCCGACTTATGACAAAAATGAAAAGAAAAAGCACCAACTGCAAGCCTGTAGGAATCAAATCACCTAAGCGGTTCAAAATGGCATCATGAAATGTGGGTGGTTTGTGAGGCAGAACAGAGGAAGTGGTAGAGACTCTGAGTAGGAGGTAGGTGGATGTCTGCTGTTTACAGGAAGCCAGATTCAGGGAAGGGTCAGCTAGGATGACTGCTGGGAAGGACTGTAGGTACGAGATACATTGGCAGGGAAGTGTAGACTGATATGGCGGTGTGGGTGTGCTGGCTGAGGAAAATAGGTAGAATCATATCCATTATAAGGCTCCAACATGCTTGCATGCATTAGCCATGGTCACCGAATGGCAGCTCTCCATTATGCTCAATGCTTGTTTTCTGGCAGCCTCCCCATTCAGTCCCTTACCCCTGACGTCACAAACTACGACCTCATTCCAGGTCTTCTTTGGTCTGCCCCTTGCAATCCTACCTTCAACATTCCCACCTCTCACCCTCCACACCCAACTGTCATCTTCTCATCCTCTCAACGTGCCCAAGCCATCTCAATCTACCCCTCCTCATCATAGCACCAATATATGATAGTCCCATCCTTCCTCTCAGCTGGGACTGGGATGGGTGGAATGAGGCATGAATCTAATGAGAGTAAATGAAAGGATTATAGCAGGGAAGAAACTGTTTGGTAAACTTACAATTTCAGTTATATTAGCACATGCTCCACAGGCTGGTTTCGATGATGAAGAAAAAGATAGATTCTGAGATGTCTTGATATGTGTGGTTGGTGGTATGGGGGATGATGAGACTTTAGTTTTTGGTGGAAATTTAAATGGTCATGTGGGTGAAGCAACTCAAGGATATCGAGGGGTACTAGGGGGATGCTTATATGGTATAAGGAATGCAGAAAGGGAAAGGATACTTGAATTTGGGGAAGTAATCAACATGACAGTGTGCAACACACATATTGGAAAAAGAGAGAGCAGGCTGATTACATAGGAGTCTGGGGTAAGAGTAGCTAAACTGATTATTTCCTTGTCAGGAGGGCTGACAGAAGGTTGGTGAAGGATGTTAAAGATACTAGGAACGAAGAGTATGTGCATCAACACAAGTTACTGATATGTGACATGGTGCTTGAAAAGTGGGTGGTGAAGAAGAGGACATATGCATCTAGGAGGTAAATATGAAAGCTTAAAAACCAAGCAGTAAGAAATGTCTTCTATAGTGAGATGAGCAGAATGGTGACTGGACAGAGCTGTTGACAGAACTGTTAATAAACAGTACAGAGTTCTCAAGAAAAAATATCCTGACAGCCATTGATTCAGTGTGTTGATGAGCAAGGCCCCCCCCCCCCAAGACATAAGTGTAACTTGGTGGTGGGATGAGGGTGTAGAAACTGCAGTTAAGGAGAAAAGAAGGCTTTTCCAAGAATGGAAAAGCGGTGGGAACAAAGAGGAATACTGTACTTGGCTGACAAGCATAGGGATACAAAAGAGGTATACAGGGGAAAATCTGATTTTCAGAGACTTTTACTGTACAACATAAATAGCACTGAAAGGAAGAATATGGTATTTATGGTGGCATATCAGATGAATATGGAAAACAGGGATGTCATAGGTGAGCAGTGTGTGAAGAATACTGAAGGAAAGTTAGTTGTGAACAGTGAGGATATCAAAGATGTCTGGGGAGAGCATTACAGGATAACTGGATGCTGAATGAGGAATTTTGGAACAGGGAAAGTTTGGAGTCAGCAGTTCCAGAGTTTGGTCCTTGGGCTTTTTTTTTTTTTTTTTTTTATGCGAGGAAGAAGGAACCAAAGGCCATGAGCCAGCAGTAACAGTTCCCTCCAAGAGAAAAACAAAATACAGTAGAGAGCCAAATTCAAGATCCAATCATTTTGAGATCCCTGGACACACTGCTTTTGAAAGACTGAAGATCATAGGCAGCAGGAAATACAGACAGAGGGAGACAGTTCCAGAGTTGACCTGTTGCATAAATGAAAGACTGGGAGTAACGGTTAACTCTTGCATTACAGAGTTGGACAGAAAAGGGATGAGAGTTTGCTGCCAGACGGGTGCTACACGCCCGTCGTAGAGGTGGAGGAATGCAAGCAGACAGTTCAGAGGAGCAGTGACCATTAAGGTAGCGATAGAAAAGAGATTAAGATGCAACAGTGCGACGAAGAGACAGAGGTTGAAGGGAGTCAGTAAGAGGAGGAGAGTTAATGAGACAAAAAGCCTTTGACTCCACCCTATTGAGAAGAGCTGTATGTGGGGAGCCTCCCCACTCGAGAGTTGTACTCCACACAGGGGCGGATAAAACCTCTGTATAGAGTCAACAATTGTGCAGGGGTAAAGAAAGAGCGGAGTCGGCTTAGCACACCCAATCTCTTGGAAGCAGATTTTACAAGAGATGTAAAATGATCTTTCCAAGATAAGTCCCGAGTAAATGAAACCCCAAGCATGTTCAAGGATGATGCAGGATTAAGCTGAATATTATTAACCCCTTAAACGCGGATCGTCGCATTTGCGACGGTCGGCCCAAAGGACAGGACGGCGGATCATCGCGTTTGCGATTTGAGTACATTTTGAATAACCGCGGGCAAGCAGGCTCCAGCTGGTATTGTCTATCAGTACCACCACCCTCTAGCTACAACTAGCATACTTTACCTTTGTACTACTGACCTCAGTTGTTGCCAAATATCGCGTTTTCCCCCCGTCCCCCCCCCACCACAGCCCGGCCAGCCTGGCTGTGATACATGGCAGCGCTCTGAGCGCTCAGAACTGTAAATCTGCAATCTCCTCTCACAAGCAGTTTATGCTACTAGGAAACGCTTGTTTCCCCAGTTGTAACACTAGCTTTTTTTCTCATGGTTTGCCTCTGTTTAGCGTCAGTTTACTGCAGGCTTTCAAAGTGAGATTATGGCGAGTTCTAGCTCTTCCCAGTCAGTGCAAGCGGCCGACAGGAACGAGAATAAAGTGGCGGACGTAAGGCAGAATAAAAAGCGCGCCGTGGTGATCTTTTGGGAAGTAATATGATTGAAAATAATGTAGTATACCTGTTTTTAGCTGTGAAAATGGAAATGTTTGTTGAGTGACGGGAAGACCGCTGCCACAGTGCATGTCGGCCGTACGCTCCGTTGATTTTAGCCTTATTTTCAGTGCTTATTGTACAAATACGGATTCCTAACTACCTTTACGTTGTAGTATAAAGTTTACTGTGACAGAATGAGGCTGTGGTAGAGGGGAAACCGGGTTGCTGGAGGTGTGAAAGTGAAGATTTGGTTACCCAACTTTGCAAGTCTCCACAAGTCCTTGGGTAGTCCACGAAGGCTCAACACCTGTCTCTGGAGAAAGCTGAATGTAAGTACTATCTGCCACACCAAGTATAATGTTCTAGGGTTAATCTCTGATTTTTGGCGAATATTTTCCTACAGGTACTCAGACCGCGATACAACCCCGCCACTCGGGGGGGATCGACTGTACACAGCCGCGTTTTAGGGGTTAAACATTAGTGGGTATACCTGTGGAAGATTTTGTCGGGTTGATAGGTGTAAGAACTGAGTCTTAGATGCATTAAAAACAACCATATTATTTTTACCCCAATCAGAGATACGAGCCAAGTCAGACATTAGGTGTGCCATAGCCTCATCCCTTGTTTGTTGAAATAACTGTTGAGATGGGCGTTGCGGAAACCGAATGGAAAGGTGAAGGGTGAAGTCATCAGCGTATGAGTGGATAGGGTTAGATGTACACCTTAGAAGATCATTGATGAATAAAAGGAAGAGAGTTGGTGATAGGACAGAGGCCTGAGGAACACCACTGTTGATAGATCTAGGAGAAGAACGATGGCCTTCTACAACAGCAGCTATAGAATGACCAGAAAGGAAGCTAGCGATGAAGGCACAGATAGAAGGATAGAAACCGTAGGAGGGCAGTTTGGAAATTAAAGATTTATGCCAGACTCGATCGAAAGCCTTTAAGATGTCAAGTACAATGGCAACAGGAGGGACCCCATTAGGGCCATATGCCTTGTTAGTACTGAGGCCAGTGATGGCAGAAAATACATCAGCTGAAGAAATCTTAATGTCAGCCATGAGGAAGTCAGAGGGGAGGGAAGTGATGGAGGAACAGCACTGGAATCGTCTAAGGTGGAATTGGAGGAGAAAGTCTGCGCGAAGAGATCTGCTTTATCAGTAAAAGAAATAGCTATAGAACCATCAGAGTTTAGAAAAGAGGAGGGAAGGATGAAGAGGTAAAGTTGTTAGAAAGGTTTTTGGCAAGGTGCCAGAAGGAGCGAGACGAATTCGAGTTGGAGAGTTGAGAGCATTTAGTACGGATGAAATTATTTTTAGCAGAGTGAAGAACAGACTTAACATGATTCCGGGCAGAAACGTAAAGATGATGTGATTCAGGGATGGGTTGGCTCCGGTACCTTTTGTAGGCCCTCTCCTTGTTGTGGACAGCATTAGAACAAGCGTGATTAAACCAAGGCTTTCTTGCGTTAGTCAAAGGATATGAGAAAGGAATGTATGCTTCCATGCCCGAGAGAATAACCTCCGTAATGCGCGAGGCACACTCAGATGGCTCACGGCCATGGAAGCAATAATCATTCCAGGGAAAATCAAAGAAGTACTGCCTGAGGGCCTCCCAGTCCGCGGCTCCAAAATGCCACAGATGACGTTTCCTTGGAGGGTCCACAGGCCGTACCGGAGTGATAGGACAGGTTAAGTTGATAAGGTTGTGATCGGAGGAGCCCAACGGAGAGAAAAGATTAACAGAGTAAGCAGAAGGATTAGTTGTGAGGAAGAGGTCAAGTATGTTGGACCTCTCTCCAAGGCAGTCGGGGATATGGGTAGGGTGCTGTACAAACTGCTCTAGGTCATTAAGGATAGAAAAGATGTAGGCTTGTTCACCAGGTGGATCAGTGAAAGGAGAGGAGAGCCAAAGGTGGTGGTGAACATTGAAATCTCCTAGAATGGAGATTTCAGAGAAAGGAGAAATGGATAGAATGTGTTCCATCGTAGAAGTAAGATAGTTGAAGAATTTTTGATAGTCAGTAGAATTAGGAGATAAGTAAACAGCACAGATATATTTAGTCAGAGAATGACAGGAAAGCCGAAGCCAGAGTGTAGAGAATTCAGAAGAATCGAGTTCAAGAACACGAGAGCAAGATAAGTCATTGCGTATATATACACAACAGCCACCTTTGGCTTTGAAATGAGTATAGAGAAAGTAGGAGGATACAGAAAAGGGTTTGCTGTCAGTTGCCTCAGACAGCTGAGTCTCAGAAAAAGAAGGTGAGGTTTAGAGGAGGAGAGGTGGTGCTCAACAGAGCAAAAGTTAGAGGAAAGGCCGCGAATGTTGCAGAAATGAAGAAGAAGAAAGTCAGACAGTGGTTCCAGGCACCTCGAGTCATCACCGGGAGAGGGGCGGATGGTGGGGGCATTTATGGTCCCCCCCCCTGGGGACTCCGAGGCTTGGTGATGAGACGCCATAATTTTTTGAATTTTGGAAAAGGAAGTGTAGTGTGTACTGTGCATGTAGTTTGGTGTAGATAGTTAGAGAAATTTGTACTGGAGAGCATGCTGGCCTACTCTCTGTGTAACTGAGACACTGAAAAAGTTCAGCAAAGGGGGATGGTCAGGAACTAGTCCTGAGGGCTGATAAAACAGGAGCTCCAGCACTCCCTGTCATCAGCTTTCCATCCATTTCGGGAGTACTGCCCTGCTCGACTGGTGCTACAGTCTACTCCTACTGACACTGCTACTGTGAGCAAAGCAATAGGCAGGATGTAGCTGGGGAAGATGGCAGGTATCTGGGTTGACTGCTGAAATGCTGAAGGCCTCAGGAGATATAGGAGTGGGGTTAGTTACTGAGATGATAAATACAATTACCAGTATATATGAGTGCATTGTCCCAGCTGACTGGTTGAAGAATGTGACTGTACATGTGTAAATAAGGAACAGAGATGCCCTGGAATGAGGAAAGTATAGAGGTATAAAAATTTTGGACCAGATAATGAGGGTAATGCAGAGTTACAGAAGATAGGATTAAAGAAAGAGTGAATACTGATGAGATGCAGTTTGATTTTATGCCTGGCAAAGGGACCAATGATGCCATATTCACTGTTCAAAATCTTAAGGAAAAATATACTGTAATGGAAAGAAAAGGTATCTGTACTTGGTTTTTGTTGATTTGGAGAAGGCTTTTGACAGGGTGCCTGGGGAGGTAGTGAAATAGGCAATAAGAAAGCTTGGGATCAAGGAGTAGTTGGTTAGAATCGTTATGGCTATGAATGTGGGTGCTCACACCCAGGAGAGAGTGAATGAATATTTGAGCAATGAGTTTTCCATGAATGTTGGCGTGCATCAGGGGTCTGTTTTGAGCCCCTTACTGTTTATCATAGTGCTTGATGTCCTCACACATGGCTTCAGAAATGGGCTCTCATGGGAGATGCTGCATGCTAATGATTTGGTGCTGATTGTAAAGAATGACAGGGAGGCGAAGGAAAGATTTTGGAAGTTGAGAGATAGGAAAGATTTTGGAAGTTGAGAGATGGTATGGGGCACAAGGGCTTGAGAGTAAATGCAGATTTTAAAAAAGTGATGGTATTTAGGTCTGGTGGTGGTACTGTCAAAGAAGAGGGAAAGTGGCCATGCGCAATCTGCTGCACGGGCATGTGAAGCATATAACTTCATCCTGTGCAGTATTTGTGTTAAGTGGGTGCATACGAGATGCAGAGGTATAAAAGGTAGACTGCGAGATGGTGCTTATTTTGTGTGTGCAGTGTGTCAGGGATTGCATGTGGAGACCGTCGGGTGTGATAGTATTGATCTTGCTGGTGAGGCTCTCCAGTGTGTGGAAGGGTTTTATTACTTGGAAGACATGTTATGTGCTGACGGTGAGGCTGGAGCTAGCTCTGTGGCTAGAATGACGAGTGGGTGGAAGAAGTTCAGGGAGCTGTTGTCTCTCCTGACAGTAAGTTCAATAAGTGGGCCATCCCTCCACATCAAGGGATCTTTGCATGCAGCAAGTGCTAAGAGTGTAATGATGTATGGTGGTGAGACCTGGGCAGTTAACCCTTTGAGATTCCGATGACTATTTTGATCATCATTTCAAATCCAACCTCAGAGATTCCAATGACACTTTTAATCGTCATTTTAAGAAACTTTTGTAAAATATTCACCATAAATCGAATTTACGCATCATAACAAAGAGGCTCTAGCATGATGTCATGGAATGGTTGCTCTATGCATGGTGGTACTGCACAGCTGGTCTGACTCATGGCTGTGTTTCTTTATAACTTTATTCTTGGTGAATATTTTTCTACAGCAAGATTTTGTTTTTTGCCTAACTTCAACTTGTCACTTTGACTTTTTTATTTTCTTTGTTTTCCTTTTATGAACATACTACGATAAAGTACAACTACTGTAGTCAGCTTCAAAATAACACCACAACCAGCATCCTATCATAAAAAGTGTATTACACTGACCGATCAAAGAAAAACATCGCGAATCGAATATGTGGCCGAGACTGAAGTAAAATTAGGCATCTTTTTCCTTTCACTTTACTGCACAAAGAAATGCAAAAATTACCATAATCTATATATCATTATTCTATCTATCTATCTATTGCCAGATGCCTCAATCCCGTTTGGGGTGGCCACAAACAAATCTCCTCCACGTCGTCCTGTCCCACGCCATTTCACTGCCCTGCTCCCAACTCACACCCCCCTCTCTCCTATACCTCTCCACCCCATCCCTCCATCTCATCTTCGGCCTCACCCTCCCTCTTCCCCCCTCCACCTCACTCACATACACTCTCTTCGGCAGTCTTTCACCCTCCATCCTCTCCACATGGCCAAACCACCTCAGTGTGTTCCTCGTAACACTTCCTATCACATCCACATCAACACCACAACGCTCCTTTATACTGTATCCTCATTCGTCAGCCTCTCTCTCCATGTGGCTCCACATTGTAAAGGTAATTTATTGTATTTTTGTATGGTCTAAAACAAATTTACATACCTTTACTCATTATTTCTTGTCGAATATTTTACTACGGCAAGATATAAAATTTTTGCTTTTCGCCTGATTTCAACTCGTCATTTTGACATTTTATTTTCTTTGTTCTCCTTTTCTGAACATACTACAATAAAGTACAACTATTCAGCTTTAAAATGACACCAAAACCAACATTCTATCACGAAAAGTGTATTCACACAGAGCGATCAAAGTAAAATAGAGGACTGTGAAGATGTGGGTCAGTGTGAGTGGCAGACTCTAGCACAGATGTAATCTGCCCGGCCCAGAAACCCGATAGGGTTAAGGAAGAGAATATTCACAAGCTCAAAGATACAGAAATGACAATGATGAGGTGGATGTGTAGTGCATCCTTGAATGCGAGGCCAAGGGGGGACTAGGTTTATGATGGAAGAGTGAGAGGAAGGATGGGACTGGAGTGTATTGGTGTTGTGATGAGGAAGGGTAGATTATGATGTTTGGGCATGTGGAGAGGATGGGAGATGACAACTAGGTGCAGAAAGTGAGAAGTGGGGGTTGGGTTGAGAGGGGCAGGTCACAAAAGACCCGGGAGGAGGTCAAAGAGTGTGACCTCAGGGATAAGGGACTGGACAGGGAGGCTGCTGGAGATCGAACGGCAGGGAGAGTTGCCATTAAACATCCAAGGCCTAAGCATACAAGCATGTTGGAGGCTTTATAAATAAAATGAAAGAACCGGAGTGGTGCCGGAGAGAGATGCCTAAACACAGCTTGTATAAAGATGTATTGGCACCCGCGTTGGTGCTGAAGAGGGACACCTTAATTCGGTGACACTGATATATCAAAGCTATTAGTGTTCTGTGACTCCCACTCTACCCCTTAAAAAGGGGATGGTGGACTACCATAGAAGGGCAACTTCTGCCTGCAGTACACCAAGTTAAATAATACTTCAGATCATCCTGGGGATACTCCTACTACTACTACTACTGCGGCTGCTGCTGCTGCTGCAGCTACTACTACTACTACTACTGCTGCTGCTCCTGCTGCTACTAGTAGTTACTACTACTACTACTGCTACTACTAATACTATTGCTACTACTACTACTACACTAGTACCAAGTAGTAATAGTATTAGGAGGAGGAGGTGGATGTAAGACTTTGGTGTGGAATGAGAACGATGTCAGGAATAAAATGAGTGGCTGTTGGATTACAAAGAAATACTGGTGAGTGGGTAGGATGAGAAATAAAGCGATGAGTGAAAGATGTGGAATAAGGGTTTCTGCTGACAATAAAGGTAAAGACAGTGTTCTTAGATGCTACGGTCACACTGAGAGAGTGGATGTGAATAAAGTGGTGGAAAGGGTACTTGTGAGTGAGTCTGAAGATGGAAGGTGGTGTGGTAGGCTAAGAAGATGGTGGATAGATATGACTGAGTGTTAGAAAGCAAGGTATGGAAGCTGAGGTTAAAAAAATGATAGGTGATCAAGTTGGTTAGATGAAATATGTGTGAAGGAGTACATAACAAAGGTTTGCCACCCCCCTTTTAAACTGGTATTTGTCAGTTACATTTTATTTGACAGGAAATGTGAATTGCATCTTAGAAGGAAGGGGATGGAAGGCTAGATGGTCATGCCTTTGAACCTGAGTCAGGATTTCGGGGGCTTGGACAGAGAGCAAATGAGTGAGTCCCATTTCATCATTTCTTTCTCTTTCCTTGATTACGGCATCTTACCTCACTCCCTCCTCAGGTTAGATGATGATGATGATCAGGTGAGAGAGACCTTGTTTAGAGCAAGAGAAGTGTGGGGGACCAAGACAAAAGCATATGAAAGAAAGCACGAGAGCATTTCAAACACGATGAGTTTACAGTGATTGGTCAGCATCCATGGTTGCACTGTTCCATGCTCTATTACTATCTGTTGAAATTTTTCAAACGTAAAATAGTAAGGGGTAAATGGGCATCTAAGTGAATGGTTCACAATCAACATGGGTGTGCAACAAGGTTGATGGCATTGGTAATGAATGGTGATGGATGGAATATCTCAAACTTGATGTATGCTGATACAGTACGTACTATTGTACTTGCAAATACCGGACAAGAGCTTGGTAGACTAGTGTAGACTTTTTGTAGATGTCTGTGAGAGTCATGCCCTAAGAGTAAATGTAACAAAAAGTAAAGTGATGGTTACTGAGACAAGGTGACTTCCAGTATGATGTTACAGTAAATGGAGAGACTGGAATTGATGAGATGGTTCAAATACCTGGGTACAGTTATAGAAAAGAGAGTAAAATGTGCAAAAGAAGTGGAAAGTATACTGACACAAGGAAGGAAAGTAGCTGGTGCTATGAAGGTCTTGATAAGAAACAGAGGCTTGAGTGTTGCAGCTGCACATGGCTTACATGAAGGAGTGCTAGTGTCAACTTTAACATACAGGTGTGAGACTATGGTGTGGCATGAAAATTAAAAGTCAAGAGTAATAGCTGTGAAGATGGGATTGCTGAGGAATGTATGTGGAGTGCAGAGAGTGGACTGGATATGGAATAATGTGATTCGTGAAAGATGCAGGACGAGGAAGTCAGTGGACACCTAAATTAAAGAGAGTGTACTGAGATGGTTTGGTTATGTGGAGAGAATGGATGACAACAGAGTGGTGAAAAAGGTATATCTGAGTGAATCTGAAGGAGGGAGGAGGCAAAGCAGGCCAAGAAGAAGGTGGAGAGATATGGTGGATAAGCTTGTGAGGAAGAGAAGTATGGAAGTTGGCTAGACTAAGGAACTGACAAGAGATCGAACTGGCTGAATGAATTTTCTGTGGAGAAGTGCATGACCATGGATCTGGCACCCCTTTTTAACATGACAGCATTTGAATTTATCTGTTGGACAGGTATAATGTATGTGAAGCTACAGCACGTGATGAAATCTTTTGGCCTATCAGATGGAGCCAGGACTCCGTGGGCTTGAATGATGAGTGAATGAAAGAGTGGCCCACTGACTTGGGCAAACTTTGGCTATCTGGATGCTGCTACTCCTCATCCTGCCCTAGGGTAGGAAAGGAGGTCTGGATGATGATGATGAATAAAGTAAAAGTATTTGAAAACCATACTAAAGCTAAAGTAAAAGTAATGATAAACATCAGTACTTTTTAGAAAGTAAATACCCACAAGTTAGAAAGTAGATACCCACAAGTTACTTACGTACAGTACTCAAGTGAATTTAGTAAATTATATTACAACTCTGACACTGACGATGACGTTAATACTTAACTAGCTACCTAATAAAGTCGTTACAATTTCATCCAACTGATAATAGCTACTGTAGTATCACTGTAAACTGAATCAGTCTCACTACATTACCAATCTACCTATCTATAGCCAGATGCTATAAGCCCGTAAGGGGTGACCATTTGTCTGAGTTACTGTACTTGTTTTATGGGGTTAGTTATATGGTTACTACCCAGCATTGTAAATGGCTTCCTGGCTTACAGGAAACCATTACACTTGTCACTCAATGTAAAGCCACCTGAAAAGGAAAGAAGAGTAATAAAAAGTAACAGGAAAGATAGAAATAGGAAGGGAGGAGGGAAGACATAGAAAAAGAATAACTATATTCAGTGTACAATTAATGGGGGTACAGTTCAATGGTCCTCAGGAGGTAGCTTTTTTTTTTTTTTTTTTTTTTTTTTTTTTTTTAAGTGTCCTACTCTGGGCATAGGCTTCACAGCCTGCTATCAAGGCCCAGCAGTCCTCCTACATACCATACACCTCTACATGTCACCACTTCGGCGCTAACACCCACCGTCCATATTGAATACATGCTAGGGCTGTCTCATACAGGACTGATGTATTGGTATTAGCGGGGGTATTTTTACGACATGTCGGCGGGTCTTCTGGTAGATCAGTAAAGCCTGATTTAATGAAATTCAAATCCTTAAACTGTTCCCTGCCCCAGCCGGGATTCGAACCTGGGTCCGTTAGGACTGCAGGCCACCTCTCTACTGATTGAGCCACAAGTTTGAGAACCTCTGTCTTATGTCATGGATTCCCCTCCCTCTCCCCACACAACCAAAAAGCACTCCACCAATGTTCAACTGCCACTTAATACCACTTCATTAAGCATACTGATGATGATCAGTAAACCTTTACACATACTGCACTGTATACAGTACTACACATTTCTATCTATCCATCTATAGCCAGATGTCATAATCCCATAAGGGGTGGCCATTTGTCTTTGGGTTAACTATTTTATGGGGAGGGGCACTAACCCTCCGTCAACCCACTTGTTGACATGAACAGGTATAGGTTGGTTATATGGTTACCATCCAGTATTATAAATGGTTTCCTGGGTTACAGGAAACCATCAGGTTTGTCATTCAATGTAAAGTCACCTGAAAAGGAAAGAACAATGATAAAAAGTGACAGGAAAGATGGGAAAAACTGGAAGAGAAGAGAACAGACACAGAAAAAGAATGATAAAGGTGAAGGAAGATGTAGGCAGCACTACAACAAGTGAATGGAAGATGGTCGTCACCATCTATGACCAACTACATGTACACTGTAAAAAAAAAAAAAAAAAAAAAAAAAAAAAAAAAAAAAACTTCTCTTCCACATTAACCCCTTAAGTGCTAACAAGATCGACTGATCCTTTTTCAGGATTACGCAAGGTACCGAATGTGATCATTAAATGGGCTTTGGGGAAAAACTTCGGACACTAGGCTTCGGCTCACGTATATCAGTGCAAACCAATGAGAACTAAGTCCTGAGTAGGGAGGAGGGAGGACCTGGGCCTGGGGGGGGGGGTGATTACCCCATCACCCTCTCACCGCCTTCCTCTACCCCAATACAGGCATACCCCAGTTTAACAATGTAATTGGTTAGGTAAAAACCCCATCATTACCCGGAGTATCGTATATCGGGGTACTTTTAACATGTAAAGTAGTGTGGCGTGTTTAATAGCCTTGGGTTTCCCCCCAAACCAAACTCAAAACCCACCCAAATGAGCCCAAAAACAAGTATAAAGCCAATCTACACCTGTCAAGGAAGCTAACCTAAGCTAACACCTGTAAATAACTCACTAAAACCAACAAATAAAATCCAAAAATCATCGTACATAAGTCTGGAAGAAATCAAGCTTAGTAAACTCTACCCCAAAATGACAATGTTCGCCCCACCTGTGGCTAAAACACATTAATCTAAGTCTAAAAACAGTTTATAAATCAACCTAAACACACAGTTCTAGTCTAAAACATCAAAATCGGTAAAAAAAAAAAAAAATCAAAACTCCTCGTTAAATTGGAGTTTGGCCATTGTTAGGCGGGGTATGGTGGTATTTCTACCTCCATCGTTAACCCGGGGTATTGCATCTAGGGGTATTGTATATCAAGGTATTACTGTACCTTTGTTCCCTCTCCATTGCCTCTGACCGCCTCCTGCTCCCTCCGTCCCCTTCCCCCGCCATCCTCCATCACGCCACCATGGTTTCACCCCCCTTTTCCCCCCATCCCTGTCTCCCTGGGGAGGGTTATATCCCCCCTACCCACCCTGTACTCCCTCTCTGCCTGTCGTCTTTGTCTTGTGGTGTCCGTCACCCACATTTATACCCCTGTACCACCCCTCCATGCCTCTCAACATCCCACTCCCACCCCTTGTAGTATGCCGTCTGCTTACAACTCACCTCCCCTCCCCCCGCCTAAAGTATTATACGTCATTGTTACTATTCATATCGCGTGTTTTCATTCAACATCAGATTATTGTTTGTGTAATTGTGTACACCAATGCACGAAACATAGAATGCATGCTTTTTCATGTTTCTGTGTGAATCTTTGTGTATATACCGCAATGTTTCCTGTAAATGTTAGTAATGTTTGTTTTTTTATAATAATACATTGTGTATTTGTGTGTTTGTCTTCCCCTTACACCATTATCATTATTTTGCATGCTTTAGCTTTTTTTTCCCCTTGAAATTTTTACAGCTACTTGATTTGACAGGTCTGAGGGGAGGGGATGGGGGGAAGGGGTGAGGGGTGAGAAGGAGTGGGTGCTGGAGTGTTACACCAAGAAAAAGATTTTGCATGCCTTTGCTCTTTTTTCTTTTTTTTTTCTTTTTTTTTGACAGCTACACAGCTATGAGGGAAAGGGATGGGGGGAGGGAAGGTAAGGAGGGGAGAAGTGTTAGGGGGAAAGGGTGTTGGGAGTGAGTGAGGAACACCAACATAATTATTTTGGATGCTATTGTAAAAAAAAAAAAAAAAAAAAAAAAAAAAAAGAGCTGGAAAATTCTGAAGGGAGGGTAGGGAGGAGGAGGGGGTTGGCGGAGGGGAGGAAGAGAGGGGGGATGATAGGAGTGGGTGAGGAAGATTATGAAAGGGGAGAAATGAAGGAGGAATGGGGTTGGAGCGCATAGAAAACTGGAGTCGCTCCGCCTGGAAGGGTAACTTTTTTTCAACTTTGCTGGGCTATAGCTCATGAACCAGTTGGTCTAAAATGCTCTGGTTTGTGGCATAAGGTGTGTATATTCAAGCTCTAACCCTTGGGCATAACGCTTTTTATATCTGTAAGAGTAGAAAAATCGGCTCCATATACAGGCAGATGTGCACGTTACATTTGCCGGTCAGTTTTCGAACATCAGAAACTTCACAAATGGCATCCCCCAAGGATTTGTTTTGTCCCCTACACTCTTTAACCTATACATGCACAACCCACCCACGCCCCACACACCACAGATACACACAGCTTCTTATGCATATGACATAACACTTATATGTACACACCAAAATGCAAACAAAGCCGCACACAACCTCCAACCATACCTCAACACACTACACGAATGATTCACCACAAACAGGCTCAAAATAGCCCCAGCCAAATCTACAGTGATCCTTCTCACAAAATGGACAGCAGAACACAGTCACATTCCACACCTCACCATAAACAACATTCCCTTACCCCCCCCCCCAATCCTTGGTGTAACATACAATACATCAATGTCATTTAAAAAACACATCACAAACATTAAAGATAAATTAACACCAAGATTCAATACCTTGAGTTCACTTGCCCATACAATATCTGGTATCAACATAGAAACCACCACCACAGTATACAAACAATATATACCTTCAGTGATGAATTATACAACCCCTGCTTGGGCTTCTAACCTCACTAAAACACACTACAACACTCTACAGACCTTAAAGAACAAGGCCCTAACTCTACAGACCATACAGAACAAGGCCCTAAAATTAATCACAGGCTGCACAGTTACTACACCCACAGATCACCTACACCAAGAAACCAATGTCCTCAAAGTCAAGGATCATCTAGACATGGGAGGCACCCAAATTCTCACTGCAGCCTCCACAAACCCACATCATCCACTACACTACATGGCAGCACATCCACACACATCAAGGAACATAAAACAACACCCAGCACACGATATCAAACACAAATACTGTCATCTCTCCCCCCTCGCCCGCTTCAGACCAGCTTCCAGAAGCATATCCATACTCAAATCACTCGCCACTCCATTCAGTCACTTAAAGACAACACACAGCTGCGTGCACGGCCTCCGGATATCCATCCTTCTGAATCCTATCTCCCTCGTAAGGACAGGGTCCACCTGGCCAGGCTGAGATGTGGGCATCATCCAGCCCTCCTAAGTTATCAGAAGAAGCTGGATAACTCTGTCAATGATGCCTGTCCAGGATGCAACACAGCACCCCATACTAATAAGCACATCATGGAAGACTGCACTGCACACAATCACCTATGTCAACAACACAACATACACTCCTTGAAAGCTCTGTAGGAAAGCCCGGTCTTGGCTGTGGCCTTCATTAGGAACTGAAGGCTGTTCAGCCAGACTGCCTAGTGAACAACTACTACTACTACTACAGATTTTCATGCCAGTACGGTCGATCGAACTGCGTATCCTAGGGGTTAAATAACAAAAAGTCTTATGGAATAATTTCCATGGTTTTAATGTGCACAGAACTTTTTTTAGTTACACACAGTAATAACAGCACAAATGGAGGTTCTAATGCACGGTACATTAAAATATAAAAATTAAACTAACCCTAATTTTTACAATATATCTATGAGACCATAAACCCCCTCAAGAAAGGTACAATAAGCTACTCACATGGTCTTTTGTTGGTGGGCTTTTTGGTAGGTGTTGCAGGTGGAGGGTCTGGCTCTCTTGTACGTGGGACCAGTGGACTGCCTGTCACAGGCTCCTTTGGCATTTGCTGTATATTTTGCTGCTTTTCTAGGCTTGATGCATCGCCCTTATTTTTGGAATCCACCTGTGGTGGTGGTGGCGGTGGTGGTTTGTTGTTGGGGAAACCACCATTGCTCTGACGCTGTGGCCGGACACTGTTCTGATCTGATGCTTTCCGATCCTGAAGAGGGTGGTGGTGTCTTGGATGGTGGTAAGGTGGCTGGTTTTGTTGGGGTCTAGGAAGGCGAATGGGAGGAGGAGGTGGAGGAGGTCGAAGTGAGTGAGGGAGAGGTCTCATTGGACGGTAATGAGGAGGAGGTGGAGGTGGGGGTTGAAAGGATGGGGACTCATGAGGAGGGATGGGTGGAGGTGGTGGAGGGTGTGGGGGACGACCATAGCCTCCCCAATAGTTACCATAGCCACCATAATGTGATCTGCTAGGGCCATACATACCTGTTCACAAAAATTACATCAGTAAATTCAGCTAATAAAGAACTAACACAAGAAAAGGCAATACAGTATACACAAGAAACTTCTGTGTGGCAATCATCTGTTTCTTAAACCTTTTTAAAACCGTACAGTACCGTAATATCTATCTATCTATCTATCTATTTATCTGTATCTATATCTATCTATCTATATATATATATATATATATATATATATATATATATATATATATACAGTAATACCTCATTATAACGGACTAATTGGGGTCGAAGCCACTCCGAAAAATGAAAAATTCCGATAAAAGCGACATCTGGACTTCCCTCTGCTAAATCGGACTTTTTCCGATATATCAGACATTAGTCCAGATAGCATGAATGGTTTTTCCACAGTTTTGACCATCACTGTGGTACTGTTCTGTGTTATAACTTCACTACATTAATCAAATAGCACAATATATATAATACAGTAATACTGTACTGTACACTGACAAACATGTCTTTTATTTGCCTTACTATTGTGGTAGGTGGGGGGCGCTCGCGATCCACTCACTCGATGTAATGCTGCTCTCGGGTGTCTGCCCTTTTCTCTTCATCTTTCTTTCCTTCCACTCTCTTCTGTCTTTCTTTCCTTCATTCTCTCCTTGTCCTTCTGCCTACGGGTGACTATACACTCCCTCTTCTGTCTTTCTTTCCTTCATTCTTTCCACTTCTTTCAGCCTGTGGGTGACTCTACACTGAGTGACAAGCCAAATGGTTTCCAGTGCACCAGGAAACCATTTACTACACTGGGTGGTAACCATATAACCAAATTTTGGCGCCTGGTGGTTTAGTGGGTAATTATTGCACTCCAATCGAATTGACCCGGTGAAGGTTTATATCCAAGGGATGGTTGGGGTTGATTGCTCATGTAATGCCACTCAGGGATGAGTGAGGCTAGTCACTCTCATCTTAAATGTCGGGACCAACTGCCTAGCCACCGGGCTCCTACACTCCTCATGGGGCAATGTAGGACTGGATGATGAATGAATGAATGAACTGTGGTGAACATAGCTGAAGTGGTCATGCAGTCTGGACTGCTTCCGGCTTTATCAGACCTTTTCTGAAAAATAGGAATTTAGTCCGGTAGCGCCTTGATTCCGATAAATGCGAATTCCGGTCTACTGAAGTCTGTTACACTGAGGTTTTACTGTATAGATAGATAGATAGATAGATAGATAGATACAGATGATATATATATATTCTATCTATCTATCTATCTATTGCCAGAAACTATAATCCCGTAAGGGGTGGCCATTGGACTCTGAGTTATTTGTTTTACGGGAAGGGGCACTAACCCTCCACCAACCCACTTGTTGACATGTAGGGAGCACATATGGTTTGGTTATAAGGTTACCACCCAGCGTTGTAAATGGTTTTGTGGCTTACTGGAAACTACTGTGTGTATACAGTATGTATATATATATATATATACTGTATATGTGTGTGTGTGTGTGTGTGTGTATCATCATCATCACCATCATCAACATCCAGACCTCCTTTCCCACCCTAGGGCAGGGTGAAGAGTAGCAATGTCCAGACAGCCCAAAATTGCCCAATCCAATGGGCCACGCTTCCATTCACTCATCATTCAAGCCCCCGGAATCCTGGCTCTATCGGATATGCCAAAAACATTCACCACATTCTGTAGCTTCACATAGACGTATCCGAATGAGTCAATCCGGATGCTGCCACATTCAAAAGGGGTGCCAAATCCCTGATCATGCACATCTCCTCACAACATTTATCCAGCCAGCTCGATCTCTTGTCAGTTCCCTAGTCTCACCGACTTCCAATCCTCTCTTCCTCACACACTAATCCTCCATATCTCTCCATCTTCTCCTTGGTCTATCTCACCTCCTCCCTCCTTCAAATTTGCTCAGATATACCTTTTTCACAACTCTATTCTTATCCATTCTCTCCACATGACCATACCATCTCGGTACACTCTCTTCGATTCTGGTGTCCACCGACTTCCTCACTCCATATCTTTCACGAATCACATTATTTCGTATCCTATCCACCCTCTGTACTCCACATACATTCTTCAGTAATCCCATCTCCACTACTCTTACTCTTGACTTTTCATTTCCATGCCACACCATAGTATCACATCCAAGTGTTAAAGTTGGCACTAGCACTCCTTCATGTAAGCCCCGTGCAGCTGCAACACCCAAGCCTCTGTTTCTTATCAAGACCTTCATTGCATCACCTACTTTACTTCCTTGTGTCACTCTATTTGTAACTTTTTTTTGCACATTTTCCTCTCTTTTCTACCACTGTACCCAGGTATTTGAACTCTCTCACCAATTCCAGGTTCTCTCCATTCACTGTGACATCACACTGGAAGTCACCTTCCCTCTCAATAACCATCGCTTTACTCTTTTCTACATTTACTCTCAAGGCATGACACTCACAGACTTCAGCAAAACTCTGCACTAGCTTACCAAGTTCTTGCCCGGTACTTGCAGACAGTACTGCATCATCAGCATACAACAAATCTGAGATATTCCATCCATCACCATTCATTACCAATGCCATTCCTCTCTCCATTACTCATGTTTTTACTTATCTCATCACCCCATTCATATATATATTGAATAACCAAAGGGACATCACACAACCTTGTCGCATGCCCACACCAATCGTCAACCATTCACTTAGATGCCCATGAACCTTTACACATGCTTCACTACCATCACAAAAACTCCTGACGACACCTGGCAGTTTACTATCTACACTGTACATGCGCAGAACTTTCCACAATCTTTCTCTGTCCACTTTGTCGTTTGTTTTTTCCAGATCCATGAATGCCATAACACCTTATGGTCCTTCTCACAAGCCTTCTCTGCTATCTGTCTCACTGCAAATTTTTGATCCACACATCCTCCACCACTCCTAAAACCTACCTGTTCATCACTCACTAGGATTTCTGATATCTCTCTCACTTTCTCTATAACAATTCCTCCATATACCCTCCCTACCACACTCAATAAACTTGTGCCACAATAATTCTTGCACTCACTTTGCTCACCTTTATTTTTGTACAGGGGTACAATCACAGCCTTTTTCCACTCTGCAGGCACAGTTTCACTCATCCATGCCTTCTTACATATCTCCAACAAGCACTTCATTCCACTCTCTCCACTACACTTAAGCATCCCTGCTTACACCTCATCAACTCCAGCTACTTTCCCATTTTTCAGTTACTTCACAGCACTCTTCACCTGTGCGAGTGTCACGTCTCCTGGTACTGCATTCCTTCTCTGCAGTCCCCCCAAACCAATTATATTTACAGCCACTCTGCTCTCTCTATTCCCATTCACCAGGCTTTCAAAATATTTTTTCCATCTGTTCCATACTTCATCTCCAGGGGTTAATAATCTACCACCTACATCCTCCACACCATCATATTTCTTTCCGCTTTCCTTTCTGCATTTCTTTCCAGAATAACTTCCTATTTTCAGAGTAGTTCGCATTCATTTTTCTTCCTGGATCCGTTCTGTTGCTAAAAAAAAAAAATAAAAATAAAAAATAAAAAAAATTACCTCACTCTTTTTCTCTTCACTAGTCTCTTTACGTGTTTCTTGCTCTCAATATATTCAGTTCTTATTTCAACTGAACCCCTGTCTTGTAACCACTTTAGCCACTTCTTCCTCCTTTCCTCCACCACTCTCTTAACCTCCTCATCCCACCATGCAGAACCTTTCTTCTTTGTTGTTACTCTTGCCACACCACACACCGCTTTTGCATTCTTAACTAAGCAATCCCTATATGCATTCCACAGGCTGTCTAGACCCATTTCATTCCAATTCACTGATTCTAACTCCTCCTCTACTTTGGTCCTGTAATCATCTGCCATTTCTTTGAGTCTCAGCTTCTCAACTTTCGGTCTTTCTCCTTGACTGCTCCTTTCTCTCCTGATCCACCTCACTCCTCTCAGCTTGATCTTGCATACCAAAGTCATATGATCTGACAGACCTCCACATTGTCCTCTCTCAGTCCTCGTATCAGCAACCATTCCCATCATCGACCTCTCTACGAGCAAGTAATCAATCAGGCTTCTTTCAACATGATCCCTGTTCCCTCTACACATACATATTTATGTGCATCTTTGTGTTTGAAATATGAGTTACAAATGCACAGCCTCCTCTCCTGATACATATCCTTTAGCCGCTTCCCATTATCATTTTCTCCTGGAACTCCATAAAAACCCTTTATGTCATCTTCAGGACCACTGCCTACTCTTCAATTCATATCACCCATTACGATCACTTTATAGCTCTTGGGCATTTCTCCCACTACTTCATCCAGCTCATTCCAAAACCTGTCTTTCTCTCTCTCACACCTGTCCTCACACAGTGCATATGCTACAATCACTGCCACTTTCATCTTCTCAGACTTGAACTTGACAAACTTACACCTTGAACTGACACATTTGTAGTCTCTCATTCCACTCTGTCACACCTCATTCATCGACAAAGCAACTCCTTCCTTGCATCTTCCTCACCCATTCATTCCTGATCTTACACATTTCACACCCTCCCACTCCTCCACTTTACACCCTTTCATCTTCGTTTCACACAATGCCATCACAGCATACCTTGCACTCTTGAACATTTTCACCACTTCCACCCTCTTGCTCTCCTCATTCACACCTCTCACATTCCACATGACCATGTGAATCTGCTCATTTGGTTGGAGCCCTAGGCAAGTATTGGGCCCTCCAAGGCTCTCTGAAATGACTGCCATGATTAAGTGATTTTGGATAGGGGAGTTTGGGTGACACTTAACCCTGCCAGGAACACCGATTATATGGTTACTACCCAGCGTCATAAATGGTTTCCCAGGTACAGGAAACCACTTGGCTTGTCACTCAGTGTAGAGATCATATGGCATCTCTACAATGAGTGTTTAAATAATGGAAGCCCCCATCCACAACAACAACAACAACAAAAATAATAATAATAATAATAATAATAATAATAATAATACCAAGACATTCAAACCTCGATTCAAGGGACCTCCATTTAAAGGATTTCAGATTTAGGGGATTTCATATTCTACCTGACAAATGGACAAGACCGTTCAAAAATGATACGTAATGTCTAGATTATACACATTAATATGTTTCTTTATACAGTATCCACAAAAAAAAATATTCATAATCATATAAATAAGTAAGGTAAGTGAAACAATCATTGCATTTCATAATAAAATTGTTTTTATACAGGGTAAAACAATGGACATTTTCAAGTAAGGGACAAGCTGATTCCCCATTTAGTCCCTTAAATCGAGGTTCAAGTGTAATATGAACAAGAGGTAAGTAACAATAGAGATTTTGAAGTCAGTAAGGCATCATGCAGCCATGTAATTAAATGTCTAACAGGTACTTCTTTATCTTTTTTTTTTTTTTTTCCATAAAACAATGGTAACAACTGGTATTTACTAGATGGTAATATACCCTGCAATGCTTGCCAGTCCCAGTACACAACACAGGAGGTCCTTATTAAAGTCACAAATGAGTTCCAAAATATAAATTTTTTCCATGCAACTAGTCCTATAAACTAGGAGAACTAGCAGATCAGCTTTATGGGTAACAACTGAACATTAAGAGGCAACCTTCCTGTAATTTACTGTGGCCTAATACTACATGTAATTTACTGTGGCCTAATACTAAAATGAGCATCAAAAAGGTGACTTATAACATGGACATAATGTACAATAAAATCTACAGGCTTCACACTCAACACTGCAATTGAATTAACAAAAACTCATCTGAATTGATGATCACTACTCTTAACTGTTCTGGCAGTCCAATATCAGAGTGATGTTTATGCTCATGTAATGACTGTACTAACTCCTTATAAACTCTAAAATGTCACAAGACTAACAAAATTATACATGTCAAAATCTTTTGGTGTAATCAAATGTTTCAAAGGAACACAATTAACTTTACAATTCTGGAAAGAAATGATGAAAACCTGAAAAGGTTTCAAGGATCAAGATACAGGCTTTCTAAGATAGTACAATCCATTGATTTTGTCAGATTAGAGGTTGAAGGGATGGGGAAAAACAAACAAAAGAAGACTGTGCCAGAGTTGGTCTGTTTTGAATATTATGATAAAAATACTGATTAATTACTGAATTAGAAAGTTGGACAGCAAATGATAAGAGTGTGTGGAAAGATGACTACGCATTTTCACCATAACGAAGACAGTGAAAATTTAGAGAAACATTTACAGTGGCACCAAAGTTGCTAGAGAATGATGACCTAATGAGGATGACTTAAAAAAAAAAAAAATTGGAATGTCTCTGGTGGAACTCTTACTGAGCTTTACGGTATATCCATTGTACATCACCCATTTCACCACCATTAAAAATGTTCTAAACCACTGGACATTTTTGTTTGTTCTTCTTTGCCCTCTGAAAAATAACCAAAGTGATTCTTAGGCAAAAGAATGCCAAATCTGTCAGGAAAGTGGTCCTGTTTTTATTAAGATCTGTCTATATTTTAAACCTAGCTGCAGCAAAGTTTAATGTCATAAGTCAAAGTAAACTCAATCATTACTCTGTAAAGAATGTAGGATAAATACCAGAAGAGACATACACATCACATAATACACAGATTACAGAGATAATAATAAAAATTTAAAGTTATGCTCATGAGGAAATGCACTTAATGTGTACCAGTGTGTATATATATATATATATATATATATACAGTATATATATAAATATATATTTATATATATATATATATATATATATATATATATATACAGTATATATATACTCTACAGCAAAGTTTAATGTCATAAGTCAAAGTAAATTCAATCATTCAGTAATTTAATTTGCTGGCTGACAGAAGCTGCTGTATTTGTACCACTCAAGTTTTGTAAAGAATGAAGGATAAATACCAGAAGAGACATACACATCACATAATACACAGATTAGAAGGATAATGATAAAAATTTAAAGTTATGCTCATGAGGAAATGCACTTAATGTGTACCAGTGTATATAAATATATATATATATATATATATATATATATATATATATATATATATAAATATACTTTATATATATATATATATATATATATATATATATATATATATATAAACACACACAGTAGAACCTCTTTGGTCTGGACCCCTTTAATCCGGATTTCTGTTAATCCGGACAAAATTTAAAAATAATAAGCTCCAAAAATATGTTGAAAGTAATTCTAAAGTCATTTTCAGTATCGGCGCGGAAAGCGATCGTCATTCGTTTAGTCTCAGATCACGCTAGGTCGCAACATGGGCGCCTGTTTAAACACACGCTAGCATTCGTTCCATCAACTAGTTCACCAACCATTTATATTTTTACGCTGTATGTCAAAAGTTAATCCTCCTTACCATGCCCCTTAATGCAAGTGTAGCTTCTACAATGAATAAAGGTGTTAAAAGGAGGAGTTTGCTTACACAGAAATGGGTCAGAATATTCTGCAGTGTTTAGTGATTACTGTAGGTTATTTTTTGTACTTAAATGTGCTTTACTTGTACATCAAACATTAGCTTCTTGCCCATATGGGTGTTATCAATATGCCAAAGATGACAATGTATTTTTTGCCTACATAAATTTTATTTTTATTCCAAATATTAGTTAATTAATTAATTAATTTTTTTGCCTACACGGGCCTTAGTCACTTACTACAATTTAAAATGTAGGCTAGTTTCTTGTCATGGCCTTACTTGTAAATTAAGCAATACAAAACTATCATACATGATTAGTTTTGTTATTTTAGTATCCTTTCATCTTTTGCAGTTACGTAGGATTGACATATGCCACATATGTTAATAATTAACAAACATACCGTATGTAGATAGAGTTTGGTATGAACTGGAGATTACCCTGATGGTCCGGACAATCTGCTAATTTGGACAACCCTTCCCCCCATATAGTCCGAATGAGAGAGGTTCTACTGTATATATATACTGTATACATATATATATATACAGTACCCTCGCGTCCAACACACGTTAGTCCAGCACGATTCGGGTCCAGCACGGAGAACAATTAATTAGTATTATTTAATACGATTTAATTACTGCAACACGAATGTGTTAGCATAACACGCACAGAGCTCCGAGAAGTGGGCGAAATCCGCAGAGTTCACTCTAGCACGATCATCCCCAGTCCAACACGGTCATACTGGACATTCCCATGATGATGATAGCCAATGAAAAACTTCTGACCAAGTAGCCTTCCCCGCCCACTATCGTGACGTGATCGTGATGCCGCCCAATTAAAAACGCTTCTGGTGTCACGTGATGTTTTGTTTACATTTCTCCCGCCACAGAGCTACTCAGTTGCATAATTGCATTGGAAGGTGCTTTTTTCTTGCTGCATTTTCTGCTCCACATGGAGAGAATGGAGAATGAAAGACTGACTAAGAGGGTGTATGCTGGTGAGGTGGAGGGAGGGAGAGGGAGGGGTAGACCGAGGATGAGGTGGAGGGATGGAGTTGAGAGGTATATGAGGGAGAGGGGGGTGAGTTGGGGGGAGGGGAGTCAAATGGTGGGTGACAGAGTGACTTGGAGGCGTTTTGTCTGCGGCCACCCTTTGCGGGATTAGGGCGTCGGGCTATAGATAGATAGATTTTCTGCCCTTGTTACTGCATTTTACCCTGCTCACGATGCCTAGGAAGCCTTCTGAGAACCCTAAGAAGCGTCGGCACCTCCCTCAGGCCACCAAGCTAGAAAGCATCGAGAGGAAGAAGAAAGGGGAGAGGAAAGTTGACACTGCCAAGGCCTACGACATGAATGAAGCCAACGTGATCATAATAAAAAACTTAAGACAAGATCCTGGCAGCCGAAGGCTATCACACGGCACTTCATACCAGGTTTGCCAAGGATACGATAGTAAATCGGAACGGTAACGTGGTAAAATTGCCGACGATACCACGGGCATTTGGAATTCATCTGGATGGATTCCTGCCGAGCATACGACGTGGAAAACAGTGTGACCAAAACCCAGGCGACTCGACAGAGAATGTATCATACTACAGCATTGACCATTTAGCCTGACACTGAATACATATTAATATTTTAGAATAAATATCAATCGTTTTGAAACCCTTCTCATCGGCGTGCGTACCAGTTTATAAACAAAGTTGCTTCTCCTTATTCCCCACCGAGTCAGCAACAGCGATCACTTTCCACAGTCACGAGACGGGGCTCTGGCAACAGTGTGAGAAGCATGCACTTTGCCGAGGATTACAGGGCTAGGACAGGCAGAAGCAGGACCTTCCATGGCTATGGACGAAGATAGTGATTCTGAGTGTGATTTCGAAGGATTTATGAGGGAGGTTGAGGAGGAGCAACAGCCATTACCCGCTAGTGACGCCAGCAGCCATCCTCCGGGGACCCAGTAGGACTAACTACAGCCTTGGATACCACCTTCCATTCCCAGCAAGCCCACCAACACTATCCTAAAAGGTTAGTTATCATTCATAGCACAGTACCGTTTATTATAATTACAATAGTACCAATATATGTATAGGTATATGGTAGGTATTTAGGGTGACTTTTCCGAGGTTTGCTGACATAATTCATTTTTCCCCATAAGCTGTATTGTTAGTCCAACACGTTTTTGGTCCAACACGTGACCCATACCACGTTGAGTACACCGCTTCCCGTCCGATCAGCGAAGTTAAGCAACGTTGGGTCTGGTTAGTACTTGGATGGGTGACCGCCTGGGAACACCAGATGCTGTTGGCATCCCTACGTGTGAAGTGGGGTTGGTGGAGGATTAGTGCCCCTCCCTGTAAAAACAATTAACTCTAAGCCCTTGGCCACCCTGTGTGGGATACATGGCGTCTGGCAATCAATGAATGAATATATATACATATACATATATATGAAGCCTCTGTGGTACAGTGGTAGAGTGTGCGTTTCGTACACGGGTGGACCAGGGTTCGAGCCTCGCCAGGGTAATAAACTTTGGGAGTGTTTACCTGGCCACGTACTGCATTGGCGGACACAAGGGGTGCTGTGGTTGAACCAGTGTCGCTTACTATAAAGTATGCTTGCACTCAGTAGGCTTGCGCGGGCCGATTACACTTGGTTCACAAACTACACACACATCCAAAGCCACTACAATACTAAAATTACACTAACAAGCACTTCTCACCCTATATACAATCTCTGCTAGACAGCCTAAGCCACTTGCTAAAGATACATTGGCTGTATAGTCCCGACGTCGGTCGGGATAGGCCGGTCCTGCAGTGGATACTCAAATGGCTGCTGATGATGATGATGATTCATATATATATATATATATATATATATATATATATATATATATATATATGTATATATATATATATATATATATATACATATATATATATATAAACATATACAGTAATCCCTCTACTTTCCGGACGCCCACTTTCTGGACATCCCCACTTACTGGACATTGTGGGCCTGGACCATCGGAACCGAAAATAGCCAAAAAAAGAAAAAAAATCCAAATTTTTTCCCACCCGTAATTTGAAATTGCCGCACGACGCCAAACAGCTGCTTACACCATGGCCCCTTCACCCCTTCCTTCCTTCCCTCTCCCCCCTTCCCTGTCAGGGTTGCCGTTTGTTATTTTTCATTACCAAATGTGGGCCAATTTGGTAATGGAAAATTTGTTTTGTAATGAATCAGAATAATGCATTACCGTCGGATTTTTCACATGTATGAGGATACACAGGATGGAGATGGTGGATTGTTTGCTCTCTCTGATTAATCTGCTACCCTACATAGTGTGAAAATAATTAACATGCTGTTAATTATAAGGAGAGTGATTACATGTATTTCCACTTGTATATATAATTAGTGAAGAATAAATGCTAGCTTTACAAATTTGGTAATGAAAAGTTAAATTTGGTAATGAAAGTTGAGGAGTTTGGTAATGTGGCCGTTGCGATCTGGCAACTCTGTTTCTCAGACATCAACAGTTACTCTCTAACTTTGATTGTGAATAGACACTGGAAGCCACACGTGCTCGTTTTTTGTGAATAAACATTGAATATACTGCAATACCTCGCCTCTAGACCACATGGGAATTTACAGTGTTGTGCTGTTTAAGAAATTTGAACTTAAGAGTGCAAAGGATCAACTGTGGAGTGCAAACTGGCAGTGTATCTGGCGGTTAGAACTGCAGCTGTGCAGTTAAGAATAATGTGCAGTGTTAAACAATTATAATTCACAGTGCAAAGAATTAAGTGCAGCACAACACTGGATTACTGTACATGCTTCAGGAGCATTTTCACCACTGCCAAAACCTTAGAAAGGCAGCCACAAATGTGATGTAAGAACCCAGGCTGAGATACAGTCACTTCTAATTCCTCATTCTTTGGTTCCTTTTCATTTATTTCATGTTTTATGTCCATTATTGGTGTGAATAGGGTCTTAAACAGGTTTAAATAGGTGCTATGCATGTCCGGTAGGGAGTTATTTAGGTGGCTTTCAAAGTTAGGCTGGGTTAGGGTCTATAAGTACCAGTCCAGGAGGCTGGTGCCCACTATCCGGACAGGACCACTTTCCAGACGTGCCTTTGGCTCTATTACGTCGGATAGTGGAGGGATTACTGTATATATATACTACATTATATATATATATATATATATATATATATATATATATATATATATATATCCATCCATCATCCAATCCTACATTGCCACATGAGGAGCGTAGGAGCCCGGGGCTAGGCAGTTGGTCCCGACATTTAAGATGAGAGTGACCAGCCTCACTCATCCCTGAGTGGCACTACTTGAGCAATCAACCCCAACCACCCCTTGGATATAAACCTTCACCTGCTCAATCTGATTGGAGTGCAATAATTACCCACTAAACCACCAGGCGCCAAAATTTGGTTATATGGTTACCACCCAGCGTAGTAAATAGTTTCCTGGTGCACAGGAAACCATTTGGCTTGTCACTCAGTGTAGAGTCACCCACAGGCTGAAGGAAGTGGAAAGAATGAAGGAAAGACAGACGACAGAAAGTAAAGTCACCCATAGGCAGAAGGACAAGGAAAGAATGAAGGAAAGAAAGTCAGAAGTGAATGGAAGAAAAGAAGGATGGAGAGGAAAGGGCAGAAACCCGAGGGCAGCACAACATTGAGTGAGTGGATGGTGAGTGCCCCCACCTACCACACACACACACACACACACACACACATATATATATATATATATATATATATATATATATATATATATACAGTATATATATATATGATAGGAAGCATTAGGAGGAATACACTGAGGTGGTTTGGTCATGTGGAGAGGATGGAGGGTGAAAGACTGACGAAGAGAGTGTATGTGAGTGAGGTGGAGGGGGGAAGAGGGAGGGGGAGGCAGAGGATGAGATGGAGGGATAGGGTGGAGAGGTATATGAGAGAGGGGGGTGTGAGTTGGGAGCGGGACAGTGAAATGGCGGGGGACAGGGCAACGTGGAGGTGATTTGTTTGTGGCCACCCCGAACAGGATTGAGGCGTCTGGCAATAGATAGATAGATAGATAGATAGATAGATAGACAGATAGATATACAGTATCTACCTATCTATCTATCAATCTATCTATCTATCTATTGCCAGATGCCATAATCCCTTATATAGGATATATATATATATATATATATATATATATATACAGTAAGTATACGTATAGTGTATGTATATATACAGATAGATAGATAGATAGACAGATAGATAGATATACCTGTACAGTATATAAATATATAAATATATATATATATATATATATATATATATATATATATATATATATACTGTATATAAATATATCTATCTATCTATCTATCTATCTATATATATATATATATATACTGTATCTATCTATCTATCTATATATATACTGTATTATATATATATATATATATATATATATATATATACAGTGGAACCCCAGAATTTGTATACCTCTCTACATGTTCAACTTGGTTTTTGTAAAGCTTTTTCTCCCAAAAATCACTCCAGTTTTCGTACAGTGATCCGTTATTCGCACTAAGAGATGCGGCATCGTAGGTGCCACATGGTTGCCAGTCTATCTTTGTCTTCCACCAGCTATGCATCAGTCATATGTTTCGTTTCATTTGGTTTTTAAAGGCTCCAACATGCTTGCATGCGTCTGGCCTTGGTCACCTAATGGTGGCTTTCCACGCTGCATGATCCATCACAGCCTCCCTGTTCAGTCCCTTAACCCCGAGGTCACACTTAATTACCTCGTCCCATGTCTTTCTCGGTCTACCCCTCATAACCCCACCACCAATATTAACACTTCTCACCTTCCTCACCCAATTAACATCCCCCATTCTCTCCACATGTCCAAACCATCTCAATCTACCTCTCCTCATCACAACATCAATACACTCCAGTCCTATCCTACCTCTCAACTCTTCCATCGTAAACCCAGCCCCCCCAGACCTTGGACGCAGGGACGCACTACACATCCACCTAATCATTGTCATTTTTGTACGTCTGAGCCGGCAAATATCCTCCTCCTTTACTGCCCAGGTCTCGCTACCATACAGCATTACGCTCCTAACACATGCTGCATACAAAGACCCCTTAGCACGTAGGGGGAGCCCTCTCAATGTCAGAAGAGGCAAGAGCTCCCTGAACTTCTTCCAACCACTTCTCACCCTAGCCACAGAACTAGCTCCAGCCCCACCTCCAGCACACAACATGTCTCCCAAATAACAAAACTCTTCCACACACTCAAGAGAGTCACCAGCAAGTTCAATCCTTTCATGCCTGACAATTTCCACCTGCTCTCCCCGACACGCCGTACACATAAAATCAGCATTATCTCGCAGTATACCTCTGATACCACTACATCTCTTGTGCACCCATCTATCACAAACACCGCACAAGATAGAATTACTTCCCACGCCCTTATGGCAAACTGCACATGGCCACTCTCCCTCGTCTCTGACAGTACTGCCACCAACCCTAGATATCATCTTTTTTGTTTTATCTGTATTTACCCTTAAGCCCTTGTGCCCCATACCATCTCTCCACTTCCTAAACCTTTCCTCCGCCTCCCTTTCGTTCTCTGCAATCAACACCAAATCATCAGCATACAACATCTCCCACGGGAGTCCCTTTCTAAAGTCACATGAGAGGGCTTCAAGTACCTTGCTAAACAACATGGGACTCAAAACTGACCCCTGATGCACACCAACATTCACGGAAAACTCATCACTCAAATCTCCATTCACTCTTACCTGGGTGCAAGCGCCCACATACACAGCCATAATCACCCTAACCAGCCACTCCTCCAAGCCAAGCTTTCTCATAGCCCACTTCGCCACCTCTCTAGGGATTCTGTCAAAGGCCTTTTCCAAATCAACAAAAACAAAATACAGATCCCTTCTCCTACCAATATATTTTTCCTGAAGCTGTCAAACAATGAATATGGCATCAGTGGTCCCCCTACCTAGCATAAACCCAAACTGCATCTCATCAATATTCACTTTTTCTCTAATCATACCTTCTAAAACTCTCTCCATTACCTTCATTATCTGATCTAAAAGCTTTATACCTCTATGATTTCCTCTTTCCAGGGCATCACCCTTTCCCTTATACACATTTACAGTTTCACTCTTCAGCCAATCATCTGGGACTACACACTCATAAGTAATCCTATTTATCAAGTCAGTGACTAAACTCACCCCTATATCTCCTGAGGCCTTCCACATTTCGGCAGTCAACCCAGACACACCTGCTGCCTTCCCCATCTTCATCCTGCCTATTGCCTCACTCACAGTAGCAGCATCAATCAGAGGCCAAGGGCCAAACACTGGATCTGCTGGCTCCAAACCTTCCCTGTCGCAGTCAAGCTCCTCATTCAACAACCAGCTATAATGCTCTCTCCATGCATCGTTAATATCCTCACTGATCACCACTACCCTTCCTTCATCATTCTTCACAACTGCTCACCTATAATATCCCAATTATCCCTCTTCATCTGATCTGCCACCTTAAATATCATATTTTTCCCTTGCCCATGATTTAGGTATCAAGTAATAATCTCTGTGACTCAGACCTCGCCCTGTGCATCTCTCTTCTAGCCCTATGCTTGGCAGCCAAGTATTCCCCCTTGCTACCACCCTTCTTCCATTCCCAGAAAAGCCTTCTTTTCTCCTTAACTGCAGCTTCTACACCCTCATCCCACCACCAAGTTACTTTATATCTTGGTGGTCCTCTTGTCCAACTGCATGTTACATCAGTAATTCTTAAGAGATTGTTCTTGAGGGCTCTGTACTGTTCATTAACGGCTGTCTACAGCTTCCTGTTCATCCACCACTCTCATCTTGCGACAGAAGGCATCTATTCCTACTTGGTTTTTCAGCTTCCATATTTTCCTCCTAGGTACATAAGTCCTCTTTTTCATCATTTGTTCTTTAAGCACCATATCACAAATCAATAGTTTGTGCTGCTACACAAACTCCTCACTTCCTATAACTTTAACATCCCTCACTAACCTCCTATCAGTCCTCCTAACCAGAAAATAATGTATTTGACTGCTATTTCCCCCAGACTCATACGTAATTAACCTACTCTCTCTTTTCCTAAAATACGTGTTGCACACGATCATGTCCGTTGCCTCCCCAAATTCGAGTATCCTTTCCCCGTCCGCATTCCTTATACCATACGCACATCCCCCATGTACTCCTTCATAACCTTGTGCTGCTTCACCTACATGACCATTTAAGTCCCCTCCCAAAACCACTATCTCATCATCCCACATACCACCTACTACATGTATTAAATCATCCCAAAATCTATCTTTCTCTGCTTCATCCAATCCTGCCTGTGGAGCATATGCCGATATAACTGCAGCTATCTTTCTACTAAATAGAATTTTCACTACCAATATCCTATCGCTTACTCTTATAACATTCATGACACAGCCTATTCCACCCATTTCTCCGCAACTACCACACCAACACCCCCATATCCAACTGTCCCCCCCTGCCAAAACAACTTATAGTAACAGGCTCAATTAAACTTTGTGATGAATTACGTAGTTTCGATAGGAAACTGTACATAATCGTGGGCCCTAAGAAGATTAGTGAGTCAGCTGGAGCTAAAAGTAACGCAGTGAGAACAACAATTGAGCTGAAAAAAGAACTCATTGCAAAAGTTTGAAAGTGGAATGCGTGTCTCCGATCTTGCCATTCATTACAGTATGGCAAAATCTACCGATTCAACCATACTAAAGAACGGATAAATGCAAATTACACTGCTTCTTATGGAAAAAAATGATTCGGTTTTCAAACAATTCGCAACTTGTACAGCCTCCAGGAATGAATTGTGTATGAATTCCGGGGTTCTACTATATATATAAATATATATATATACAGTATATATATATATATATATATATATACAGTACGACCTCACTATAACGGACTAATTGGGGCCCAAACCATTCCGAAAAATGCGAAATTCCAATAAAAGCGACATCCGGACTTCCCCCTGCTAAACTGGACTTTTTCCAATATCAGACATTAGTCCAGATCTCTTGAACAGTTTTTAAACTGAATAACTACCATTGTGGTACCATACTGTGTTATAACTTCACTACAATAATCAAATAGCATGATATATATAATAATACTGTACTGTACACTGATAAATATGTTTCTTATTTACCTTATTGTGGTGAACACAGCTGAAGTGGTCAGGCAGTCTGGACTGCTTCTGGCTTTATCGGACTTTTTCCAATATAGAGCAATTTAGTCCAGTAGCTCCTCAAGTCTGATAAAAGCGAATTCTGGACTACTGAAGTTCGTTGGATCGAGGTTTTACTGTATAAATATCATCATCAGCCATTTGAGTATCCACTGCAGGATCGGCCTATCACGACCGAAGTCGGGATGATACAGCCAATGTATCTTTACCAAGTGGCTTAGGCTGTCTGGTAGAGATTGTATGTAGGGTGAGAAGTGCTTGTAAGTGTAAATTGTAGTGTTGGAGTGGCTTTGGATGTGTGTGTAGTCCGTGAACCAAGTGTAATTGGCACGCGCAAGCCAACTGGATGCAAGCATACTTTATAGTAAGCGACACTGGTTCAACTACAGCATCCCTTGTGTCCGCCAATGCAGTATGTGGCCGGGTCAACACTCCCAAAGTTCATTACCCTGGTGGGGCGCAAACCCTGGCTCACCCATGTACGAAACGCACACTCTACCACTGTACCACAGAGGTAGAGTTCAGAGGAACAGTGACCACTGAAGTAGCAATAGAAAAAGAGATAAAAAGGCAACAGTGTGGCGAAGAGACAGAGGTTGAAGGGAGCCAGTAAGAGGAGGAGAGTTGATGAGACAAATAGACTTTGACTCCGCCCTATTGAGAAGAGCTGTACGTGGGAAGCCTCACCACACATGAGAATTATACTCCAAACAGGGGGAAATAAACCCCATGTATAAAGTTAACAACTGTGCAGGGGTAAAGAAGGTATGGAGTTGGCTTAGCACACCTAATCTCTTGAATGCAGATTTTACAAGAGATTTAATATGATCTTTCCAAGATAAGTCCCGAGTAAATAAAACCCCAAGCACATTCAAGGATGATGCAGGACTAAGCTGGATGTTATTAAACATTAGTGGGTACTACTGTGGAAGATTTTGACAGGCTGATAGAGTAAACATTAGTGGGTACTCCTGTGGAAGATTCTGACGGTTGATAGATGTAAAAACTGAGTCTTTGATGCATTAAAAACAAGATTATTTTTACCCCAGTCAGAGATACGAGCTATGTCAAACATTAGGTGTGCCATAGCCTCATCCCTTGTTTGTTGAAGTAACTGCTGAGATGGTCGTTGCAGAAACCAAACGGAAAGGTGAAGGGTGGAATCATCAGCATATGAGGGGATAGGATTAGATGTACAGCTTAGAAGAACATTGATGAATAAAAGGAAGAGTGTTGGACAGAGCCCTGAGGAACACCACTGTTGATAGATCTATGAGAAGAACGATAGCCATCTACAACAGAAGCTATAGAATGAACAGAAAGGAAGCTATAGATGAAGGCACAGATAGAAGGATAGAAACCGTAAGAGGGCAGTTTGGAAATTAAAGATTTATGCCAGACTCAATCGAAAGCCTTTGAGATGTCAAGTGCAATGGCAAAGCTTTTGCCAAAGTCCCTAAAGGAGGATGACCAGGAGTCTGAAAGGTAGGTGAGAAGATCGCCAGTGCAGCATCCCTAATGGAACCCATACTGACCATCAGAAAGAAGGATGTGATAAGAAAGATGCTTTAAAATTTTTCTGTTAAGAACAGACTCAAAAACTGTTGAGACACAGGATGTTAAAGCAATTGGACAATAGTTAGAGGGTTGGGAATGGTCACCCTTCTTTGGGATTGGCTGAATGAGAGCAAACTTCCAGCAAGAAGGAAAGGTACAAGTTGAAAGACAAAGGCGAGTGCATTTACCTTGGCAGAGTGTAGCCTAAGCAATGAAGCACAGTTCTTGAGGACAACAGGAGGGACTCCATCAGGCCCATATGCCTTGTTAGTACTGAGGCCAGTGATGGCAGAAAATACATCAGCTGACGAAATCTTAATGTCAGCCATGAGGAAGTCAGAAGGGGGAAGTGATGGAGGAACAACATCGGAATCGTCTAAGGTGGATATGGAGGGGAAACTATGAGCGAAGAGATCTGCTTTATCAGTAGAAGAAATAGCTACAGAGCCATCAGAGTAGAAAAGAGGAGGGAAGGATGTTACAAAGGTTTTTGGCAAGGTGCCAGAAGAATTCGAGTTGGAGAGTTGAAAGCATTTAGTACAGATGAAATTTTTTTTAGCAGAGCGAAGAACAGCCTTTGCAAGATTCTGGGCAGAAACATAAGAAAGATGTGATTCAGGGGTGGGTTGGCTCCGGTATCTTTTATTGGCCTTCTCCTTGTTGCGGACAGCATTAGAACAAGCGTGATTAAACCAAGGCCAGTTTGCACTCCGTACTTAATCCTCTGCACTCTAAATTCTAATTTCTTAACACTGCACAACATTGTAAATTCCCATGCAGTCTAGCGGCAAGGTATTGCAGATTATTCACAAAAACGAGCACGTGCAGCATTCACTGCGATGAGCATCTATTCAGGGTGGTAGTTAGGTGGTAACTCGGGAGGGGAGGAAGGAAGGGGCCGCGCTGCTGTATGTAAACACAGCTGTTTGGCACCGCATGCCAAGTTCAAATTACAGGTGAAAAAAATTGGATTTTTTTTTTTTTTTTTTTTTTTTTTGGTATGTTTTTGGGCAATTTTTGGGTTCAGAAGTCCCAGGCCCAAAATATCTGAGTAGTGGGGTGTCCGGTTATTGGGCGTCCGGATATTAAAGGGATTACTATATATGTATGTATGTGTGTATATATATATATATATATATATATATATATATATATATATACTGTATATATATATATATATATATATATATATATATATATACAGTATATATATAAAGACATACGCCAGTTTAACGAAGCAACTGGTTAAGTAAAAACCCATCGCTAGGCGGGGTATCACATCTTGGGGTAGATTTAACATGTAAAGTATAGGGATGCATTTTTGAGCCTTGGGTTTCTCCCCAACCAAGTCCTAAACCCACCCAATTGAGTCCAAAAACAAGTTTCTTGCTAACCTAAACCCCCAAACTGCTATAAAAAAATAAAGCTAAACTAAGCCTAAAAGTATTTTATAACTCACTTAAACCCAAAAATAAAATATGAAAATCTATCTATCTATCTATCTATTGCCAGATGCCTCACTCCCGTTCAGGGTGGCCACAAACAAATCGTCTCCACGTCGCCCTGTCTCCCGCCATTTCACTGCCCCGCTCCCAACTCACTCCCCCCTCTCTCATATACCTTTCCACCCCATCCCTCCATCTCATCCTCGGCCTCCCCCTCCCTCTTCCCCCCTCCACCTCACTCACATACACTCTCTTTGTTAGTTTTTCACCCTCCATCCTCTCCACATGGCCAAACCACCTCAGTGTATTCCTCCTAATGCTTCCCATCACATCCACATCCACACCACAACGCTCCTTTATATTCTCATTTGTCAGCCTCTCTCTCCATGTGACTCCACAGGCTCCTCTCAAATAACTCATTTCCACTGCTCTCACTCTTGACTTGTGTCCTTCCAGCAACATCCAAGCTTCACTTCCATACGTTAGAGTTGGTATCACAATACTGTCATGTAGTAACTTTTTCACTTCCATGCTCACTTCCCTGCTTCTTATCACTGCTTTCAAGGAACCAGCAACCTTTCTTCCCTGCTGTACCCTTTCAAGCACTTCACCCTCCAAACCTCCATCCTTACTCATCACACTACCCAAGTACTTTAATGTACTCACATGGTCCAATTTCTCACCATCCAACCTCGCTGTACATTCACTGACTTCCTCTCTCAAAGACCATCACTTTACTCTTTCCTACATTCACCTTTAGATTCCATTTCTTACACATTCTCCCAAACTCATCCACCAAGCCTTGCAGCTCTCCTTCATCTTCACTCAACAACACATTATCATCTGCAAACAACAGTACAGGGAGTTTCCAAACACTACTCTCTCTCACCAGGGCCACTCCAACATCCACTACCCTACCTTGTACTGTATCTCTTTTATTACCCCATCCATGTACAGATTGAACAACCCTGGAGACATGACACATCCCTGTTTCAACCCAACCTTCAAAGAGAAAAATTCACTCAGTTCACCATGCACATGCACTGCAGCCTTAGCACCATCATACATACTCTTCACAGCATTCATCAACTTCCCATCTACTCCATATATTCTTAATACTTTCCACAATCCTTGTCTATCCACCCTGTCATATGCTTTCTCCAAATCCATGAAAGCCGCATACAACTTCTTTCCCTTCTCTAGAAACTTTTCCACTAAAGATCTAAAAATGAATATCTGATCTACACAACCTTTTCCCTTCCTAAAGCCTCCCTGTTCTTCTCCAACTAATTCCTCTGTTCTTTCTCTAACTTTGTCAATAAGTATCCTACCATACACTTTTCCTATTATACTAAGAAGACAGATGCCCCTATGATTACCACACACTTCTTTTTCCCCTTTTCCTTTGTACAGGGGAATAATTATACCTGACTTCCAATCCTCCGGGACTCTACCTTTCTCCCAGGCCAATCTGCACATCATCCACATCCCTTCTACTACTATCTCTCCCCCGTACTTCAGCATTTCACCACACACTACATCAATCCCTGGGGTTTTCCTCAATTTAACTTTCTTCACTGCTTCCACAACTTCTATCCTACTGATTTCTTCCTGTCTTCTCACCTCCCTCCTTCTCCCAGCCATTCCCCATCCACTTATACTCACATTACTTCCATCCTCTATGTTCAACAATTCCTTAAAGTGTTCTCTCCATCTGCTCACTTTTTCTCCCTTCTCCACTAGTAATCTACCATTTGTATCTTTCACTCCCCTGCTAACTTCACTTCCACCCTGTCTTACTCTTTTCACCTCTTTCCAGAACATTTTCTTACAGTCCCTCCACTTTACACTCAAGTTCCTTCCGAATTCCTCATCCGCTCTCTTTTTACTCTCTTACTAATCTTTTCACCTCTCTCTTTCTTTCTACATATAACTCTCTCTTCCACCTCTCAACTTCTTCTACGCCCCTATTTCTCATCCATTCATTGTATGCTTTCTTCTTTTGTGCCACAGCCTGTCTTACCTCTGCATTCCACCACACTGTTCCTTCTCTTCATTCCACACACATCACATGCTGCACATATTTCTTCTGTAAATATCCTGCACACACCTTCCACGTCCCCCATCTGCTCCAATTCATATTTGCCCAATCGTTCCTCCACTTCTCTCTTATACTCTGCCTTTTTCTCATCCTCTTGTAACCTTTCCACTCTCCTTACAAATACTCCTTCTTCCCGTCCCTCCCTTCTTCTATTTTTCCATCCTAATTGGACCTTGATTCTGGCCACCACCAAGAAGTGGTCAGAAAGTCCACTCCCCCAACCTCTATAAGCTCTTGCATCCATTACACATTTTCACATCCTTTCATCCACACACACATAATCAATCATTGCCTTCCTTTTATTCAGTTCACCACCCACCCTTCTCATCTCTCGCCATGTATACCTGTGGATCATTTTATGCCTGAAGAGGGTATTGGCTATCACCAACCCCCTCCCAGCACAAATGTCCACTAATGCACTGCCATTCTCATCTATCTCAGCAGGCACACCCCACTCACCAACTATTCATCCACCTTCACATTCCCTACTTAACCATTCATATCACCGATCAAAAACACCCTCTCATTCCTTCCAAACTTTTCCATGCACACTTCCACATTTGTCCAGAACTCTTCTCTGACTCTGCTTGCATGATCTTGCATTGGCACATACACACATACAATCGCCCACATTTGTATTCCAACTTTCAATCTTACCCACACAATCCTTGACCCAACTAATCCATACTCTCTTATGCTCTTCTTTCATCTTTTACTCACAACTATACATACTCCTCCTTTTGCCCTCTCATTCTCACCTACTCCTGCACATATACCCCACCCATACTCCCATTCTCTCACACTCTCACCTCTCCATTTCGTTTCAGTTATTCCGCATACATCAACTTTCACACCCTCAAGCACCTAGACAATCTCTCTCTCTTTCACCTCATCATTCGCTGCATGAAAAATGTCTGGAAAAAATCAACTTAGTAAACTGTACCCCAAAATGATAAAATTCACCCCACCTATGACTAAAACACATTAATCGAAGTCTAAAAACAGTTTATAAATCAACCTAAACACAAATTTCAAATCTAAAATATCATAAAAATCTATCTATCTATCTATTGCCAGACGCCTCAATCCCATTTGGGGTGGCCACAAACAAATCACCTCCACGTCACCCTGTCCCCAGCCATTTCACTGCTCTACTCCCAACTCACACCCACCTCTCTCATCATTCGGCAGGGTAGGGTGGTATTTCTACCCCCATCGCTATGCCGGAGTATCGCATCTAGGGGTATCGTACCTTGGGGTCTGCCTGTACTGTACTGTATACAGGCAAATGCCATGAGCTGCAGAGCCTCACTCACCCTCAAATTCCACCCACAGAGGTCCCATTGTGCAACCATTCAGGCAGTGACTCTTCCCCCTCTAAGTATTTCTTGACTTAAGTGATCAACCTGCTCCAGCCAAGAATTCCATGGCCTTCCCCTTGTTCTCCTCCACCCCAGGTTAATTCTCTCAGAGATCACCCTGTGGGCAGGGTCATCCTCAGGAAAACTAGATATCAAGTCAGTGACTGAATTAAATCATCTGCAGAGTTTTAAAGACCCTAAAGTTACTTAAGAAAGAAGTTTCACTGGTGATTAAGCACTGTCTCAGCTAAACCAAGCTATAGTATGTTGAACCTAACAGAGATTCCCAACCCCTTCTGCTCAGCTGATGGCCAAATGTCATACTGGAGCGTGGGTTTGACTAGTAAGCACAGAGACTCATTTCTACCTCATAAATAGAGCTAACTGAATCCCATGCGACCATAATATGGTACAGTATTCTGGCCGTGTGAGTTGCCCAGTTCCTTTGTATTGGACCAGTTTTCCTGACAAGAAGTTCCCTAACAACAACTCATATGGGCCACTGTTAATGTTATGCCGTTGGTGTCACAGACTACCCGCCCACCTCCGTGCTGGCTTTTCGCAAAGACAGCAGGTTATGTTAGACTGACTGGAGAGTTGCTGAATGTGAGGAGTTTTGTCATTTGGGGGACATGTACGTGTTGGAGGTGGGGCTGGAGCTAGCTTTGTGGCCAGGGTAAGGAGTGAATGGAAAAAGTTCTGGGAGCTGTTGCCTTTCCTAATACTGAAAGGACTCTCCCTTGGCACTAAGTGGTCCTTGTATGCAGCATGTAATGCTGTATGGTAGTCAGACTTCGAAAGTACCGGTATAGGTGAATATTCACAAGCTTAAACATACAGAGATGATGATAATCAGATGGATTTGTAGCGCGTTCTTAAATGGAGTTGAAAGGATGTATGGGACTTGAATGTATTAGCAATGTGATGAAAAGGATTGAACGGAGATGGTCTGGGCACGTGGAGAGGATGGAGGATGACACCTAGGAGTGGAGAGTGAGAGGTGTGAAGAGTAACCCCTGCCAAGCTGAAGATCTAATATGAGGCCCAATGAAGGTCTGCACAGGCCAAGCTGCAAGCCTCATATGAGGTACAATTTACAATGGTTATAAAACACTGTTTCGGAGGAGGTAAACTACCCTACGAAGACTTAGCCAGGCAAGGGTTATGGATAGAGTTGCGAGAGGCAGCCTGAAACAGACTTAGGATGAGATCATTCAGGGTGTCCTCAGCAATAAGGAGCTGAATAGATAGGTTGTATGAGATGAGTAGCATGGAGAAAAGTCATTAGGCAACCAAGGTTGATGCATGCATGCATACTGAAACTTATATAAAAATAAATGAAATGAAGGCTCCCCCTTCCTAACTGGGGGGCTCTGTCCCTGCAAACACCCCCAGCCTTCATTCACCTTACATAACATCTTTATGGAGGGATGACTCAGGAGGTGACCAGAGCATCTGTGTTGTCATCATAGTTTGATGTTCTCAGATGCACAGTAGTTTAGGTACTTCCGGTCCAGAAAATTCAGTCAATTTACTGTTTTGGACAATCATGAATTTAAATTATGATGATACTATATGTTTTTCTGGTGTTTTTTGTTGCAACTCTATCATATTTAACCTCCACAAGTGTCACAAATCACCTGTTTCCAAGTTATGCCCCCCTTCTTCTCTGACAATAACTGGGGCCTAGTGAGGAATTTGGGGTGTTAGGTGAGGGAGCATGGCTTAGAGTGTTAATATCAATAAGAAATTATGGTAGAAACAAACTGGTTCACACAAACAATGGAAAAGTTATCCTAACTGAGGGGCTGAATCCACCAGACCCCCCCCCCCTCCCCCAGCAATAGTAACCATCTCATTGTATTCATACCTAACTTTGAAACTGCATAAGATACGTCGTATCTTACTGGTTGTTTTGTAATAAAAATGAAGGCAGACGTTGACTGAATCACAATAAACAACACCAAAAAGTTATCCAAACTGGGGGGCTGTGACCTCCAGACTCCCCATGACATTAACTATCTCATCTCATTCAAACTAACCTTCAAAATGTAATCATACCATCTTAAAGGTTGTCCTGCATCCATAATACCAGTGTGACAAAATACTAAATTGGTGGCCATTTAGTGAAACGACACCGAATCAGCACTTTTAATATCATAGATTACTGTAGATGATATGCCGGAAGAGGTTAAACCTGTGTCTCCAGGTCTCCCAATTTGTCGTCCCCTATATTAGTATGACTTGGGTGGCAGCAGCGTGAGGTGGCTATTTGGTCTTTATAATTATACAGTCATTACTCGTTTTACGATGGGGTTACGTCAGGTCATACCTTATCATATACCGATTTTATCGTAAATCGGGAGATTGAAACCCATTATAAAAGGGGGGTTACGTCAGCTCAACTTCCCAAAGTCACCTAACCAAGACTGAACCATAAATGACAACCCACCATCATTCCTTACTGTGTTGGTCCAAGTCATCTCCAAGTCGTCCCCCCCGAGGCTGGGAGAGAGCCTGTGCTTACAGGCACTAGTGGTCAGCCTCTGAGTCAGACAGGAACAAGTTAGGGGGAGGGGAATCTGGCCCATACCTGCACCAACCTTAGCACTGGGACCCATACCTGCACCAACCATAGCACTGGGGCCTACACTGGCACTGACCTTACCACTGGGCACACAAATCCACAGTACTGTAGTACGATGTTTGGCTGGGATGTGACGATAACAGGGGGGCACACATGAACAAGTTGAAAAGATAGTGCTTTGAAGGGGTGGCAGGACCTGAACCATAACAATGCCTGCACGCTGGGGCTGCCATCTTGCCTGAGACAAGTGACGGTCACCTTGCGTGTGCCTGGCACTTTCCAATGGCAAAAACGTTATAGCGGGAAACTTATTGTAAATCGAATTTTGGGGTGGAACTTTTTAATTATCATTGTAGCGAATTATCGTAAACCGAATCATCGTAAAACGAGTAATGACTGTATTCCAGACTTTGGTGTTTCCAAAATTTGTCCAGGCTCACTTCAAACTTTTCTACAGTTTCTGCTTTGATTTTTTTCTCTCTTTTTTTTTTTTTTCTATGTGACCAACTCTAGGCATAGACTTCAAACCCTGCTCCCAAGGCCGAGTAGTCCTCCTACATACCATATACCTCTATGTGTCATCACTTCAGGGCTAACACCCACCGTCCATATTGAATACATGCTAGGGTTGTCTCATACAGGACTGATGTATTGGTATTAGCAGGGGTATTTTTATGGCATGTCAGTGGATCTTCTAGCAGATCAATGAAGTCTGCTTTTATAAAATTCAAATCCATATACTGTTCCATGCCCCAGTGGGAGATTTGAACCTGGGTCCGTTAGGACTGCAGGCCACCTCTCTACCGACTAAGCCACTGCTTCCCCTAATCAGTCAGGTCATTCCAGTTGTTAGCTACCCAATGGGAAAACGAATACTTCTTTAAGTCAAGTCTCGCCCTGGTTTTGTAGAGCTTTTGTGAGTAGTAGTAGTTGTTCCCTAACCAGTCTGGCCGAACAGCCCCGAGTCCCTTAGGAAGGCCATGGCTGAGACCGGGTTTTCCCACACAGCTCTTAAAGAGAGTATGTTGTGTTGTTGGCCTAGGTGATTGTGTGCAATGCAGTCTTCCATAATGTGCTTAATAGTATGGGGTGCTGTGTTGCATCCTGGACAGGCATCAGCAACGGAGTCATCCAGCCTCTTCTGGTAGCTTAAGAGGGCTGGATGGTGCCCACATCTCAGCCTGGCCAAGTGGACCCTGTCCTCACGAGGAAGATAGGATTCAGAAGGGTGGATGTCAGGAGGCCATGCATGCAGCTGTGTGTTGTCTTTAAGTGACTGAATGGAGCGGCGAGCGATCTGAGTGTGGATATGCTCCTGGAAGCTGGTCTGAGGTGGGCGAGGGGGGAGAGATGACAGTATTTGTGTATGGTATCATGTGCTGGGTGTTGTTTTGATGTTCCTTGGTGTGGGTGGATGTGCTGCCATGTACTGTAGTGGATGTTGTGGATTTGTGGAGGCTGCAGCAAGAAACTTGGTGCCTCTCATGTCTAGATGATCCTTGACCTTGAGGACTTTGGTTTCTTGATGTAGGTGGTTTGTGGGTGTAGTAGCTGTGCAGCCTGTGATTATTTTTAGGGCCTTGTTCTGTATGGTCTGTAGAGTGTTGTAGTGAGTTTTGGTGAGGTTAGAAGCCCAGGCAGGGCTTGCATAATTCATCACTGAACATATGTATTGTTTGTATACTGTGGTGGTGGTTTCTTTGTTGTGTCCAAATGTTGTATGGGCTAGTGACCTCAAAGCATTGAGTCTTGGTGTTATTTTATTTTTAATGTTTGTGATGTGTTGTTTAAATGACACTGATGTATTGTATGTTACACCAAGGATTCTGTATGTGTGTGTGTGTGTGTGTGTGTGTGGTAGGGGGGTGTTGTTTATGGTGAGGTGTGGGATGTGAATGTGTTCTGCTGTCCAGTTTGTGAGAAGAGTCACTGTAGATTTGGCTGGGGCTATTTTGAGCCTGTTTATGGTGAATCATTCGTGTACTGTGTTGAGGTAAGGTTGAATGATGTGTGCAGCTGTGTTTGCATTTTGGTGCGTATATGTAAGTGTTATATCATCTGTATAGGAAGCTATGTGTATCTGTGGTGTGTGGGTACGTCATGCATGTATAAGTTAAAGAGTGTAGGGGACAAAACAGATCCTTGGGGGACGCCGTTTGTGAAGCTTCTGATGTTAGAAGACTGACCGGCAAATGTTACATGTGCACATCTGCCTGCTAAGTAGTTTGCCAGCCATCTTTTTGTGTTATTGTGCATGTTTGTCTTGAGTATTTTGTTTGTGAGGTTGTGGCGGGGGATGGCATCAAAAGCTTTGTTAATGTCGAGTGTGACTAGAAGTGTTCTGTGTGGTGGACTAGCTGAATTCATGCCATCAGAAACTCCCCATGTAAGGTCTGTATGAAGGGTGTTTGTGGAGTGTAGTGGCCTAAAGCCATGTTGTGACTGGGCTAGGGGAATGTGAGGTGTGACTAGTTGTAGCACCAGTCGTTCAGTGACTTTAGAGGGGGTGCAGAGGAGTGTGATGGGGCGATGTGAGGAGGGTAACATGAGGTCTTTGTTGGGTTTAGGGATAGTGATGATATTGCCATGCTTCCAGATGTTGGGTATTATGTTGTGTGAGTAGCTGTAGTTTGATATGTTGGCGCGTGCTTGTATGCCTTGTGGTCCTAGGTGTTTAATGTGAATGTTGCTTATGTTGTCTGGTCCACAGGCAGATGAGTGCTTGAGGTTGTTAATGATGTGCTTCATCTGGTTGTAAGTGAAAGGTGCGTAGTTTGGGTCTGTGGGGAACTGTCTCTTAGATCGGATGATACGTCGGTCTTCCGGATGGGGGTTTAGATGGCTGACTTGTGAAAAGTGATTGATGAGAGTGTTTGCTTGTTGTTTGTCAGAGGGTATGGTGTCTGTTGTTGAGATGGCAGCGTGTGATTGTGTGCTGTTGCTGTTGGAAAGTGTGATGCTGTTTAGTGTTTCGTAGAGTTTACTGATGTTTGTTTTGTGGTCAAGTGTTTGGAGGTAATTTTTCCAGTTTAGTGTTTGCTGTTCTGATATTTTATTGTTTATCTGAGTGTTGAGTTCTTGTATTTGTTGTATGGTGTCTTGTGTATGGGGTGTTGAGGAGCGTCGGAGTGTGTCCCGTTGTCTGATGAGGCCTTGAATTTCTGGTGTGAAGTTGGGGTTGTGTTTCTTTCTGTTGCCTCTAGGGATGTGTCTTTTGTCTGCATTTTGTATGATTGTATTGAAAGTGTTCACAGCGGTGTTGATGTTTGTGATGGGTGTACTGTTTAGTGTTTCGGAATGTTGTTCTGTTTCAGTTACAAAGGCCTCCCAGACTTCTTTAAGTCAAGTCTTGCCCTGGTTTTGTAGAGCTTTTGTGAGTTTCCTGTTGTGATGCCATCCTCCCTCAAACGGAAGATCCCTTCACTGCAGTCTTGGTCTTATATACCGCCAACAATCTTGAAAGTCTCAGTCGTCACCTCATGCTCTTCTATATGACAACGTAGGTAAGTCCAGCTTCTCAAGCCTTTCTTGATATTGGAGGTCTTTTTATTTGATGCAACAGTTGGGAGCTCTTCTCTGCACATTCTTTAAGGCCTCTATATCCTTAACCAGATGTGAGCACCACATCTGATTTACGTATACTAGGTGAGGCCTCACCAGTGCAGTATATAGTCCCTTAAATACTGCAAGATCCAGATACATAAAGGTTCGTCTGATAATCTATCTATCTATAGACCGACGCCCTAATCCCGCGAAGGGTGGCCGCAGACAAAACGCCTCCAAGTCGCCCCGTCACCCACCATTTGACTACCCTCCCCCCAACTCACTCCCCCCTCCCTCATATACCTCTCAACTCCATCCCTCCACCTCATCCTTGGTCTACCCCTCCCTCTCCCTCCCTCCACCTCACCTACATACACCCTCTTAGTCAGTCTTTCATTCTCCATTCTCTTCACATGTCCAAACCACCTCAGTGTATTTCTCCCCTCCCTCATATACCTCTCAACTTCATCCCTGCACCTCATCCTTGGTCTACCCCTCCCTCTCCCTCCCTCCACCTCACCTACATACACCCTCTTAGTCAGTCTTTCATTCTCCATTCTCTTCACATGTCCAAACCACCTCAGTGTATTTCTCCTAATCTGATAATACTGACAATTTTATTCGCTTTGTTAATCTTTCAGACACACGTTCAGAGAATGTCAATTTATCATCTGTTACTGCACCTATGACCTTTTCACTGTCTGTCCTTTAAATATCTGTCTGGAGGAGGTATCCATTGTTGCCCACATCTATTCTACCTATCCTCATATATTTACTTTTCCTCGGGTGGAAGTACAGCATCCATTTTTCAGTCCATCTCTTTATTTCAATTAGGTCATCCAATAACTTCTGGCAGTCCTCACTAACGATCTTCCTGAAGACTCTTATGTCATAGGCTTATAGGTACACCTCGCTATTATTTTTCACTGTATCTGGTAGATCATTTATGAAAAGGACAAAAAGAAGAAGACCAAGTACGGAACCTTGAGGAACACCACTCATGATGCTTTTCCATTCAGATGAACTGCCGTTAGCCATCACTCTTTGTTTCCTTCCGGTCAAGAAACTTCATAACCATTAATTTCCCTCAACCCTAAGCCTTCTCTAAAAGCCGTTTGTGTGATACACAGTCAAAGGCCTTGATAAAATCACAATATACTACATTCACAGACCCACCAGTGCTTATGGCATCAGTCCAACAATGCAGTGCTTTCATCAGCTAAAATAGCCTGCTGACCTCCCCTGTATGAAACCAAACTGTTTCTTGTTGAACAAATGGTGTTCTTTCACATGGTGAATTATCTCTTCTCCCAGCAGTGACTCCATTACCTTGCAAACTACACTATACTCTGTTCCATATAAAGTGGCGGAGAAGCTACTCCCAAGTCCTAGTCGAACGCAGGTGACCGTACAAAGGGATAAAAGTGACCTCACCTGACTCTTTCTCCAGCCTACTCTCTTGGGAGAGAGAGAGAGAGGGAGAGAGAGATTTGAACAGTTTATTGTCTAATCTTCTAATATAGCAATAACATTTTTCTGACCTAATATTAATTAATCTTACATTCAATCCAAACATGAATTTGTGTAATTTGAAGGCATTATTACGAGTTATATCCTGATTTGCAAACCTAAGAAAATCACCAATTCATCGCAAAATGATGAAACGTTATAATTATTAAAATATCATTCATATGATTTGCTAAAAATAACTTCTATCAAGATAGAGTTTTATATAAAAAAAATGGTGAAATACTCATTACCCTCTCTCTCTCTCTCTCTCTCTCCCTTGTACTATGTGTGTGTGTGTGTGTGTGTGTGTGTGTGTGTGTGTGTGTGTGTGTGTGTGTGTGTCTCCTTTCTCTCTCTCTCTCTCTCTCTCTCTCAGGAGAGGAAGGAGAAGGGAGGGGCTGGAGGAAAGAGGGGGATAATCCTTCAAAGGTCACCTGCATTCTATGTTTGACCCAGACTTGTGAAGGAAAATGCAGGTTTCTCTCCGCCAGTTTATATGGAACAAACTATAGTAAGGCTCACTGGTCTATAGTTTCCTGGCTCCTTCTTGTCACCAATATGGCAGTGACATGTGCAATGCACCAGTCTTTTGGCATCTGTCCCTTGTGAAACGAACTTTCAAAGAGGATCTTCAATGGTTCAAGTATCTCCTCCGTCACTTCCTTCAATAGCTATTCTTGGGTGGATATCATCCGGTTTGGCAGACCTGTTCCTTTTCAATTTATTTATTATCTCTCTTACCTTGTCCTTAGTTATACCAATTCAAAAAAGTGGGTTTACATCTTTAATATCTGCCTTTGGTACCTCCCTATTAGGTTCCTTAACAAACACTTCTAAGATGTACTCTGATAGAACTTCTGCCTTTTCTTTGTCTGTTGTAGCCTTAGAGTCTCTTCCTTCACTTCTGTATAGGTCATCTATTCTTGATTTTGTTCTTGTTTTTGAGTTGACATATTTGCACATTTTGGAACTGGTTTTGGCACACTTGGCTATTCCCCTTTCCATATGTTTTGGGGCATTTCTGGTTTCCCCATCTAACTTGACTGTTAAGACTTCTGTACTCACTTTCAACTGTTACAGCAGGCATCTTTCCCTTGAAGAATTATTAGCTTTTAGTGTCTTCATTCTTTCCCAAAGCCTTTGTTTTACTTTATTTTGGAGCAGAGCTTCTTATTCATTGATAGTTTCTCATTGGTTCTCATCCTCATGATGATCCTTCCTGGTTTCTTTTTAGGTACACACTCCTCTATGATTTCCTTAAACTTGCTGCAACATTTTCTCTTCTTGTTTTTTATGTTTCCTCTTGCAATAAACATTAGGACCAGTCAATAACATTTAGTTTTTCCTTCACCTTTGATAATCACCTTATACAAACATGCACTGTATGCCTCTTTCTTGCATTTTTCCTCCATCTCACCCAGGTCACAGCTGAAGTAAGTGCAGGCATGATAACTCTCTCTCAATGGGCTCCCCAGACCAATATCCTCAACTACTGACATCATTACTAAACAACAGATCTAGTGTATTTCCTATAGGATCACTTCTCCAAAATATCCTGGTTGAAGAAGCGATTCCAAATTTCCTCAGCAAACAGAGTGTGCAGGTCACTGATTCCTGTGCTTGTCATACAATTGTTCCAATCAATGTGGGGTTGATTAAAATAGCCTAAGACTATTTTGTGCTGCATTTTTTAATGGCTTCTCTCTCTCATTAGTTGGCACAGATTGTTATTATTTTCTTCACTACAGTTTGGACTTCTGTAAATAGGAGTAATTTATGATACTAATGGTGCATTCCACTTCTATTAAACAGTATTCACAGTATGGAGTTTTAAATTCCTAAGAGCTGTATTTAATCCTGTGTCTAATATACATTATGGTTCCCCTCCCTTCAGTGCTCTGTACATTCACATCTTCAAAATCATAACCCCTCTAAGTATGCAGTAATTGGCAGCCGTTTTCTCAAATCTGCAGTTCTTAGATCTAACTTCCTGCAGGACGATATGTGGCTGCTTATCCATGCTCTTCAGCCTCATATTTAACTCCACCAATTTATTCATGGCCAACACATCTACATTTCAATCTATCTATCTATTGCCAGACACCTTATTTCCGTAAGGGGTGGCCACAAACAAATCGCCTCCATGTCACCGTATCCACCGTCATTTCACTGCCTTGCTTCCGGCTCACACCCCCCTCTCGTATATACCTCTCCACTCCATTCCTTCATCTCATCCTTGGCCTCCCCCTCCCTCTCCCCCCAACCACCTCACTCGTATATACTCTCCTCGTTAGTTGCTCACTCTCCATCCTCTCCACATGGCCAAACCACCTCAATGTTTCTCCTAACGCTTCCTATCACATCCACATCCACACCACAACGCTCCTTCACTTCCTTATTTGTCAGTCTGTCTTTCCATGTGACTCCACATGCTCCTCTCAAATAACTAATTTCCACTGCTCTCACTCTTAACCCCTTCACGCACGATGATGCAATGCGAGTCATAATCCGTGCAATCTGAAGAGTAACCGATGACCCAGCATGACACAACTTCCCTATAAATGGTCATAGAAACTTTTCCTGAGGATGGATTTGCGTCAAATTTGGTTGAGTCAAAGCTAAGGGTAGCCACGTCTAAGGGAAATATATGGCAACACCCGGGAGCTTATCAGAGAGGCAAGCGGCCTATATTTAGTTCAGTATTCTTCCGACAGTCAGGTTCGAAGGGTGTGTGAGCAAGCAGTCGGCCATTTAAACCCGCATTTCCCACTGCCGCACCGTCCATACCTTACGTGTATTATAGTGATATTGTGTTATGTATAGTGCAGTGTGCTTGTGAAGGTGTATAAGTGTTTCTTATATATTTTCAAAGCCAGATTTGAAAATTCCTAACCGATTTTTATCGTTCCCCTCCTATTTTACACTAAACCTACAATGTCTCGCAAGGCCTTATCAGAGAAAGAGTACATGACAACTGACACCACTGCCATCACTCTTATGACAACTGACACCACTGCCATCACTCTTATGACAACTGACACCACTGCCATCACTCCTATGACAACTGACACCACTGCCATCACTCCTATGACAACTGACACCACTGTCATCACTCCTATGACAACTGACACCATTGCCATCACTCCTATGACAACTGACACCACTGCCATCATTCCTATGACAACTGACACCACTGCCATCACTCCTATGACAACTGACACCACTGCCATCACTCCTATGACAACTGACAACACCGCCATCACTCCACACACACACACACACACACACACACACACACACACACACACATACACACACACACACACACACTCACACACACACACACACACACACACACACACACACATACAAACACACACAGGCTGTGATCGTACCTGTCTTCCTCTCTGCAACTCCATCTCAAGACACACTACAACACTACTAGAGGACGTAAGTAACCAGCTTATTTGTCTAGTTTTAATGCTATTGTATTGTAAGGAAAAAATGTGTATTGATTATATATTTCTCACAGGGAAAATGTGGTGGATTTCACTGCTATTCTCTCAGTTATTATACTCGTAAAGTATAGGTCCCATAAAAAATCTGAAGAAAGCTTAATCAAGCTGATGATTTCTTATGCATCCATTTGTAAAGCAAAGTGACCTATGTGTGAAAATAATTGGGGAAAAGTTACGAAAAATGAACATACTCAGCCTAGGGGCTGAAGCATAGGTGCTGTCACCACATGCAACAGATCGTAACTTTTCAAAATTCATTTTCTCCATAACAATAAGTGTTATAACACTGTGAATTATATCATGGGCTTCCTTAACCTTTAGGCTACAAAACTGTATAGAATTTACATATATGTTTGTTACAGTGTCACTAACAACATACAAAATAAAACAAATCAGATGTTTTTAGGCAATTTTCATTTTTTTTTTTTTTTTTTTTTTTTTTTTTTTTACTCAAAAACTATTGGACATATCAACTTGAAACTTTCACATATGAAAGATCGTGAAGTTCTGCATATAGACATGTCCTTTGCAACTGCGCATCACAGGAAAAAATTTTCACGGTGATGTTGGGAAGTTATGAGAAGCTAGTTTTCTCATAAATAATGTTTATTCTGGCTTCATTTCTGTACATTTATTCAACTGTTTTATGTTTTTTTTTTCTTATTTGATAGTTTAAACATCAATGAAGAGGATGGGAAGTAATTTATAACAATATAAGCACTTTCCGAGGGTAAATTGGGCCATAGAATTTTTTTCCCTGCCGCGTGAGCGGAGCCAGCCTGAGCGAGGTTTTGGTTTTGTGTGTGGACCAAAAGCTTACTGAAAACTTATGGTATGTGAGAGGGTTAACTTGTGTCCCTCTAACAGGGTTCAAACTTCATTACTGAACATAATAAATAATTCTCTCACTCCATCCTTGGTATTTACACAATTACAATTTTCTCAGAACACTTTCCTGTTAATTTGCGCTCAGTCGATCTGCTTTGGACAGCTTGAAGATTCTCCTCCTCCACAGTGGTCCTCTGACTTCATGACTTCCCTTTCCCGACACTGACATGTTTTTTGCCTCCATCCATAAGGCTGCATCTTGCTCTCTCTCCCACCTAGTCATACCCTGATCCACTCTCAAAGCATCAAATTCACGATTACCCCGCATCTTGTGAAGATTATCAAGTAAATCTTTCTTAATGTCCAGACTGGATAGCATTACCCTCACTTGTCTTGTTCTATCTTATTTTTTGCCCAGCCTAATTACCTTTATGATCTTGGTTTGGTCACAAACAACCTCGCATGCCTGCATTAGCTTCAGTATAAAGGCTCTGTCATAATCAATCCTTTCCTTTGTTGCTTGTGAGGTTGACTCTGGTGCACCATACAGAACTACAGTAGAACCTCGGTCCTCGAACACAATCCGTTATGGAAGGCTGTTCCAGGACCGAATTGGTCGAGGACCGAACTAATTTTGCCCATAAGAAATAATGTAAATCATTTTAATCCGTTCCAAGATCCCAGATGCTTACCTATTTAAGTTTCAGCACTGGTACCAGTGCTTTCCTTTACGAGGTGACTGTATATTTCTCTTGCCTTTTCACAAATTATATACTCACTAACACTGTCTCCTGCTAATTGTTTCTCACTGATGAAGATAAGCAATAATTTTTCCACTTCTTCAATTATTTTCCGCACTACTTTCCTCTTTTCACTGCCAGTAGCCGTACTGGATGAACTTGCTTTCTTTGGAGCCATTATTAGGGGCTAATACTGCACTGAATCAAGTAAATGTGAAGCACAGCAGGACAACCACGTTGACGAACAACAAAGGTGGACGCGTGACTGTCGGTCGGCCAGCTTCCCTTCGTTTGGCTACGTTCAGGTTGGTCGAGGACCGATATTTTGGTCGACCTCTGGAGCAAAAATTTCTTGAATTTTTTGGTCGAGGTCCGATTTGTTCGACATGTGAGATGTTCGAGGACCGAGGTTCCACTGTATATTATTTTCTTTACCCTTTCACTCACTTATCAATAACCTCCTCAACAGATTCTGCCCTGTGAATGCTCACCTTTTATCCTGTATCACCTATCTTGTTCTTAGTCTCATCCACCTTTGTGAGGCTGTTTATCTGTACTGTAATCCATAGGGTACCTACAATTCTTTCTTCCATCTCAGCTACTTTAGCCTCCACCACAGTAAGTCTGTCTCTGAAACCTCTGCAGTGCTCAGAGTTCATTTCCACCTTCTCCCTTGTCTCCACTGACTGGGCCCCCATGGTCCCCAACATATTGTTCATGTCTGTGTTTATTTTGTCCTTCAGCCACTAACTCCATCACTTCACTCATTTTCGCTTCCAACCCAGCCCGTCTAGTCAAAATTTAAATATTATCAACGTTCAACTTTTTCATGATGCGATGGAGTTTCACACAACCTCCCTTACAGTTGTTACAATTCCAAATAATTTCCTCACTGAACTCCATCATAAAGCTGTACACTCATCTGGCATATTTTCACAATCAATATGGAACCATATATCGCATACTTCACCGTTGACAGCCTTATCCTCACTCAAAACTATTTTGTCACATTTGTGACATGCCTCCTTGTTTATATTTTCATCATTGCAGTGATGTTTGTCTCCCCCAGCCACACATGCCTCTTCCTCGTCTTTCATCTTGCCCTTCTTTTGTGTTTCCTGTGGTCTTTGCTGACTCACATTTGTACTAATCAGCAGGGTTGGGTCCAAGTACAGTACAGTATTTGGTACTTGGACGTAAGTACAGTTTTTCACGTACTTGTACTTGGAGTTTAAAATTTTGGTTGTACTTGTATTTGTACTTAGACCCTAAGTACTTGAAAAAATACGAAGTACTTTCAAGTACAATCAAGTACATTATATTCAACAAAAATTTATATATTCTATTGAACTTTATAAAGGTATTACTAAGTGGAGTTAATATTGTGTCATTGAAAAAATGGTTTGATTAATAAAGTACAGTATACCTATATTCTAATATGCTACTTTCTACCCCCTGGGGATAGGGGTTTTTTCAAGAATACTCCCCCAGTATCCCTCCTTGTCGCAAAAGGCGACTAAAAGGGCTGGCGGAGGGTTAGTGCCCCTCCACGGAAAACAACTAACTAAAAAGACAAACAATAAGCCTCGGACAAGGACTGACCAAAAGATGACGACCAAGGACCGGACAAAGGACATGGTAATCGGAATGTGAAATGTAAGGGGAGTGAATGATGAGGTGAAAGAGAGAGAGATTGTCCAGGCGCTTGAGGGTGCGAAAGCTGATGTATGCGGAATAACTGAAACGAAATGGAGAGGTGAGAGTGTGAGAGAATGGGAGTATGGATGGGGTATATGTGCAGGAGTGGGTGAGAATGAGAGGGCAAAAGAAGGAGTATGTATAGTTGTGAGTAAAAGATGGAAGAAGAGCATAAGAGAGTATGGATCAGTTGGGTCAAGGATTGTGTGTGTAAGATTGAAAGTCGGAATACAAATGTGGGCGATTGTGTGTGTGTATGTGCCAACACAAGATCGTGCAAGTAGAATGAAAGAAGAGTTCTGGACAAATGTGGAGGTGTGCATAGAAAAGTTTGGAAGGAATGAGAGTGTTTTTGATCGGTGATATGAATGGTTAAGTAGGGAATGTGAAGGTGGATGGAATAGTTGGTGAGTGGGGTGTGCCTGCTGAGACAGATGAGAATGGCAGTGTGTTAGTGGACATTTGTGCTGGGAGGGGGTTGGTGATAGCCAATACCCTCTTCAGGAACAAAATGATCCACAGGTATACATGGTGAGTGATGAGAAGGGTGAGTGGTGAACTGAATGAAAATAAGGCAATGATTGATTATGTGTGTGGATGAAAGGATGCGAAAATGTGTAATGGATGGAAGAGCTTATAGAGGTTGGGGGAGTGGACTTTCTGACCACTACTTGGTGGTGGCCAGAATCAAGGTCGAATTAGGATGGAGAAATAGAAGAAGGGAAGGACGGGAAGAAGGAGTATTCGTAAGGAGAGTGGAAAGGTTACAAGAGGATGAGAAAAAGGCAGAATATGAGAGAAGTGGAGGAACAATTGGGCAAATATGAATTGGAGCAGATGGGGGATGTGCAAGGTGTGTGCAGGATATTTACAGAAGAAATATGTGCAGCATGTGATGTGGTGTGTGGGATGAAGAGAAGACGGAAGGGTGTGCAAGGAACAGCGTGGTGGAATGAAGAGGTGAGACAGGCTGTGGCACAAAAGAAGAAAGCATACAATGAATGGATGAGAAATAGGGGCATGGAAGAAGTTGAGAGGCGGAAGAGAGAGTTATATGTAGAAAGAAAGAGAGAGGTGAAAAGATTAGTAAGGGAGAGTAAAAAGAGAGCAGATGAGGAATTTGGAAGGAACTTGAGTGTAAAATGGAGGGACTGTAAGAAAATGTTCTGGGAAGAGGTGAAGAGAGTAAGACAGGGTGGAAGTGAAGTTAGCAGGGGAGTGAAAGATAAAAATGGCAGATTACTAGTGGAGAAGGGAGGAAAAGTGAGCAGATGGAGAGAACACTTTAAGGAATTGTTGAACATAGAGGATGGAAGTAATGCGAGTATAAGTGGATGGGGAATGGCTGGGAGAAGGAGGGAGGTGAGAAGACAGGAAGAAATCAGTAGGATAGAAGTTGTGGAAGCAATGAAGAAAGTTAAATTGGGGAAAGCCCCAGGGATAGATGGAGTGTGTGGTGAAATGCTGAAGTATGGGAGAAAGATAGTAGTAGAAGGGATGTGGAAGATGTGCAGATTGGCCTGGGAGGAAGGTAGAGTCCCGGAGGATTGGAAGTCAGGTATAATTATTCCCTTGTACAAAGGAAAAGGGGAAAAAGAAGTGTGTGGTAATCATAGGGGCATCTGTCTTCTTTGTATAATAGGAAAAGTGTATGGTAGGATACTTATTGACAGAGTCAGAGAAAGAACAGAGGAATTAGTTGAAGAAGAACAGGAAGGCTTTAGGAAGGGAAGAGGTTGTATAGATCAGATATTCATTCTTAGATCTTTAGTGGAAAAGTTTCTAGAGAAGGGAAAGAAGTTGTATGCGGCTTTCATGGATTTGGAGAAAGCATATGACAGGGTGGATAGACAAGGATTGTGGAAAGTATTAAGAATATATGGAGTAGATGGGAAGTTGATGAATGCTGTGAAGAGTATGTATGATGGTGCTAAGGCTGCAGTGCGTGTGGATGGTGAACTGAGTGAATTTTTCTCTTTGAAGGTTGGGTTGAAACAGGGATGTGTCATGTCTCCAGGGTTGTTCAATCTGTACATGGATGGGGTAATGAAAGAGGTACAAGGTAGGGTAGTGGATGTTGGAGTGGCCCTGGTGAGAGAGGGTAGTGTCTGGAAACTCCCTGTAATGTTGTTTGCAGATGATACTGTGTTGTTGAGTGAAGACGAAGGAGAGCTGCAAGGCTTGGTGGATGAGTTTGGGAGAGTGTGTAAGAAACGGAATCTAAAGGTGAATGTAGGGAAGAGTAAAGTGATGGACTTTGAGAGAGGTGAAGTCAGTGAGTGTACAGCGAGGTTGGATGATGAGGAATTGGAAAATGTAAGTACGTTTAAGCACTTGGGTAGTGTGATGAGTAAGGATGGAGGTTTGGAGGGTAAAGTGCTTGAAAGGGTAAAGCAGGGAAGAAAGGTTGCTGGTTCCTTGAAAGCAGTGATAAAAAGCAGGGAAGTGAGCATGGAAGTGAAAAAGTTACTACATGACAGTATGTATTGTGATACCAACTCTAACGTATGGAAGTGAAGCTTGGACGTTGCTGGAAGGACACAAGTCAAGAGTGACAGCAGTGGAAATGAGTTACTTAAGAGGAGCCTGTGGAATCACATGGAAAGAGAGGCTGACAAATGAGGATATAAAGGAGCGTTGTGGTGTGGATGTGGATGTGATAGGAAGCGTTAGGAGGAATACACTGAGGTGGTTTGGCCATGTGGAGAGGATGGAGGGTGAAAGACTGACGAAGAGAGTGTATGTGAGTGAGGTGGAGGGGGGAAGAGGGAGGGGGAGGCCGAGGATGAGATGGAGGGATGGGGTGGAGAGGTATATGAGAGAGGGGGGGGTGAGTTGGGAGCGGAGCAGTGAAATGGTGGGGGACAGGGCGACGTGGAGGTGATTTGTTTGTGGCCACTCCGAACAGGAGTGAGGCATCTGGCAATTGATAGATAGATAGAGAGACAGATACTTTCTACCTTAATAACTTAACCTTTAGAATGTGACGATCATTTAATTTCCTTCTTCGAAACAGGAGCACTTTTGTATGATATAAAGTACTTGTACTTGTACTTAAGTACAATGACATGTACTTGGACTTGGACTTAAGTAAATTGGAAAAAGGCTGTACTTGTACTTGAAAAATTTCCGGGCACTTGGACTTGGACTTACAGTAAATTGGAAAAAGACTGTACTTGTACTTGAAAAATTTCTGGGCACTTGGACTTGGACTTACAGTAAGTACAGTAGCCTGAACTTGGACCCAACCCTGCTAATCAGTGTCCTTACACCTTCGCAACAGTCTCCAAATGCAATCTGCCGATGTCGGTTCACTATGTTTCAAATCAGGCAAGTGAAAAATGGGAGCAGTTTTCCATCCGTCCACCACATGCCACCATCACTCTCCGAGGAAAATCTATGTATCTATTGCCAGGCGCCTTAATCCCATAAGGGGTGGGCACAAACAAATCGGCTATATGTCGCCCTGTCCCCCTCCATTTCGCTGGCCCACTCCCAGCTCACACACTCCTCTCTCATATACCGGTACCTCTCCACTCCATCCCTCCATCTCATCCTCTGCCTCCCCCTCCCTCTTCCCCACTCCACCTCACTCACATACACCTTCCTCACTCGCCTCTCACTCTCCATCCTCTCCATATGTCCAAACCACCTCAATTTATCTCTCCTAATGCTTTCTATCACACCAACATCCACCCCACAATGCCCCTTCACTTCCTCATTTGTCCATCTGTCTCTCCATGTAACTCCCCACGCTCCTCTCAAATAACTCATTTCCATTGCTCTTACTCTTGACTTGTGTCCCTCCAACAAGGTCCAAGCTTCACTTCCATATGTTAGAGTTAGTATCGCAATATTGTCATGCAGCAACTTTTTATATTTCCATGCTCACTTCCCTGTTTCTTATCACTGCTTTCAAAGAACCTGCAACCCTTCTTCCTTGTTGTACCCTTTCAAACACTTTACTCTCCAAACTTCCATCCTTACTCAACACTCTACCCAAGTACTTAAATAAACTCAGTTTTTCCATTTCTTCATCAAACCACGCTGTACATCCAGTGGCTTCATTTCTCTCAAAGACCATAACAGTAATCTTCCCTACATTCATCTTTAAATTATAACAGTAATCTTCCCTACATTCATCTTTAAATTATGTTTTTTACACAATCTTCCAAACTCATTCACCAAGCCTTCTAGTTGCCCTTCATGTTCACTTAACAATACAGTATCATCTTCAAATAACAGTACAGGGAGTTTCCAAATGCTACCCTCTCACTAGGACAGCTCCAACATCCACTGCCCTACCTTGTATCTCTTTTATAACCCCATCCAAATACAGACTCAATAACCATGGAGACATGATACATCCCTGTTTCAATCCAGGATTCAAATTAAAAAATTCACTCAGTTCACTAACCATAGCCCCGTCATACATACTCTTCACAGCATTCATCAACTTCGCATTTACTCCAAGTAATCTTAATATTTTCCACATTCCTTATCAATCCACCCTGTCATATGCTTTCTCCAAATTCACGAAGGCTGCATACACCTTCTTTCTTGTCTCTAAAACTTTTTCCACTAAAGGCCCAAGAATGAGTATCTGATCTACGCAGCCTCTTCCTTTCATAAAACCTCCCTATTCTTCCCCAACTAATTCCTATTACCGGTATTTCCCAAACTCTGTCATTAAGTATCCTACCATTTATGGTACTTTCCCTATTACACTAAAATGACAAATGCCCCTATGATTACCACACACTTCTTTTTCCTTTGTACAGGGGAATAATTATACGACTTCCAATCCTCTGGGACTCTACCTTCCTCCCAAGCCAATCTGCACCTTCCATATCCATTCAACAGGGTGACTCCAAAAAACCTCCCACATTTCGAAAGGCTGTAGCACTGGCAGTAGTGAGGTGGGAGGGGCGGGGCTAGGGTCTGTTGGTAGCTCAACCCCAACCATCCTCAGTTGCCAACATGGCGTGGTTGGGAGCACATTGTGCGTTCGCTGTCGAAGCGTTCTTCACAAACAACTGTTCCGTGATCGCTGTGCAAAGGGCCTTTCGAAGATGTTTCAGTACTCCACGGAATCAAAACATTCCAGATCGGAAAACCATCTTTCAGTTGGTTTAGAATTTCAAGGCAACAGGCTCATTTTTAAAAAGAAAATCACCTGGTTGACCTAGGAACGCTCGTATGCCTGAGAATATTGAAGCACTGAGGCGATCTGCTGTGAAGTCTCTGGGACGTTCTGCGTGGAAGCATGCTTTAGCTGTAGGAATATCTCGGGAAACTGCAAGGAGAATCTTACACAAAGACCTTCACTTCCATCCATACAAAATGATGGTTGTGCAAGAACTCAATGCAAGAGACTGCATAAGCCACAGGGAGTTATGCGAGAACATTCTGCAACGTGTTCGGGAAGATGCTGTTCTCTTATGCAGTGACGAAGCTCATTTTCATTGAGTGGCTCTATAAACGAACAAAATTTTCATTATTGGTCTGAAGACAACCCTTGCATGCTACATGAAAGACTGTTGCACTTCGATCGAGTGACTGTGTGGTGCGCTGTTGCCGATGCTGGCATCATGGGTCCTTATTTCTTTGAAGAGGGTTGTGTAACTGTTAACGTAACTTCTGACCGTTACACTGATATGCTCGAAAACTTTCTAAGGCTACAACTCGAACACCTTGAGCTTCAAGAACTCGATGTGTGTTTTCAGCAAGATGGAGCTATGGCACACACAGCTTGAAAATCATTGTAAATGCTGAGGGAAATGTTTCCGGATTGGGTGATCTCATTGCGTCGCGATGTTTGGTGGCCAGCCCATTCCCCTGACCTTGCCCCTTGTGATTTTTTTTCTGTGGGGCTACCTTAAATCACGAGTGTATACTCACTGACCCCAAACTCTTGAATCCCTGAAGGTTGCTATTCAGCAGGAGATAGCCGCTGTTCCACCTGACATGACCTGTCGTGCCATGGCAGCCTTCAGAAATTGCCTCCAAGCGTGTATAGACAATGACGGCCACCAATTGGAGGATGTCATCTTTAAAATATGATGAATAAAAACTGTACTGAATGAAGTTTCATGTGTACAAATAATATTTTGATTATCTTTATTTCTTTTCATTTACCTTTGGAATGTGGAAGGTTTTTCTGGGTCACCCTGTACAACTCTCTCCCCCTCATGCTTCAGCATTTCACCACACTCCATCAATTCCTGGGGGTTTCCCCATTTTGAACCATACAGGTTCATAAATATAGTACCTAATTATCTGGAATCTGGTTAAAAAAAAAAAAAAACTGTGCTCAATTTAGCTATTAATAAAAAAATCCGGATTCAGAGTGAAAACCTGCAAAAGTCAGCGGATATTTCCCCCTTTAGATCACCAACATGCCTTGACAGACATCAATTTTGCATAAATATTGATTTACAGTGCAGATTAATGTATTTGCATGTTAAATCAATACAATATTTATGCAAACTGCAAGTCTGTCAAGGTAGGTTGTTGAGCTAAAGACAAAACACTTAAGCTAACCAGTTTGTTTTCCTCTGAATCCTGATTTTTTATTAAAAGTTGCATTAAGCACAAAGTTTTGACAGGATTTCAGAAAACTAGGAATGTATGAGCCTAAATGGTGATAAAAATTATATTTTTTAATTAAAAGTGCTGATTTGGTATTCGCTGCACCCTCCATAGTACCATTATAATGTCTTTTCTGTCATTACATAATAGTTTACAGTTAGGATAGTTGACCCCTCTTGATAATACAGGCACAGTCCAGTTTAACAATGCAATTTGTTAGGTAAAACCCCATCGTCAGACGAGGTATAGTATATCGGGGTACCTACAAAAGGTACCGGAGCCAACCCACCCCTGAATCACATCATCTTTACGTTTCTGCCTGGAATCGTGCTAAGTCTGTTCTTCGCTCTACTAAAAATAATTTCATCCATACTAAATGCTCTCAACTCTCCGACTCGAATTCTTCCCGCTCCTTCTGGCATCTTGCCAAAAATCTTTCTAACAACTTTACCTCATCATCCTTCCCTCCTCTTTTCTACTCTGATGGTTCTGTAGCTATTTCTTCTACTGATAAAGCAGATCTCTTCGCACAGACTTTCTCCTCCAATTCTACCTTAGACGATTCTGGTGCTGGTCCTCCATCACTTCCCCCCTCTGACTTCCTCATGGCTGACATTAAAATTTCTTCAGTTGATGTATTTTCTGCCATCACTGGCCTCAGTACTAACAAGGCATATGGGCCTGATGGAGTCCCTCCTGTTGTTCTCAAGAACTGTGCTTCTGTGCTTATACCCTGCCTAGGCAAACTCTTTCGCCTTTGTCTGTCAACTTGTACCTTTCCTTCTTGCTGGAAGTTTGCTCTCATTCAGCCAGTCCCAAAGAAGGGTGACCACTCCCAACCCTCCAACTATCGTCCAATTGCTTTAACGTCCTGTATTTCAAAAGTTTTCGAGTCAATTCTTAATAGAAAAATTTTAAGGCATCTTTCCTATCACAACCTTCTTTCCGATCGTCAGTATGGGTTCCGTCAGGGACGCTCCACTGGCGATCTTCTCACCTACCTTTCAGACTCCTGGTCATCCTCCTTTCGGGACTTTGGCGAAAGCTTTGCCATTGCACTTGACATCTCAAAGGCTTTCGATCGAGTCTGGCATAAATCTTTAATTTCCAAGCTGCCCTCCTACGGTTTCTATCCTTCTATCTGTGCCTTCATCGCTAGCTTCCTTTCTGGTCGTTCTATAGCCGCTGTTGTAGACGGCCATCGTTCTTCTCCTAGATCTATCAACAGTGGTGTTCCTCAGGGCTCTGTACTATCACCAACTCTCTTCCTTTTATTCATCAATGATCTAAGCTGTACATCTAACCCTATCCACTCATATGCTGACGACTCCACCCTTCACCTTTCCATTCGGTTCCCGCAACGCCCATCTCAACAGTTACTTCAACAAGCAAGGGATGAGGCTGTGGCACACCTAATGTCTGATTTGGCTCGTATCTCTGACTGGGGTAAAAATAATATGGTTGTCTTTAATGCATCTAAGACTCAGTTCTTACACCTATCAACCCGACAAAATCTTCCACAGGTATACCCACTAATGTTTAATAATATGCAGCTTAATCCTGCATCATCCTTGAACATGCTTGGGGTTTCATTTACTCGGGACTTATCCTGGAAAGATCATATTACATCTCTTGTAAAATCTGCTTCCAAGAGATTGGGTGTGCTAAGCCGACTCCGCTCTTTCTTTACCCCGGCACAATTGTTGACTCTATACAGGGGTTTTATCCACCCCTGTGTGGAGTACAACTCTCATGTGTGGAGAGGCTCCCCACATACAGCTCTTCTCAATAGGGTGGAGTCAAAGGCTTTTCGTCTCATTAACTCTCCTCCTCTTACTGACTCCCTTCAACCTCTGTCTCTTCGCCGCACTGTTGCATCTTTATCTCTTTTCTATCGCTACTTTAATGATCACTGCTCCTCTGAACTGCCTGCTTGCATTCCTCCACCTCTACGACGGGCGCGTAGCACCCGTCTGGCAGCAAACTCTCATCCTTTTTCTGTCCACCTCTCTAATGCAAGAGTTAACCGTTACTCCCAGTCTTTCATTTATGCAACAGGTCAGCTCTGGAACTGTCTCCCTCTGTCTGTATTTCCTGCTGCCTATGATCTCCAGTCTTTCAAACGCAGTGTGTCCAGGCATCTCAAAATGATTGGATCTTGAATTTGGCGCTATATTGTATTTTGTTTTTCTCTTGGAGGGAACTGTTACTGCGGGCTCATGGCCTTTGGTTCCTTCTTCCTCGCATAAAAAATATATATATATATATATATATATATATATATATATATATATATATATATATAAAGTACAGTAATGTGAAGCGTTTACCAGCCTTGGATTTCCCCCCAAACCAAGCCCAAAACCCACCCAAATGAGCCCCAGAACAAGTTCAAAGCCAAACTAAATGGCCTAACACCTGTCAATGAAGTTAACCTTAGCCTAACACCTGTAAATAACTCACTAAAACCAACAAATCCAAAAATCGTCAAATATGTCTAGAAAAAAAAAAAATCCAGCTTAGTAAACTCCCCCAATATGACAATGTTCACCCCACCTATGGCTAAAACACATTAATCTAAGTCTAAAAACAGCTTATAAATCAACCTAAACACACAATTTTAGTCTAAAATATCACCAAAATTGGTAAAAAAAAAATCAAAGCCCATCACTAAACCAAGGTTTGGCCATCGTTAGGTGGGATATGATGGTATTTCTATCCCCACTGTTAAGCCGGGGTATCACATCTAAGAGTATCGTATATCAAGGTTTTACTGTACTTCGTGATCTCGTAAGTCAAACAGCTGCATTGTCATCTTGGAAATTTTTTTTACAAATGCCCAGTTACTCTAAGAATAGTCATCACATCTGCCAACCAACTTTGAGCTAATTTCCAAATCAGAGTTCAAGATGCATGGCTGCTTACACAAGCATGATGTGGTAGCTTACATAAGAGTCACACAACTCAAAAGGAGCATTCTTATTGGCTTCCCTGCTTCAGACTGATTGGTCAAGGCATCTGCCTTGTATGCCAGCTGTTGCCTCTTCATTTGATTTCCACTCCATAGGTGTGAGTCAAATAAAAAGTTCGATACAACAGTTACCGGTACTGTTCATTTGTGGCAACTACCTATACTGGTATTAGAAAAATGTGGTGACCATCATCCACTCACTTGATGTAGTGCTGCCTACTTCTTCCTTAGCCTTTATCATTCTTTTTTTTGTGCCTGCCCTCCTCTCTTCCTATTTCTCCCGTCTTTCCTGTCACTTCTTATTGCTTTTCTTTCCTTTAAAGGTGGCTTTACATTGAGTGACAAGCCAAATGGTTTCCTGTAAGCCAAGAAACCATTTACAGCGCTGGGTGGTAACTATATAACCAAACCATGCGTGCTCCCTACGTGTCAACAAGTGGGTTGGTGGAGGGTTAGTGCCCCTCCCCATAAAACAAATAACTCAAGGTCAAATGGCCACCCCTTGTGGGATTGTGGCATCTGGCAATAGATAGACAGATAGACAGAGATCTAAAACTATCAAAAAAAAAAAAAAAAAAAAAAATCCTAAGTCCGTGGTAGTCCAAAATAGCAAACTGGCAAAAAATTTCTGGTCATATAAATCAGACATTCCTTCCTGAAAACCTGACACACCACACCCCAAAGGAGCGGAATAAGTTAACATCTAAAAGTGTCACTCTGTCTATTGCTAGACACCTATCCCCGTAAGGGGTGGCCACAAACAAATCGCCTCCGTCACCCCGTCCCTCACCATTTCACTGCCCCCCTCCCAGCTAATACCCTCCCTTTCTCATATATGATACCTCTCCACTTCATCCCTCCATCCCATTCTTGGTTTCCCCTTCCCTCTCCCCCCCTCTCCATCCCACTTGCATCAGTCTTGCTCTCCATCCTCTCCACATGGCCAAACCACCTCAATGGTTTCTACCGCGATGGTTTTACAAAGGTCCACCACTGTCCTTATCTTAAAAAAAAAAAAAAAAAAAAAAGTAGCTACTTACTGACTAGCAAAACAGTTCTGTTCATGGTATTTGTACATTTTACTTTAAACAGCTGGAGGACCTTATCAACGCAATCGCTTACTGTAGTTCTGTTTGTTTTCTGTATTTTCTAAACATTTTCATGGTGGTAAACAACTGTTTTGTTGACTCTTTCCCTCTTGTTGTTGTCATGTTCCTTATGCCTCACCAACATTTGTAATGGCGTGCTTGTTAAAACTCACTCAAATCTTGGTGAGGTTAAAAAGCTAGATTAGTTTAGGTCACCAGTAGGTTAAGATGTATGGTTAGGAAGGGGTACTTAAAGGCAACCAGGACATATGTTGGAAGTATGCCAATAGCCTACATTCGAGAAACAGCTGACATAACAGAAGGAACATGGAAAAACAAAAAAAAACAGGGATGGAAACTTAACATGAAATATTCATATATCACCCCAGAAATGATCAGAAAAATATAAAAGCACTGATTTGGTAAGGCACTTTGCTGCTTAAAGAATATGTTTACCTATGCTAGGTAAAGTCTATATTAGTCCCTTTCAGGATTTTCTAATACTAATCTAGGCTTCTTTACCCGATCACTATACTCTAACGTTATAGCATTGCCTCCCCATCTGAGTACATAAGCACCTACCCGGTACTTGGTACGGGCCAGCAATGTATTCCAAAATAATTACCCTCAAAACTCCTGTCAGCAATACGGCAGTGGTGTTAATTTTGTCAAAACTCGAAACACTGTGAAAGGCTGCAATCTTTTCCTCATAACAATCACGACAGAGCAATAACACAACTTTTATTCTGCATTGGTTAAATAGTCGGCACTGTGCCTGGCACCTGTGGTGAATGATGACCATTTCAACCTCGCCGGCCCCTCACCCATTCACCATTTAACACCAACTTAATCACTGACTTCCCACCTGCCTGGGGAAGTACTCACTTGACATCACTCGCCCCAAACGTTTCGTGGGACTTTCAGTGCCACACAGCTATGTATAAAATTACACCGAGTCCAGCACTGCTTCGGGTGATCGAAGCGTAAACAAATTTTCTATACAGAAAAAAAACTGTTTTAAATGATTTATTGTAAATTTAGCTATAAGTATAATACGGTAATTTATCAAGGTCATGCAAATACACGAACTAGAATATATACCGTTGAAAATCCATGGGAACTGAACTCCCAAGTTATACCATTTCAACAAAAAAGTGTCAATTATGCTAGACTTCTCTTTCCTGTACTTTAATGTATATATCGATACACAATTTGGAAGACATCCTTAAATGCAATAAACATAAAAAGCACAAATAATTTTATGCGATACGGAATAATATATACGACATGTAATTTAACCTGATAATTGTTGTGTATGAGAGTTGTATTCTTTTTTTTATAATTAAGCTAAAAATATATATACAGAAAGAAATTGAAGATGTGGATCTTTTGAGTGTGTGTAGTAATGTTTACCTGCCGCTAGATGTCTTCCGCCTCTTCCTAGTAAACAAGCTCCAGGCATGGTACGGTGGTGAGGTGTTGTTTCTTATCAGTCGATTTTTATAATGTTATCCTTTATGTGACCATCCACAAAAGCTTAACAGTTGCTTTTGAATAATAATTGTGTGTATTTATGTAGATTTTGCTGTGGTAGAAAGAATGCATGTTTGGATTCGCATTGATCAAAACGGGGAATCTCTCGTCTGGGGATGTCAGTGGAGCAGATTTTAGTAAAGTTTTTCATGCTGAGGTGGAGCATTTTTCTTTTGATACGTGTAGCATAATTAACTGTTTTGGGATGAATATTTCATAAATTTAGAGGGCAGAGGCCTGATGTCATTGGAAGTATAACGGGAGACGGGAGGCGCGGTATACGAGTACTGCTTAAACCTGTAAATTCTAAGAAACACCAAGCTCTAGTAGGCTGTTCTTAGCTTTATTTATGCAGCATGTTTGAAAATAATATGAGATCGCCAGTGATTGTTAGTGGCCACCTCGTACAGGATTTAGGTGTTTGACAATGAACGGGAAGTGTACCGTATGCTTTAAGGGCAATTTTCACAGTCGTCCCCAATTCAGTCCCCAACAGCCTACTCTCCGAACACACGTTTTCGTTTTCACAGCCGCCCCTTACCAGCCTTCCAAGGTCTCTGATGCGATGCGATGATTGGTAGAGGGATAGCCTTTTCAACAGCCCCTCTTGTAGTATCTCTTGGTTTTACAGTTTATTCGTTGCTGAGCTCCTTGATTTTTTTCTCTCTCTTTTTCCAGCACTTATGTGTGAATTTATTCTTTCAAAATCTTCCACTTCAAATAATAGTTGTCCTAATATGTCCTCTTTGTTTTCTACGTACGATTGTTGTAGTTCTGGTTGTTTTTCTTCCCTGTATGCCTGGCCATCTAATATGAAGTGTTCTAAATCCTCATTCTCGTTGCCACACATTATGCATTTTGTTCTTCTTGTGAGTGCCTTTTTCTGTCATTTAATTTCAATGTATTGGTGCGGCACTTGAAGAAAGTGATAGAGGCTGGTGTGTTGTCATATTTCATATCTTTCCCACCCATTTCTGTCTTCCATTTTCTGTATATTCTTAGTGTACTTTTTGTTCCCATTTCTGTTTTCCACACTCTTGTGTCCCATTCATGTAGTCTTGTTGTTATTTCATCTTTGCTGATGTTTTTTAGCTTGTCAAAATTTATGTTCAGTTCTTTTAGGTCTTGCTTACATTCTTTCATCCACCTGTTCTCCTTACCTCCTTTTATTATTTCTGTTATTTCGTAAATCAGACTGTTTTCTTTTTTCATGATACTCTGCATGTAATTTAGTTTCATTTTCATCATTTTAGTTTTCATTAGGGATGCTCCTATCTCTCCTCTTAACCCTGTTTCTGCTGTATATTTTGCTGCCCCTAGAATAGGTCTATAAACCGAGTTTTCAATTCTTTGTAGCTTGTTTATTTCTTCTTGCCTATATGCTATTACACTCGCTCCATACAGGATGCTAGGTAATGCAAAGCTCTTCCATAATGTCTTGCCTATGAGTAGCTTGTTGCAACTTTTTGCTGTCACTGAGTAGCTTGTATTGGCTAGTTTATGGGCTTTGTTTATCATGTTTTGCCTGTGTTTTTTTAACAGTCTTTTGAGTTTGTTATTTCTACTCCCAGGTATGTAATAGATGTAAATACTTCTATATCTTCAATTTTTTCTGGTTGCCGATCCATATTGAATATAATAAACTTGCTTTTTGCTTTATTTATTTCCAGCCCGCATTCCTTGCCTACATTTATTAATCTTCGTATGTTTGCCTTGGCTTCTGTCATTGATTGCGAAAATTGTAGGCCATCATCTGCGCAAAATAGAGTATTTATTTTTATATTGTCATCTCTGTAGCCTAGGCCTGTACTTTCTAGTTCTTGGATTATTTTAAATGTTACAAGTTTAAAAAGGGTGGTCGATCCTGTGCAGCCCTGCCTTATACTGCTGGAGATTTCTATTACCGGTTCTACATTTTGGTTTAATTTTATCATGGTTTTATCCCCGCAGTATATCTCACTTATGATGTCGATTAGGCTTTCGTGGGTTTTCAAATTTTTTAGAGCTGTCATAATTTCTTCCCATTTTATTGAGTCATATGCTTTTGACAAATCTATTGCTGCTACTATCAGTGGTAATTTATTTCAATAACTTTGCTCTACACAGTATTCAAGAATGAATAAATTGTCCTCTGTTCTTCTTCCTGCCGTGAAACCTGCTTGCACGTCATTGTTTAGTATGTTTTGGTTTATTTGGTTCTCCAATTTTTCTTTTAACCCTTTAACCGCGGGTATTGTTTTGGTCTGACTGTCCTCTCCCGCGGGGGTTTCAGCCAAATGTAAACAAACCTTTAAACCTTAATAACTCTGCACAGAATAAAGCTAGAGAAAAAAATAAGGTACCATTAGAAAGTACTAACCTTCAGCTTTCCACTGATGTAGGTTTCATGACTTTGTTGACTTTCACAGGACGGGCAGTGCCGTTAGAAGTGAGGGGTGTAAAATCACTATTTTTCGCTCACACACCATTACCTTCGCTCATACACCATTACCAAATGCCAACCTCATTCTGATAATAATACTGTAAACATATATGAACACTGCACATACGATAAACACCCACTCTGTGTTCACTGAGGCAGGTAAAAGGCACTGTAATTACCCGCACTTCACTGCCACATCAGCGGTGTTGTAATCACTATTTTTCGCTCAAACACCATTACCAAATGCCAACCTCATTCTGATAATAATACTATAAACATATATGAACACTGCACATACGATAAACACCCACTCTGTGTTCACTGAGGCAGGTAAAAGGCACTGTAATTGCCCGCACTTCACTGCCACATCAGCGGTGTTGTAATCACTATTTTTCGCTCACACACCATTACCAAATGCCAATCACATTCTGATAATAATACTGTAAACATATATGAACACTGCACATACGATAAACACCCACTCTGTGTTCACTGAGACAGGTAAAAGGCACTGTAATTGCCTGCACTTCACTGCACCATCAGCATGTGTTGTCACTCACACAGCTGGACAGATACTGATGCGTGCTTGGTCAGGGGTGGGGTGGGGGGCCCAGGGGGTGGGAGGTGGGGCCCCAGGGGGGGGAAGAGGGAGGTGGGGGTCGGCTGGAGTGAAAGAACTTAATAGCTACTCTCCCTTGAAACAATTGGCGCACGGAAAAAACGCGGGGTATTCAAAATATTCACAAACATTCGAGAATGACACCCGCGGTTTGGTCCAGTTTTTGCAACGTCATTCTGGAATGACACCCGCGGTTAAAGGGTTAATATAGACATGAATAGTTTGTATGCTATGTTTAGTAGAGCAATAGGTCTTAAATCTTTGGCTGTTGGTTTCTTTTTCTTTGGTATCATTTTTGTTTTTGAGATTTTCCAGTTCTCTGGCATCCTTCCGCTTGCTATTATTTGGTTAAAGCAGTTTATGGATTTTATACATATGCTACTCTTTGCCATTGCTCTGTAGCACTTTGGCTTTACCTCGTCTGGTCCTGGAGCTTTTTTATTTTGTAAATTTAGTATGTATTTTTTTTGTTTCTTCTTCTCTTCTTACTGGTGGTAGCATTGGGCTGATTCCAGTGTTTGTGCTTATTGCCATGTCCATGTGTTCCATTATTAGGTCTACTGTATTATATTGGGCGCTGGTGTCTGAATTATGGCTGTTTACAGTTTCTTTCTCTCTTTTATATGTTTCCCTTTCTTCTTCATTCCACACTTTCTTTATCTGGTTTTGGTGTTTTTGGTATATTCCCTTCCAGTAACCTATGAGTTCCTCTGTTGCTGCTTCTGGTTCTAGCTTATCTCCTTCTGTGTTGTTACAATTCTATCTCTTTATTCTCTTTTGGCTCAGTTCCCCTTAATTTATTAATTAATTCCCATATCTTTCTGCTGTTATCAGTGCTCTCCTTCACCTCCTTTATTTTTTTCTTTTCATATATACAGTAGTGCACCAACTTTCGCTACAGCAGGATTCGCGGAATCCACTTTCGCGGCATGCACCAAATATTCCCTAACTTCCACTTTCGCTTGAAAAAAATCGATTTTCGCGCACAAATTTTGGGTTTGGGACAATGTTTTGAACTTTGAATTTCCTGCACCGCCTGCCCGCAGCCCACCGCCATCTTGAATGACGTCATGTCAACACTCTGTCCACCCATTCCCGCCATTGTGTATGAGCGTGCTAGCTCCATTGTGTTGGATTCTCACGGTTCAATGGCCTATACTATACCTGGTAGTGTGGGGAAAGGGCCTGGTGGTGTGGGGGGAGGGCCGGTAGGCAGTGGTGGTGATAAAAAGTGGCCGGGACATTCAAAGTCGGGAGGAAACGCCTCGGATACTTACCCCCAACATCCATTAAACACCTCAACCTGGTCTCTGTGGTATGTTTCTCCTCATATAATGTGTACTGTACAGTTTTTATTGTTTGTATCTCACAATGCAATGTACAATAGTGATTTGATGTACTGTATTGCAAGTGAAAATGAAAATCTGATGTTACTTTAGGATAACCGGGAACCAATTAGCCTTTTTGCCATAAAGACAATGCCCCAACTTTCGCTAATTCCACTTTCGCGCATTATTTTTGGACCCAATTAGGTGCGAAAATTGGTGCCCCACTGTAGTTATTTCTTGTTTGATGTATTCTTGTACTTTTCGTTTTTGCGCCTCATATCTGTTCAGTAAGACTTTTTTCTTTTCTTTGTCCTTCTCATTTCTCCTATTTCTGTTTATTTCTTTTCTTTTGTTTATTTCTCTTCTGATAATGTTATTCATCCAGGGAGGTTCTATATTTTTATTTGTTTTTTCTTTTCTTCTTTTATAACTTTTCAGTAGTACTTTGTCTGCTGTTTTCTTCACTGCCTTTTCCATCATTTCCATTCTGTTTGCCAATCCTTCCTTACATATTTTCTCCATTTCTCCTACAAATCTGCCTAGGGACTCTTCATCTGTTGTATAATACTCTTTTCTCTGCCAGTTATCATGACAATTTCTTTTTGTACCTCCTCCTTCATATCCAACTTCAATTAGGTTGTGGTCAGATAGGTCTGATTGATTTTGCACCTCATCTATTTTCATGTATTTGTATTTGTCATAGAACCTTTGGTTAACTAGTACAAGATCTATGGCACTTTTGCTGTTCCTCTCTCCCATGTATATTCTCCCTCACAGTTTTGGTCATTGTTTAGTAGTATGAGGTTGTATTCCTCCATCCATTTTATTACATCCTTCCCTTTTTTATCTAATTTCTGTGATCCTATGAAGCCTAAATGCGCATTGAAGTCACCTAGCATTATAAACGGCTCCTCTTTCATATTTTCTAGTACGGTATATTCTCTATTTCTTCTTTTAATCTGTCATATCTCTGTTTATCCTCTTCCTTCTCCCCCGCAGGTAAATATACTAAAAGTAGTTTAAACTTGAAATTTATCATATTGCAGTTGCTAAAGAGTAAGTCATTATTTATAGTTGTTATTTTCTCTACTTCAATACCTGTTTTCCTTTTGAATAGGATTAACAAACCTCCTCCCTTTTTGTCGTTTATATTTCTCATGCTGCTTACGTATTTAAGGCCATTACTTATTTTAACTTTATCAATTTTTTGTTGAGTTTCCGTTGGGCACATTAACTCTCCTTCTGATATAATTGTTTCTGTTTCCGTTATTTTTACATTTGTTAATCCTTGTATATTTAGTAATTTTATTTTATTTGTATTTTCCTTCTTGTTTCAATCTCTTCTCTCATCTTTCCTTTTTAGTTGGCCTTTGTTTATGTACCAGCCTGTCTCTCCTTTTTCTCTTTTTTCTTTTAGCTGCTCCCACAGCAGTTTATTTTCCTATCTTTCCTTCCTAGTCATATCTATTACTATTGAGATTCTTTTGGCTTCTACCTTTTGTGTATTTTTCAGATTCCTAGCCTTTTTTAATACATCCCATTTCATTTTTGTTTCTTTAAGTTTGAGCAGTAGGGGTCGTCTTCTTGTACCTTCATCTCCTTTACTGCCTAGCCTTATTGCATCTTCTATTTCAATATCTCTTACTTTTATTTCCTCCTTGATTATTTCTGTACATAATCGTACATCATCATCTATCCTCTCCCAAGGGTTACTATTCTCTGATTCTACTAAGTTATATATTATTATATTTTTTTTCTTCTTTCTTTTTCTTCTTTTTCTTTCATATCCTCTAGAATTTTCTCTCTAATTTCCTCTTTTGTGTCCTCTTTCAGCTGTTCTTCTATTCTGTCCTCTCCTTTAATTTCTTTCATGACTTCTTCCTTTGCTTCTTTCTTTAATTCCTCTTTCATGTTATCTAGCTTGCTGTCCCATTCTCTCTTTAATTCCTCCTTTAAATCCTCCAGCTTCCTATCCCATTCTGTGGTCTTTTCTCTGAAGATTATATGTATTTCTTCTCTTAGCTCGTCTATTTTCAATCCTATATTCTAATTCTTTCTGGGACTAGTTGCCATTCTTCATTTTGCTTGTGGTCTTCAGGTCTTGCATACCCATAATTGTTCTTCATCTCTAAGTTCTCTGTACAGGGTAGGACTGACCTGTTCACAGATGATGTGGTACCACCACTCACACATATCACACTGTAGTCCTCTGTCGTTCTCCTTTACCCTTTTCTTGCATCCCCTGCACTCGTCGTTATCCACCCGTCTGTTGGGGATGGCATTCGGGTTTCGGAACAATTCGCCGTCAAGTCAATTCGCCGTCACAACAATAACAAGACAATTCGCCGTCAGGACGATTCCCCGTCATTTATTTACATACCAGTTTATTTAGCAAGTACACTAGACTTGTAATTATAAGAGTTTTAAAAGTGATGGTGGTTTATTGGGTATAACTTTAGAAGTAACCAACGTTACCATTTTTCATTATATTACGTCCCTGAATTATTCTAACTAAGACTTACCTTTTAAGCCTAGTTTTGAGCTGGGGGAGCAAATTTTGTAGGGGTAGTCATATAGTGGCTTAGGTTAGGCTATCGCTCAGTAGCGGATGAATGTCGCGCCATATTGGCTGATGCAGGCATGTGTACTCTATGTCAGGTCCTAGATTAGGTTAGTTTGGGTTAGTTTAATGCAAAATAGTGTGTTTTTAATTAATTTTGATCTTGATTTTGGGGGATAAACCCACTTTTGGAAATCTTACTCAAAATTCCAAAAGGGGGGTTTTCCCCACAAAATGAAGGTCAAAACTAATTAAAACACAGTATTTTGCATTGGAAAACATAAAAATAGTAATAAAAGAAAACATTGGTTACTTCTAAAAATTTACTGCTTATTGTTTTTATAATAAATGTAGAATATGGCATCAAATAGTGGGCATTAACTGAAAAAATATAAATATACTGAAACGCGAATCAGGCGATGTACGATCTTTCAATTCATCGTTTAACATAGGGCTACATACGAGACATTGGCATTTATATAATTGCCTAATGACCTTAAGTGAACGATCGACATACTTTAGAGTTATACGAATAATCCTCATATTTCGTCTAAATATGTAAGTTTGAGATTCTCAGCCTACTGTATGCAATAATTACAATAAGCTTCACCAGATGTCACCGCTTGCACAGATTAGAGCCTGAGCTTGGACCACCTGAAATATAATTAACCCCTAAAACGCGGATCGTCGCGTTTGCGACGCTCGGCCATGAGGGCAGGACGGCGGGTCGTCGCGTTTGCGATTTTAGTAAATTTTGAATAACCGCGGGCAAGCAGGCTCCAGCTAGTATTGTCTATCAGTACCACCACCCTCTAGCTACAACTAGCATACTTTACCTTTGTACTACTGACCTCAGTTGTTGCCAAATATCGCGTTTTCCCCCCGTCCCCCCCCACCACGGCCCGGCCAGCCTGGCTGTGATACATGGCAGCGCTCTGAGCACTCAGAACTGTAAATCTGCGATCTCCTCTCACAAGCAGTTTATGCTACTAGGAAACGCTTGTTTCCCCAGTTGTAACACTAGCTTTTTTTTCTCACGGTTTGCCCCTGTTTAGCGTCAGTTTACTGCAGGCTTTCAAAGTGAGATTATGGCGAGTTCTAGCTCTTCCCAGTCAGTGCAAGCGGCCGACAGGAACGAGAATAAAGTGGCGGACGTAAGGCAGAATAAAAAGCGCGCCGTGGTGATCTTTTGGAAAGTAATATGATTGAAAATAATGTAGTATACCTGTTTTTAGCTGTGAAAATGGAAATGTTTGTTGAGTGACGGGAAGACCGCCGCCACAGTGCATGTCGGCCGTACGCTCCGTTGATTTTAGCCTTATTTTCAGTGCTTATTGTACAAATACGGATTCCTAACTACCTTTACGTTGTAGTATAAAGTTTACTGTGACAGAATGAGGCTGTGGTAGAGGGGAAACCGGGTTGCTGGAGGTGTGAAAGTGAAGATTTGGTTACCCAACTTTGCAAGTCTCCACAAGTCCTTGGGTAGTCAACGAAGGCTCAACATGTGGCTCAGGAGAAAGCTGAATGTAAGTACTATATGCCATAAAAATTTTAATGCTCTAGGGTTAATCTATGATTTTTGGCAAATATTTTCCCACAGGTACTCAGACCCCGCTACAAACCCGCCACAGCGGGGGGATCGGCCGTACACAGCCGCATTTTAGGGGTTAATGGAAGGGGGAAGTGTTGGAAATTATCTTCGTATGTGATTCACAGTTCGTTGACAAATTGAAAGAACACCGACATGGGACTTAGTGTGTATTGACGTTTCGCCCTGTGGCTTCCTCAGAACACAATTGCTGAATACACACCACATAATTTTCCTGTATATACTCGTATAGCAGAAGGCAGTGGAAGTTTGAGGGGGGGGGGGATATTGGCTGGGGGTGGTATTGGGGCAGATGGGGTAAGGAAGGTGAGGTCACAGGGGAAAGGGATTACAGATCACGGCACAAAGACGGAGGGAAAGGAAAGAAACAAGGGACAGGTGAAATGGGGAGTCCTTCAGGAGTGGGAAGGAATGTTGGGTAAGGAAATAGAGGTCATGGGGAAAGGGATTGCCGATCCCAGCACAGGTGTGTGTGTGTGTGTGTGTGAGAGAGAGAGATTTGTATCTAAATGTGTGTGTGTGTGTGTGTGTGTGTGTGTGTGTGTGTGTGAGAGAGAGAGAGAGAGAGAGATTTGTATCTAAATGTGTGTGTGTGTGTGTGTGTGAGAGAGAGAGAGAGAGAGATTTGTATCTAAATGTTTGTGTGTGTGTGTAAGGGAGAGAGAATTTGTATCTGAATGTAATTCAGCGGGTCGGTCAGGATCACTTGATGGTCGTGATCGTCAGCTTTTACCCTCCCGGAAGGGAACTGGGAGCTCATATAGTCCGATCTAAGGGCAAGGCTGTGACCTCCACACACGCACACACCCGTCCCCTTGCTCGAGGGGGACAGTAACCACCCACTTCGTCAGTGAAACTTTTTCGCAACCTGAACGAGGCACGAACTCCCGTCCACCAGTTGGCAAGCGAGAACGTTACCACTGCACCAGCGAGCGGTGTGTGTGTGCGTACGCACATACACGTGTTTTGTAGATGGGTAAGAAGCTGGGTGAAGAGAGGGGATGGGGATGGATGGGAAGGAAAGAGGGATGCTGTTTTGAGATTAGGGAGGGTGGTGTGAGGAAAATTTCCTATTGACAATATCTTGACCACAGAATTCGATAGGTGATAAGATCCGTTGTTCTGTTCAGTGGTACTGGAACATACTATAACAGCTGTCTAAAGACATCTGCGTCTTTTTAAGTCTGCTTCCTTGTAAAAAATTTTGCATTTTCCTATTTCATTATATGACCTGTATTAAATATGTGTTACACAAGCATTGTTGGTGTTGTACCTGTTCATTGCATACATATATTTTTTTATTCTATCTTCCAAATCACGCCGTTTTGCCTCTGTAGACCTTATCGCATACTGCACATGGAATGGAGTAACAACCTCTCTCGCCTGTGTTGCTGGTTCGTACCCTGTGTCTGACCAGATCACCCACTGTCTAGAACATAAGAACATAAGAAGAGAGGATAACTGCAGTAGGCCGGTTGGCCCATGCTAGGCAGCTCCTAGAAGAGTAACTGAACTACTAGAATGAGATAAGGATAACAAAGAAGAAGGCTCTCCCCCGCCCTCCAAACCCTCCAGCCAAAGCCGGCAGGAAAAAGTCAGAAAGAACACCACGCCTTATAGAAAAACTGGCGTGGACATTTTACAGGAAAGTGTGAAAGGAGAATAGAGACTATCACAGTGTAACCTGAAAAGGAAAAATTATGAATTAGTATTGGTTATAAGATTTTCTTTTTTCTATATCCACCCCTTAGTCATATGCTTATCTAGCCTATGCTTGAAACTCTCAGTGGAAGAGGCAGCAACTACTTTACTTGGTAGCTTATTCCATTCGTCTACTACTCTATTACCAAACCAATTTCTACCTATTTCCTTACTGAATGGAATTTTTCTAGTTTGAAACCATTATTTCTAGTTCTATCCTGTATGCTCACTTTAAGTACCTTGCTGATATCTCCCATATTTATACCCTTCATCCACTTAAACGCCTCAATTAAGTCTCCCCTTACTCTACGCCTCTCTAGCGAATGCAGACTTAGTCTTTTCAGTCTGTCTTCATATGACAGGTTCCGGATGTCATGTATCATTTTTGTCATTCTTCTCTGTACATTTTCTAACGAATTAATATCCATTCTATAGTAAGGACACCCAAAATTGTACTGCGTAGTCTAAATGTGGCCTTACTAAAGCTAGACAGAGTTTCAGTATTACTTTAGATGATCTATTGCTCACGCTTCTTGAAATAAATCCTAGGACCCTATTTGCTTTATTTCTCGCATTAATACACTGTTGCCTTGGTTTAAGGTCGTTACTAATCTTAACTCCTAGATCTCTCTCGCATTCCGATTTGCTGATTTCATTGTTATCTAAGATGTATTTAGTATCTCCAATGGTCTTGCCTACGTTAAGTACTTTACATTTTTCAACGTTAAATTCCATATGCCAAGTTTTAGACCATTTGGACAATGTATCGAGGTCTTTTTGTAAGTTATGGCAATCGTCAGTCGAGTTAATGATACGCCTTATTTTTGTATCGTCAGCAAATTTGCTGATGCTGCTATTGACTCCTAAGTCTAGATCATTTATATATATGATAAATAATAAGGGACCGAGTACTGAACCCTGTGGTACACCGCTAGTTACTAATCCCCAGTCCGACTTCGTTCCAATTATTAATACTCTCTGCTTTCGTCCTTTCAGCCAGGATTCTATCCATTTTAAGATGTCGCCGTCTGTACCGTGTGCTCGAACCTTTCTAACTAACCTTTCGTGTAGGACCCTATCAAAAGCTTTACTAAAGTCCAGATAAATAACATCTTTAGCTTTATCGCTATCTACTGCCTCATAGACCTCCGAGTAGAATGACAACAAGTTTGTGAGGCAGGATCATCCTTGCCTGAATCCATGCTGACTTTCGTTTATAAGATTAAATCTTTCTAAGTGTTCTCTAATCTTATTTGCCAAAATTGACTCTAACATTTTTCGTACTATTGACGTTAGACTTATCGGACGATAATTCGACGCAGCTGATTTATCACCCTTTTTAAAGATGGGCACTATGTTTGCGGTCTTCCACGCCTCGGGAACTTCTCCTGAACTTAAAGAGTCATTAAATAATGTTAAAAGTGGCTGACATAATTCTTCTTTGGTTTCTTTTATAATATTTGCATATATATCGCCTGGACCTGGCGATTTTTGAGGTTTTAACTTATTAATTTTTTTCAATACGTCCTCCTTACTAATGGTTATTTGACTAAGAATATTTTCCGTATTCTCATCGTAAATATTTGCTGCTTGAGGGACCAGGTCTAGATTTTCCTTGGTGAATACTGATATGAAATAATGTCTTAAAAGCTACCTCAGTTCCTGATTTTTAAAAAAACCATGCAATGTTGTTGCTCGTACTGTTATTGGACAGGATTATGCTTGTCACATCACTGGATTTCTCAGCCGTTGCCCATTTCCTGATAACCCTGGCATGTTTTCTGGCACTGGAGAACATGTGTTTTGGATACTTCAGTTTATAACTTATCGAATTCTGTGGCCAAATAAAATCTTCCTCACACCACCACCCCTAAATTCAAAACATCACCCCTCCTTCCTTCCTTCCAATCCATCCCCAATCCCCTCTCTTCACCCAGCTTCTTACCCACTTACACAACACTTGTGTGTGCACACACACACACACACACACATTCAGATACAAATTCTCTCTCTCTCTCTCTCTCTCTCTCTCTCTCTCTCTCTCTCTCACACACACACACACACACACACACACACACACACACACCTGTGCTGGGATCTGCAATCCCTTTCCCCCTGTGACCTCTATTTCCTTACCCAACATTCCTTCCCACTCCTGAAAGACTCCCCATTTCACCCGTCCCTTGTTTCTTTCCTTTCCCTCCGTCTTTGTGCCGTGATCTGTAATTCCTTTCCCCTGGGACCTTACCTTCCTTACCCCATCTGCCCCCAGTAGATAGAAAGATAGATAGATCTCTGACAGAGGCTGCCATATATATACACATATATATATATATATATATATATATATATATATATATATATATATATATATATGCTTGCTTTCATACACCACCAAAGGAGAACGTAGAAATAATGAAGCTGCTTCCTTCTCCCACTGGTTATTTATCCGTTGGTCCAATTAATCTCGGTCACTTTGCCAGCACATGTAGTGACATCTGTTGAGGCTCAGCCATATCTCTCCCCACTGTTTGCGTCCACTATGGCCGATCAGAACAACACATTGGATATTGTCATTTGAGATGAATATTTACTTGTACCTCTTCAGAGTCATTTTAAAATGTACCCAAGATGTTGTAGTACCAAGGAAAATTAATGAAGACAGCTATGGGTGACGCTAGAATGTAATTCAAAGTCGACTACAGAGAGGTAAAAACACATTAACCCCTTAACCGCGAGGCATCACTTTTGTGATTCTGTGTAATTTTGAATTATCCCGGGCTCTCAAGTGGTGGCTTGTATCATCTATCAGTACTGCCAATGTCCAACACTAGTCAGCACTCCAAATCTCATCTGTACTCCCATCTGTTGTTGACATTTTAGCGATTTTACCCCCTTCGTGACTCCCCTCCCTACCTGCCCTCCATTACCCTCTCCTCTCACCTCCCACGCCGCGCTGCGCTACGGAAATTTCCCCCTGATTTTTCCACAGATTTCATCCATTGAAATAAGCCATATGCCCTTTATTTATACCCAATAATATATACCAAAAAAAAACCAGGTAAGTGATTGTGTTATACTCCAGAAATTGGCTAATTATCACCTGACAAAACCTCACGTGCATTCATTCGCTACATTACCACGGTAATTTCCCCTTTGATTTATGCCTTGTAATCGATGTCTGTAATAAAAATATATATCAGAAAGGAAGAGAGAATCCTAACTGACATTTACATTCACCTGGAACTACTTATTTCTTTATTTATTGCCGAGACTTTCTACCCATAAAAAATTAGCCTGTAAGTTAGCAGCAGTCAGCCTAAAGTGTCATTGTCAACCATTCCCTTCTCAGATAAGCCGCGCCATTTAGTTCCTTGTCTTCCGCTGTAGAGAAAACATGTCGCACTCGTGCCCCGCCATTCCTGCCGCTTCTGCGCCCATTGCAAAGGGCCCCGTGACCTCTACTCCAAAGAAAAGTGTTGAGGCAAGCAGGAAAGGCCTCAGTGACTCTGCAGTGGCATGAAAACTGGCAGAATTGTCCATGATAATGATGGACAGTGACTATGACGATTCGGGTGAATCGTGTGATGAGCCGGGTGAGGTTATTGCACCAGAAACAGCGACAACGAGTGCTTCAATAAGTGAATCAGAGTCTAGTTCCAAGGGAAAGGAGCCTTTAGTGCAGGAAGGACAAGAATTTGGGAAGGGAGTGAAAAGGCGGCGTGTTAGCCCCAGAACAATGCCCCCACGTGACCCAGCCTGCCATGAATCACGAGTGCATTCACCTCCCCGTTCCCCAAGCCCCGCTTTACTCATCTCGTCATCATCATCGGCTGAGTTATCTCCGGAGTCTTCATCGTCGGAGTCACCACCAGCATCAACAGTGAAGGCAGGCCGTAGAGGTAGAGGTAAATCTAGGAGAGTGAAAAGTAGTGTAGCTAGTAGGGTAAGGGCTGCTAGTGCTGTACGGCAACCTAGGGTCAGTGAGAGTGACCTTGACAGAGATAAACCTCCCTCACAGCCAACCTCCACCACCACCACCTGCCCTACACTGCCACGACAGGGAGTCCTGGACGCCTTCGCGTGGACGGAAGGGTCAGATTTTGTCCCCGAAATCTTGTTTTCGATGAGAGCTCCTGAGGAGTTCAGCCTGCCTTCACTATGGACGAAAATGCTGAGTGTGTCGACTACCTTTTGGCCTTCCTAGATGACGAAGTCATGCAGCACATATGTGATGAGACCAACAGGTATGAATCACAACGTGCTGCAAGTGGTACAGGTGCAGCCAAGATGCAACAGTGGTCCATGCTGGGAGTGCAGGAGCTGTATGTGTTCTTTGCCCTCATGCTTCTCATGCCACACTCCAAGAAGCATGAGTTGGAAGAATACTGGTCCATGGACCCCTTACTACCCTCACCCACCTTGAATAAGTACATGGCCAGAGATCGCTTCCGGAACATGATGGGAAACCTGCACTTTGCCGACAACGATGTACCTTCCCAAACCGACCCACTCTGGAAGATCCGGGAGATTCTGAGCAGAATGAAGGATAAGTTCATGTCATTCTTCCACCCATTTCAGAAGGTTGTCATTGATGAATTCTTGGTTTTGTTCAGAGGACGTCTTCGGTTTGTTCAGTACATTCCAAGCAAACGCCATCGCTTTGGAATTAAGTTCTTTGTACTGTGCGACTGTAAGACGGGGTACATCCTTGACTTCGTCATATATTCAGCCAGCACTGTCGATCTTGATAAAACACACCCCCTTGGCTTCTCAGGCTGTGTAGTGAAAGTGCTCCTAGAAAAGTATTTTGGTGGGAATCATGTGCTGTATACAGACAACTACTATACAGCACCGAAACATGCCAAATACCTTTCTGAGCACGGCATTGGCTCCTGCGGCACTGTGAAAAGTAATCGTGCCAACTTCCCCAAATTCCCAGAGGCGGGAACTTCGCAGCGAGGAGTCGTGCACCTACGCAAGTGTGAGAAGATGCTGGCAATACGGTGGCATGACAAGAGTCGTGCACATGCTCACCACCGTTCATAAGGGGGAGATGAGAGACAGTGGGAAGGTCGACCGTAGGACAGGCGAATCTGTGATGAAACCTGATGCTGTGTTGGACTATAATATCAACATGCGGCTGGTGGACAAGTCCGACATGATGATTGGTGAGATCGACTGCCTCAGGAAGAATACTAGGTGGTACAGGAAAGTTTTTCTGCATCTCATAGATATGACGATGCTGAACGCCTTCATCCTGTACAAGATGAAGGTCAAGCCACCCAAGTCCTTCTCCCTGAGGTTGTTCGCCAGGACTTGTGTCCAGCAGCTGCTGGAAAGATATGGTAGGGTGCAAGCAGCAACTCCAAGGCGCCATCCAGTAACACTTCCCGACCGACTTGAGCAGAGGGCGTATATGGATCGGCACAGACTTGAGCTAATGCCTGCCACAGGGAAAAGGAAGGCTGCGATTCGCAGGTGTCAGGTATGTGCGCATACCACACGCCGCACACCTGAGCTTAAATGCACCTCTTGGCAGTGCGCTGAGTGCCAGGTTCCCCTCTGTGTTACCTGCTTCTTCGATTACCACAGCCAGAAGCAGTTCTAACAGTGCAAGTGTGGAAGCAGAATTATTTGGGAGTAATGTGTAAATAATGTGTAAATAGCAGGTGAAAGCAATGGATGTTCAGTTCATATGATTGAACATTGTATTATAGTTTTATCTTACTGAAAGTGACAGTGAATAACATAGTGTAAGTAAAATAGCAGGGTAAATATTGAAAATAGAATAGAAAATGTAAATAGTAATGTAAGTAATTAGTAATATAAGAATATGAGTACAAATAATTTATGTTATAACAGTGAGAGTGAATCCGTGGCTCTCTACGTATTTTACTGACTGAAAAATTGAATGACTTCAGTGACAATAAACTAATACGACTGAAGGAAACTTATGGAGAAAGACTCCAGATATATATAAGTGTGATATAGTAATAGAAATACAAAGTGTGAGGGGTTTTATGAATAATAAATGACAGAGTGCCTAGAGCGAACTAGCGCAAGTGCGACGATCAGACGCGCTCGTAATTTCCATTGCTTTCACAGTTTTTTTTTTTTTTTTTTTAGTATGGATCCCAAACTACTTGAAAATTGTAGAATAGTGTTTATAGTGTTTGTATCTGGCTGTGGTAATCATATTACGGGTTGTCGGGAAGTGTAAAGTGGAGACTTCGTTACCCTACTTCAGAGGTCTCCACAAGTCCTACAGTAACCGACGAAGGCTCAACAATCATTCCAGGAGAAAGCTGAAGGTATGTGCCATAAGCATATGTAATTTTATTATTCTAGGACTAATAACTGATTTTTGGCAAATATTTTTTGAGAGTCTGTCGGAGCCCAAATAACCCCGCGGGACACACAAGTCATTGGTAAACAAGCCCGCGGTGTAGGGGTTAATTATTGGCTAAAAGTTCAACTTATAAATGATATCCAATGCCTACGCTATTGAATGAACATAGACTTTGACAGATCCCCCTGAAAATTAGTTATTAAAGTATTAATTATTCAAAAGTAAGTACAGTATATTTATAGAAAGACTGGGAATCGTCCAGGGTGCGAATTGTCCTGACGGGGAATCGTCCATGTTTTGACGGCGAATTGTCTCGGAACCGGCATTCGGAACGTCCCAAACAAATTACTGGAAAATTCTTGGGGAGCCTGCAGCCGCCCCAACAGACGGTCCCGAAAGTAATAATGTAAAAGAATAATTACATACAACGTATTTTCATTAATACAGTATTTCAGTATTATATACCCAATGTAATTTTGCAGAGGTAAATAACACACCTGGTATTGAAAAAAAGAATATGTTTGCATAATTTTATAAGGCTTTCTACTATGTATCTGAATACTAGTCTTTCGCAGACTGGTGGAGGCTCCACAACAAACGGACCCGAAAGAAATGCGAGAATTGTTGTCTAATGCATATTTTCATGAAAATTCTAATATCCGATGCCCAGTGTAAAAGTTGATATAGCTAACACCCTGTTTAGAAAAGAAAATGTTCATGTACTACTACTGCATCCGTTAATAAACAACACCATCACTCATTAGACGTTGTACATGTTACTTCATGGTTATTTTTACTTAAGTCTTTTTATTTTACAATACTAGACATTCATCACGATTCAGCTTACCTCCGATTCAAGTATGAGCGTGGTAAGGTTGCCATTAGCTCTTCATTCCAATGATGTTTCCTATTTGTTATTTTTGCTGCATTCTTGCGAATATCTTCACTCCTGAATATATTAGTAAGAATTGTGTGAAGTTGATTTTCCAGCCATGTTATCACATTTATTACATTCCAATTTCTAAATATTCCCTACATATGGAAAGTGCTTTCGCCACCCAGAACTACCAACCCTACCGCATCAACACAGGGAGACGTCCCGATGTTAGTAAGCTCCTGAAAGCCATTCGGAGCAATTGTGAAATCCAAAGATGCTTTTGGTTTGGGCCCGACACACATTCGGGCCCAAAAGGTTAGGGACGACTGTGGACATGGCCCTAAGTAGCAGAAGGACCATACTAATTCAAATATGTACAACAGTGACTTGGTACCGGTATTTTCAAAATTGCTGTTGGAATGAAGTGTTGATGGGTTCCTTTATTTTTGGTAGATCAGCGTATGTAGTGGGCATTGTTACAGTATTTTTAAAAATGTTTGTTGATGATGATGTATGTCCCATTTCTACATACTGCGAGTATCAGTGCATGGAGATTTTTTGTGGAGAAGGTAGTTTTATTTTTTCTTTAGCCAACGACCTGAAGATTTACCTCAAGTTGTGCCAAAACACTTGTTCCTCATTAGCTGCAGACATAAGTACATGCCAGAAGGACAGATATGGTCTACAGTGTCGCTGAGTCCTGGGTTTTACGTTTCAGTCTTGACAAGTGCACTGTTCTACGATGTCAGAGAGGCCCAGTAGACTGAAACTCTATTGGCGCACTTCAGTACTATCACATGAACAACACCAGCCTCTCCGTAGAAACTACACACAAAGACTTGGGTATCTTGGTTGACAGTTCACTGAAATTTCATTTGCACACATGCAAGCATGTTGGAGCCTTTAAAAACGAAAACAAAATACTGTAAAAAAGGCAGCAGGCCTGCCAAATAATTTATTGAAGTCCACCCTCTGTCGTGACCGAGATTTTGTTGACTTTATTCAAATCCCACATCAGACCCATCATGGAGTTTGGCTCCACTGTATGGAATACAGGCTACCACGGAGACCAGAGGCTCCTGGAGTCTGTACAGCACAGATGGACTAAGCAAATCAATGGCCTGTCCGAACTCAGTTATGCTGACCGTCTGAAAAACCTGGGCCTGTATTCTGTAAAAGGGAGACTGGTCAGAGCTGACCTTATTAAATGCTGGAAAATCTTCCATCGCCAGTCCCCAGTTGCACCGCCTGAGCTTTTTTCTCTTCATTAACTCACACCAGGGGCCATAGATTCAAGGTGGCCAAGCCCCGCACTTCAGCTAAGTGTAGACGCAGGTTTTTCAGCAACAGATGTATAGACCTCTGGAACTCTCTGTCAGATGATGCTGTTAGTGCTGACTCAGTTGCATCATTTAGAAAGTCCCTCCACTCACAACTAGGTCACATCCTGTTTGACTATGTTGAATAACCACGATTCATAATTCGAAGTCCTTCAAGTAGTGCAACTACCGTGCATATGGCACAAAACTCAGCCTCTAATCAATAGTCTATTCTGATGATGATGTATATAGGAAACGGGGCTGGCGTGCCAGCAGGTATGGGCTGCCTTACTTCTCGAAAAGCAGATTCCTACCGAGCCATACTGTTAAGTGTAATAGGGTAGCCAACCAGGTGAGTAAACAGTGATGAAGGAAATAATAAAAAGTTGCTACTATTAATGCAGGAAATAAGTAACTTGAGAAGCAAATATAAAGTGATTGTGGGAGACTTCAATCTTTCACTCATAGACTGGTCTAACTGCACATCCTCAACTGGAATAGATGACAGAAATAATTTATTCATAAAAGATAGATTGTTTCTTGGTGCAACATGTAAATAAAATAACCAGATTCAAAGGCACAAACGTAGGCAACATCCAAGATTTGATATTATGTAATGATGAAAATATTATTGAGGACATTAACCCTTACACCGCGGGCTTGTTTTGCTTTGACTTGTGGCTTCCGCGGGCATATTCGCGCTCAGACAGACACTCTAAAAATATTTGCCAAAAATCAGTTATTAGTCCTAGAATATTAAAATCACATATACTTATGGCACATACCTTCAGCTTTCTCCTTGGGTGTTTGTTGAGCCTTCGTTGAGTACCGTAGGACTTGTGGAGACCTCTGAAGTTGGGTAACTCTCCACTTTACACTTCCCGACAACTCGTAATATGATTACCACAGCCTGATATTATCACTAGAAACACTAATCTATGATTCTCAAATAGTTTGGAATCCATACTCCCCCAAAAAAACACTGAAAGCAATGAAAATTATGAGGGCGTATGACCATCCCACTTCCGATCGTTTGCCGCTAGTGTTGTCTATTATTCATAAAAACACTCACAGTTTATATTTCTGTAACTATATAACACTTATATATATCTACAGTCTTTATCCATAAGTTTCCTTCAGTAATAGTTGTGTATTGTCACTGTAGGGATTCAATTTCTTTCAGTAAAATACGTAGCATTCACTTTCTCATCCTGTATACTAGCATTGAGAGTGAATGTCACTTTCACCTTCTCTCACAACTCATAGTATTCATACATGCTAGAGTGAAACTTTCACTTTCATTACTCCTAGGGTATATACTCGTATTCTTATAATACTACTCATTTACATTTCTATTTACGTTCTCTATTTTATTTATGTTATTTACATTTCTATTTTATTTACACTGTTATGCAGTGTCACTTAAAGTAACTTATAAAACTATTTTCCACTGTTCACATATATTTACATTCATTACTTTCACTTGCTGTTTACACATTATTTACATTTCCATTTGCACCGTTTTACTCAGTAGAAAGATCGTAGTCACTCTTTTATCAATTGTCAGCCCTTTACCTTGTTCCACACGAGGTTTAGTAAGGGGTAAAGGTCACAGGGCCCGTTGCATGGGGGTGAAAAGTGGCTGAGGTTAGCAGGAGCAAACAGACGTACCTTCACATTGGAAGATGACAGTGAACTGATAGGGGTGGGCCAGGGTGGCCTACCTAGGGAAATGCATTACTGCCAACGTCAGCCTCTTGACAGCTGCTAATATATAGCAGTGAAATGATTGGCAGGAAATCTAGACAATACATTATAAATTAGGTAGGTCCAGGTGAATGTAAATATCAGTTATGCTTCTCTCTTCCCTCTTTATATGTATATTTATTACGAAAATAGATTATATGACATTTCAAGGGGAAATAAACAGCGAAAATTAGCGAACGAGTGCACGTGAGATGTTGTCAGGTGATAATTAGCCAATTCCAGGTGTATGGCACTATCACTTACCTTATTTCTTTTTGGTATATATTATTTGGTATAAGAATAGGGCATAGGGCTTATTTAAATGGATGAAATCAGTGGAAAATTCCAGGGAAGATTTACTTAGCATAGAATACAGTGTGGTGGCCTGCAATAATTAGGTAGTTCCAGGTGAATGTAAATATCACTTAGGCTTCTTCCTTCCTTTCTTATATATATTTTTATTACGAAAATAGATTATACAGCATATTTCAAGGGGAAATAAACAGCGAAAATTAGCGAACGAGTGCACGTGAGGTGGTGTCAGGTGATAATTAGTCAATTCTAGGTGTATGGCACTCTCACTGACCTTATTTCTTTCTTTTATATATTATTTGGTATAAGAATAGGGCATAGGGCTTATTTCAATGGATGAAATCAGTGAAAAATTCCAGGGAAGATTTACTTAGCGTAGCACGGCCGGGCAGGCGAGAGGATAGGGTAATGGAGGGGGGGTAGGGAGGGGAGTCAAGAACGGGGAGAAATGGCTAAATTTGTCAACAATGGATGGGAGTACAGATGAGATTAGGCGTGCTGACTAGTGTTGAACATTGGCAGTACTGATAGATGATACAAGCCACCACTTGAAAGCCCAGGTGAATTCAAAATAACACAGAATCACAAAAGTGATGCCCCGCGGTATGATCCCTTGCTCCCAAGCGTCACGAAAGTGACGCCTCACATTTAAGGGGTTAATGCATAAGAACATAAGACGAGAGGATAACTGCAGTAGGTCGGTTGGCCCATGCTAGGCAGCTCCTAGAAGAATAACTGAACTACTAGAATGAGATAAGGAGGACAAAGAAGAAGGCTCTCCCCTGCCCTCCAAACCCTCCAGCCGAAGCCGGCAGGAAAAAGTCGGAAAGAACACCACGCAGTATAGGAAAACTGGTGTGGACATTTTATAGGAAAGTGTGAAAGGTTATAAGATTCATTTTTTTTTTTTTTTTTTTTTTTTTTTTTTTTTTTATATACCCACCCCTTATTTGTCATATGCTTATCTAGCCTATGCTTGAAACTCTCAATGGAAGAGGCAGCAACAACTTTACTAGGTAGCTTATTCCATTCGTCTACTACTCTCATTACCAAACCAATTTCTGCTTATTTCCTTATTGAAACGAAATTTTTCTAGTTTGAAACAATTACTTCTAGTTCTATCCCGTATGCTCACTTTAAGTACCTTGCTAATATCTCCCTTATTTATACCCTTCACCCACTTAAACACTTCATTTAAGTCTCCCCTTACTTTACGCCTCTCTAGCGAATGCAGACTTAGTCTTTTTAGTCTTGTCTTCATACGACAGGTTCCGAACGTCTTGTATCATTTTTGTAATTCTCCTCTGTAGATGGGGTGGAAAGGTATATGAGAGAGGGGAGTGTGAGTTGGGCGCAGGGCAGTGAAATGGCGGGGGACAGGGCGACTTGGAGGCGATTTGTTTGTGGCCACCCCAAACGGGATTGAGGCGTCTGGCAATAGATAGATAGATAGATTTTCTAAGAGGGAAGGGTTCCAGAGGACTGGACATCAGGTATAATTGTTCCTCTGGACAAAGGAGAAGGGGAGAGAGAAGTATGTGGTAACCATAGGGGTGTTTGCCTTCTTAGTGTGACTGGTAAAATATATGGTAGAATACTTATTGATAGGGTTAGGCATATGACAGAGGAGCTAGTTGGAGAAGAACAAGGGGGATTTAGGGAGGGAAAAGGGTGTGTAGATCAGATATTTGTTCTAAGATGTTTAGTGGAGAAGTATCTAGAGAAGAGAAGGAAAGTGTATGCTGCCTTCATGGACTTGGAGAAAGCTTATGACAGAATAGATAGGCAAAGTATGTGGAAGGTATTAAGAATATATGGAGTGGAGGGGAAATTGTTGAGTGCTGTGAAGAGTATGTACGAGGGAGGTAGGGCTACGGTGCGAGTGGATGGTGAGCTGAGTGAGTTCTTTGATCTCAATGTGGGACTGAAACAGGGGTGTGTGATGTCTCCATGGCTGTTTAATATATATATGGATGGGGTTGTAAAGGAGGTGTAAGGTGGGCAGTGGATATGGGGCTGGCCCTAATGAATGAGGGTGAGATTTGAAAGCTTCCGGTGTTGTTGTTTGCTGATGATACAGTATTGTTGAGTGAAGATGAATGGGAGTTGCAAGGTTTGGTGAATGAATTTGGGACAGTGTGTAGGAGGAGGAAGCTGAAAGTTAATGTAAACAAAAGTAAAGTTATGGTGTTTGAGAGGAATGAAGTCACAGAGTGTGCAGTGAGGTTGGATGGTGAGGATATGGAGAATGTGAGTGCATTCAAGTACTTGGGTAGAGTGATGAGTAAGGATGGAACTTTGGGGGATGAAGTACGTGAAAGGGTACAGCAGGGAAGGAAGGTTGTTGGTACACTGAAAGCAGTGATGAGAAATAGGGAGGTGAGTATGGAAGTTAAGAAGTCACTGCATGATGGTATTGTGATCCCTACCCTGACGTATGTAAGCGAGGCGTGGACCTTGCAAGAGGGGAACAAGTCAAGAGTGAGAGCAGTGGAAATGAGTTACTTGAGAGGAGCATGTGGAGTGACGTGGAGGGACAAGTTGACGAATGAAGAAGTGAAGGAACGTTGTGGGGTGGATGTGGATGTGGATGTGGTTGAGAACATTAGGAGAAATACACTGAGGTGGTTTGGACATGTGGAGAGAATGGAGAATGAAAGACTGACTAAGAGGGTGTATGTAGGTGAGGTGGAGGGAGGGAGAGGGAGGGGTAGACTGAGGATGAGGTGGAGGGATGGAGTTGAGAGGTATATGAGGGAGGGGGGGGTGAGTTGGGGGGAGGGTAGTCAAATGGTGGGTGACAGAGTGACTTGGAGGCGTTTTGTCTGCAGCCACCCTTTCCGGGATTAGGGCTTCGGGCTATAGATAGATACTGTAGATAGATTTTCTAACGAGTTAATATCCATTCTATAGTAAGGACACCAAAATTGTACTGCATAGTCTAAATATGGCCTTACTGCAAGTTGCAGTATTACTTTTGATGACCTGTTGCTCACGCTTCTTGAAATAAATCCTAGGACCCTATTTGCTTTATTTCTCGTATAAATACACTGTTGCCTTGGTTTCAGGTTGTTACAAACTATAACTCCTAGATCTCTCGCATTCCGAGTTGCTAATTTCTTTGTTATCTAAGCTGTATTTAGTATCTCCATTGGTCTTGCCTATGTTAAGTACTTTACATTTTTCAACATTAAATTCCATTTGCCAAGTTTTAGACCATTTGGACAATATATCGAGGTGCTTTTGTAGTTATGGCAATCGTCAGTCGAGTTAATGATATGCCCTATTTTCGTATCGGCAAATTTGCTGATGCTGCTAGTGACTCCTAAATCTGGATCATTTATATATGTAATAAATAATAAGGGACCAATTACTGAACCCTGTGGTACACTGCTAGTTACTAATTCCCATTCTGACTTAGTTCCGTTTATTAATACTCTCTGCTTTCGTCCTTTCAGCCAGGATTCTATCCATTTTAAGATATCGCCATCTATACTGTTTGCTCAAACCTTTCTAACTAACCTTTTGTGTGGAACCCTGTCAAAAGCTTTACTAAAGTCCAGATAAATGACATCATAAGCTTTATCGCTATCTACTGCCTCAAAGACCTCCGAGTAAAATGACAACAAGTTTGTGAGGCAGGATCGTCTTTGCCTGAATCCGTGTTGACTTTCATTTATGAGATTAAATCTTCCTAAGTGTTCTCTAATCTTATTTGCCAATATTGACTCTAACATTTTTCGTACTATTGACGTTAGACTTATCGGACGATAATTCAGCGCATCTGATTTATCATCCTTTTTAGAGATGGGCACTATGTTTGCGGTCTTCCACGCCTCTGGAACTTCTCCTGAAATTAAAGTCATTAAAAATCGTTAAAATTGGCTGACATAATTCTTCTTTGGTTTCTTTTAATAATTTTTGCATATATATCATCTGGCCCTGGCGATTTTTGAGGTTTTATTTTGTTAATTTCTTTCAGTGCGTCATCCTTATTAATGGTTATTTTACTAAGAATATTTTCCGTATTCTCATCGTAAATATTTGCTGCTTGAGGGACCAGGTCTAGATTTTCCTTGGTGAATACTGATATGAAATAATTATTTAGGATGGAGCACATTTCTTTATCTTCACTGGTAATATCACCTGGTTCCGTTCTGAGTGGTTCTATCCTATCTTTATTTTTCATATGGTACATTTTATAAAAACCCTTGGGGTTTTCTTTCGATTCACTAGCAGCCTTAATTTCATAACTTCTCTTTGCTTTCTGTATTTCCCTCTTTAATTCTCTATTTAAAATCGTGTACCGGTTACGTAAGTGTTCCTCTCCACGTTTTATTTTTCTATATATTCCTTTCCTTTGGTGTATGAGAGATTTTAATCTGTTATTTAACCATCTTGGTTCTGAATTATTCATTCTAAATGGATTTGAAGGGATATATCTATCTTGGCCTCCATGGCCGTGGATTATATTTGCTAACTCGTTATATTTCTCACTGGCCGAATGTCTGCTTCGTAATGGACCTGAGTCAATCCTCATCATGAAAGCTTCACTCCCACCTGGAACCTGATCCTCCCTAGAGACCTGGGGCACATTCCCACCTGTTTCCTGTCCCTCACCTATGACCTAGGGTTCCCCACCGCCCCGGCACTCCCTAAAATAGCTATTCGCCCTATGGAATACCATTCTAAAATAAGCTCTTAATCCATCAAAATCTCCTAGACGAAAATTTGGAATGCTGGAGCCAATATTGGAAGTTTGATTGGGAAAAGCGATCATGCATGCATATAGTGTAATTGTGATGTGGAGGAAGAGAGGAACAAGAGCCAAAAAGTGTTATACATGTACGAAAAAGCTAACTACCATATCATGAGACAAAAATTAAACATAGATTGGAAGGACTACTTATCCTCAGAACATACAGTGGAAGGAAAGTGGAATAAATTAAGAACAAAATGCATGCAACTATTGATGAAGGTGTTCCAAAAAAGATTTTGGGTGAGCTAGGAAAAGGAAGAAAGAGACTGAATGAGGCACTGCCTATGAATAAGAAACTTTGGAGCAAAATTAAGAAGAAACAGAGGCTTTGGGAACATTTGAGGGGAATGAGAAGTACCGGTAGTAGAGAGAGTGGGGGAATGGAACAAGGTGAAGTATATCTTGAAGTTGAAAAGGAGTATAGATGAGTCAGTGATCAAGTTAGAAGGGAAACGAGAAATGCAGTGAAGAACAAGAAATAGCAAGACATGTAAAGGACAATCCCAAAATATTTTGGAAGTACACTCAACCCCCTGCTATCGTGCGTTCAGCTATCATGCACACATCAAATGCACAACCATACATGCTATCACGCACCCCAAGACCGCTATCACGCGTCGAGTTTGAAGACAGGCTAAGCGGAACTTATTCACACGGCACTTCATACGAGGTTTGCAGAGGATACGATGGTTAATCGGAATGATAACGTGGTAAAATTCCCGATTATAGCACGGGCATTTGGAATGCATCTGAACGGATTTCTGCCGAGGACACGACGGGCAAAACAGTGACCAAAACCCATTCGGCTCGAAAGAATATATCGTACTACAGCATTGAAATTTAGCCTAACACTGAATACTTATTAATATTGCATTTTAGAATAAATATCAATCATTTTGAAACCCTTATAAAGAGTTAATATTTCTTATGCCGAAAAAACTTTGATGTCGATAAAGTAATCACGTGTTTACAACTGAGACGGGGCTCTGACGACAGTGTGAGGAACATGTGTGATACCCTCCAAGTATTGTTCCACTTAAGTGTTCCTCATCCATTCCTGATATAAGGTACCATGTGATACCCCCTTCAGCTGTGGACACTAAAGAAATGGAGACAGCCAAAGAGACCTGGCAGCAACTAAGCCACTCCCAAGCCTCGGAACCCATCAAACCACCCAAGCCGTAATCCTTATAAAAGTTTGATGACCTTTTATGTTGTTTATTTATTCATTATACTGTTATTATTAATATAATAATGCTTTATTTCATGTTAGAGGAGAGATTGGCAGGAAATCATAGGCATAAAGTGGTTAAAAGTTAGAAAAATGGGCCACCGAAAAACCAATTAGAAATTTTCCCATTGATTGTTCAGTTCAGCTATCACGTATTCAGCTATCACGCGCATTTCCTGTGACCAAGTAGGCGCGATAGCAGGGGGTTGAGTGTATATTCAATAAAAGACCCGAACAAAATCAAGAATCCTAGAGCTGTTTGTTAATGATGACAAAACATTGAAAACAGTTAATGACAAAGAAAAAACAGAAGTATGGGCCAAGAAATTCTTAGAAGTATTGATCAAAGAACCTGATGGTGAAACTCCGAGAGCAAAAGAGCAAATGTAACAATCTTACGCAACCTGGTAATTACTAAAGAAGAGATGAAACTAAAAAAGAATAAATCACCTGGCCCTGACCATTTACACCAAAGGATAATTAAGGAAGTGATGGAAGAAATTCTGGAACCATTACAAATTCTTTTTGAATATTCCTTTATCACGTGACAGTTACCACAGGATAGGTTTATAGCAGACCTAACACCAACTTTCAAAAAAGGTAATAAATCTGAACCTGGAAACTACAGGCCAGTGAGTTTAACAAGTGTAGTATGTAAAATTATGGAAACCCTACTTAGAGAAGAAATACTGGTACATATGAAGACATAATTTATTTAGCAAAAAACAATACAGGTTTATTTCTGGGGGTTCTGCTGTACTGGAACTTATTAAAGTGTTGGACAAATGGACTGAAGTAATACATGAGGGGCATGCAGTAGATGTAATATATTGTGATTTCCAGAAAGCATTTGACAGAGAACCGGCTCCTGGAGAAAATTTCATGCTGTGGTATTGGGGATGAATATTTACGTTTCTTTTTTTTTTCCTTTTTAAAGGCTCCAACATGCTTGCATGTGTCGGCCTTGGTCACCTAATGGTGGCTCTCCACGCTGCATGATCCATTGCAGCCTCCCTGTTCAGTCCCTTAACCCCGAGGTCACACTTAATGACCTCGTCCCATGTCTTTTTCGGTCTACCCCTCATAACCCCACCCCCAATATTAACACTTCTCACCTTCCTCACCCAATTATCATCCCCCATCCTCTCCACATGTCCAAACCATCTCAATCTACCTCTTTATCACAACACCAGTACACTCCAGTCCCATCCTACCTCTCAACTCTTCCATCGTAAACCCAGCCCCTCCAGGCCTTGGACGCAGGGAAGCACTGCACATCCACCTAATCATTGTCATTTCTGTACGTCTGAGCCAGCAAATATCTTCCTCCTCCACTGACCAGGTCTCACTACCATACAGCATTACACTCCTAACACATGCTGCATACAAAGACCTCATAGCACGTAGGGAGAGTCCTCTCAATGTCAGGAGAGGCAAGAGCTCCCTGAGCTTCTTCCAACAACTTCTCACCCTAGCCACAGAGCTAGGGCTCCAGCCCCACCTCCAGCACACAACATGTCTCCCAAATAACAAAACTCTTCCACACACTCAAGAGATTCACCAGCAAGTTCAATCCTTTCACGTCTGACAATCTCCACCTGCTCACCCCGACACACCGTACACATAAAATCAGCATTATCTTGCAGTCTACCTCTGATACCACTACATCTCTTATGCACCCATTTATCACACACACCGCACAAGATGGAATTACTTCCCACGCCCTTGTGGCAAACTGCACATGGCCACTCTCCCTCATCTTTGACAGTACTGCCACCAACCCTAGGTATCATCACTTTTGTTTTATCTGCATTTACCCTTAAACCCTTGCGTCCCATACCATCTCTCCATTTCCTAGACCTTTCCTCCGCCTCCCTTTCGTTCTCTGCAATCAACACCAAATCATCAGCATACAACAACTCCCACGGGAGTCCGTTTCTAAAGTCACGTGAAAGGGCTTCAGGTACCATGATAAACAACATGGGACTCAAGACTGACTCCTGATGCACACCAACATTCACGGAAAACTCATCACTCAAATCTCCATTCACTCTTACCTGGGTGTGAGCACCCACATACATGGCCATAACCACCCTAACCAGCCACTCCTCCAAGCCAAGCTTTCTCATTGCCCACTTCACCACCTCTCTAGGGACTCTGTCAAAGGCCTTTTCCAAATCAACAAAAACAAAATAAAGATCCCTTCTCCTACCAATATATTTTTCCTGAAGCTGTCAAACAATGAATATAGCATCAGTGGTCCCCCTATCTGGCATAAACCCAAACTGCATCTCATCAATATTCACTCTTTCTCTAATCATACCTTCTAAAACTCTCTCCATTACCTTCATTATCTGACCTAAAAGCTTTATACCTCTATAATTTCCTCTATCCAGGGCATCACCCTTCCCTTTATACACATTTACAATTACACTCTTCAGCCAATCATCTGGGACAACACACTCATAAATAATCCTATTTATCAGGTCAGTGACTAACCTCACCCCTATATCTCCTGAGGCCTTCCACATTTCGGCAGTCAACCCAGACACACCTGCTGCCTTCCCCACCTTCATCCTGCCTATTGCCTCACTCACAGTAGCAGCATCAATCAAAGGCCAAGGGCCAGACACTTGATCTGCTGGCTCCAAACCTTCCCTGTCCCAGTCGAACTCCTCATGCAACAACCGGTTATAATGCTCTCTCCATGCATCTTTAATATCCTCACTGTTCACCACTACCCTTCCTTCATCATTCTTCACACACTGCTCACCTATAATATCCCGATTATTCCTCTTCACCTGACCTGCCACCCTAAATATCAAATTTTTCCTTTACCCATGATTTAGATTATCAAGTAATAGTCTCTGTAACTCCGACTTTGCCATGTATACCTCTCTTCTAGCCCTCCGCTTGGCAGCCTAATATTCCTCTTTGCTACCACCCTTCTTCCATTCCCGGAAAAGCCTTCTTTTCTCCTTAACTGGAGCTTCTACACCCTCATCCCACCACCAAGTTACTTTATGTCTTGGTGGTCCTCTTGTCCAACCACATGTTACATCAGTAAGTCTCAAGAAATTGTTCTTGAGGGCTCTGTACAGTTCTTACGAAGCAGAAGCAAAGAGTGGTAGTTAACGGGGAGGCATCTAGCTGAAGAGATGTAATTAGTGGAGTACCACAAGGGTCAGTTTTGGGTCCTCTGCTGTTTGTCATATTTATAAATGACTTGCCAGACTGTATAAAGAATCAGTGAAATATATTTGTATGCAGATGACACTAGGAGAAGAAGAGATGAGAGGAGGGAGGAAGAGATCAGTAGGGTGGAAGTAGTGGAAGCGATGAAGAAGATTAAGTTGGGAAAGGCCCCAGGAATTGATGGAATATGCGGAGAAATGCTTAGGTATGGGGGTGAGATTGTTGTGGAGTGGATATGGAAGTTGTTTAGATTGGCTTGGGAAGAGGGAAGGATTCCAGAGGACTGGAAGTCAGGTATAATTGTTCCTTTATACAAAGGAAAAGGGGAGAGAGAAGTATGTGGTAACCATAGGGGTATTTGCCTTCTTAGTGTGACTGGTAAAATATATGGTAGAATACTCATTGATAGGGTTAGGCATATGACAGAGGAGCTAGTTGGAGAAGAACAAGGGGGGTTTAGGAAGGGAAAAGGGTGTGTAGATCAGATATTTGTTCTAAGATGTTTAGTGGAGAAGTATCTAGAGAAGGGAAGGAAAGTGTATGCTGCATTCATGGACATGGAGAAAGCTTACGACAGAATAGATAGGCAAGGTATGTGGAAAGTTTTAAGAATATATGGAGTGGAGGGGAAATTGTTGAGTGCTGTGAAGAGTATGTACGAGGGAGGTAGGGCTATGGTGCGAGTGGATGGTGAGCTGAGTGAGTTCTTTGATCTCAGTGTGGGACTGAAACAGGGTTGTGTGATGTCTCCATGGCTGTTTAATATATACATGGATGGGGTTATAAAGGAGGTGCAGGGTAGGGCAGTGGATGTGGGGGTGGCTCTAATGAATGAGGGTGAGATTTGGAAGCTTCCGGTGTTGTTGTTTGCTGATGATACAGTACTGTTGAGTGAAGATGAATGGGAGTTGCAAGGTTTGGTGAATGAATTTGGGACTGTGTAGGAGGAGGAATCTGAAAGTTAATGTAAACAAAAGTAAAGTTATTGTGTTTGAGAGGAATGAAGTCACAATGTGTGCAGTGAGGTTGGGTGGTGAGGATATGGAGAATGAGAGTGCATTCAAGTACTTGGGTAGTGTGATGAGTAAGGATGGAACTTTGGGGGATGAGGTATGTGAAAGAGTACAGCAGGGAAGGAAGGTTGTTGGTGCACTGAAAGCAGTGATGAGAAATAGGGAGGTGAGTATGGAAGTTAAAAAGATACTGCATGATGGTATTGTGATCCCTACCCTGACGTATGGAAGCGAGGCATGGACCTTGCAAGAGGGGAACAAGTCAAGAGTGAGAGCAGTGGAAATGAGTTACTTGAGAGGAACATGTGGAGTGACGTGGAGGGACAGGTTGACGAATGAAGAAGTGAAGAAACGCTGTGGGGTGGATGTGGATATGGTTGAGAAGATCAGGAGAAATACACTGAGGTGGTTTAGACATGTGAAGAGAATGGAGAATGAAAGACTGACTAAGAGGGTGTATGTAGGTGAGGTGGAGGGAGGGAGAGGGAGGGGTAGACCGAGGATGAGGTGGAGGGATGGAGTTGAGAGGTATATGAGGGAGGGGGGGGTGAGTTGGGGGGAGGGTAGTCAAATGGTGGGTGACAGAGTGACTTTGGAGGCATTTTGTCTGCTGCCACCCTTTCCGGGATTAGGGCGTTGGGCTATAGATAGATAGATAGATGACACTAAGATCTTCAGAAAAATAATAACTAATGACTGTGACAAGCTGCAAGAGGACTTGAATGAAATGAAATCATGGACTGAAAAATGGCTTTTAAGTTTTCACCCGAAAAAGAGCAGATACATGAGGATTGGAAAAACATGTGTTGAAGATGAAGGCTATTATTTGACCAACTACATTGACAGATCCACAATTGAGAAAGATATTGGAGTATTAGTTGACAACAGGTTTACTTTTTCAGCACATATTTCTGAAAAAATTAATAAGGCGAATAACATAGTGGAATTAATTAGAAGATCATTTGTTAGTTTGGATGCAAAGATGTTTAAAGCCCTGTATATTGCTCTTGCAAGACCTCATCTGGAATATGCCTGGTAGGGAACCCACACTTGAATAAGGATATAGAAGCAATAGAAAACTTCTACTACAAATGAAGGAACTGTCATATGAGGAAATATTAAGGGCATTAAATTTACAAACTCTGACATACAGAAGATCACGAGGGGACTTAATTGAAACCTACAAAATTCTAAGTGGAAAGTACGATGAGGACTGTAGCATGGATATCTTTCAGATGAGAGAGGAGAGCACAACACGGGGCGACTCTAAGAAGATATTCAAACCCAGGACAAGATTGAATATAAGAAAATATTCCCTTGTAGAGTAATAGATAACTGGAATGGGTTGCCTGAATGGGTGATAGACTCAGATTCAGTTGAAAATTTTGAAAGAAATTTGGATAAATATTGGAAAAACCAGGATCAGTTCTATACCTACAAAGCACAAATTATGTCTACCACACAAAGCCATCGCATAAGAAGTGTTGTGGTTCAAGATCTGGAGTCACAGTCTCACTGAGCCTCTTCCAGAAGGACATCTGTAAGTATCTAAGATATACTACGCGCAAACAAGGGAGAATTGATCACCTTTTTGGGGAGACTAATGGTCTTATAGGCTTCCTGGGACCACAGGCAGTCAATATAAATGGTGAGAGAGTATTAAACTGGATTGTAGACAACAATTTGGTGTTACTAAATGGTGATTTAAGATGTGATGACCTGGGAAAACTGAGAAATAAGTGCAATTGATTTCCTTTTAGTAAACCATGTATAAGAAATTTGTAATTATGGTGACTGATGAAAAAGAGATTTGATTTATCAGACCACAACATAGTTTCAGCAAATTTTAACATAAAATGCTGTAAAAATACATATAGCAATGAGGAGAGAGAAATTCCCTACTTAAAAATAACTGCAGACCAAAAAATTGCTTTGAATCCTTTATTGAAAATAGACTAGTAATTCATACAACAAGCTAGAGGAATTAGAAAATCTAATGAAAGAGGCATCGGGCCTTCACTTGAAACGAAAAATAAAGCATAAAACAAAGCGGGAATGATGAAATAGAACCAATATAGATAAACAAAAAGAAATAAAAAGAGGAATAAGTAAAAGAAGACTTTATAATGAAGCAAAAAGCACAGACCAATAGAGAGAGAGAGAGAGAGACACTGTAATGTATCAGGACCAAAGGAGAAAAGTCCAATCTTTAATGAGAAATGGAATTTGGAGACATGAAAAGAAAATTACAGAAGCCATAAGAGTAGACCAAAATAAAACAGTAAAGCACTGGGACCACATAAAGAAATTAAAGGGAGAAACCAACACAAAAAAAGATATCTTGCTATATAAAAATCTATCGTATCTATCTATCTATTGCCAGACGCCGTAATCCCGTAAGGGGTGGCCATTTGACTTTGAGTTAGTTTTATGGGGAGGGGCACTAACCCTCCACCAACCCACTTGACACGTAGGGAGCACGTATGGTTTGGTTATATGGTTACCACCCAGCGTTGTAAATGGTTTCTTGGCTTACAGGAAACCATTTGGCTTGTCACTCAGTGTAAAGCCACCTGTAAAGGAAAGAAAAGCTGATGGTAGTAAAATGAATGTATCCAATCAACCGGCAATGCTAGAGGAATTCTGGAAAAAGATATACAGAATGAAAGATAATAAGATACACGAAGTATGGAATGTCAATACTAGGCGAGAGTGCATCATAAAACTCAAGCTACCAAACAAAAAATCAAGAACAGTTTAAAAGTGGGGAACAATTCAGTGGACTGAATGGAAGGTCAGCCTAGACCTGAGAGAACACCTAGATATGGCCTATGAATGCGACATCGAAATTCAACCTATGAAGGACTCACTTGATGTAGTGCTGCCTACTTCTTCCTTAGCCTTTATCATTTTTTTTCTGTGCCTGCCCTCCTCTCTTCCTATTTCTCCCATCTTTCCTGTCACTACTTAATGCTTTTCTTTCTGTTACAGGTGGCTTTACATTGAGTGACAAGCCAAATGGTTTTCTGTAAGCCAAGAAACCATTTACAACGTTGGGTGGTAACCATATACGGTAACCAAACCATACATACTCCCGACGTGTCAAGTGGGTTGGTGGAGGGTTAGTGCCCCTCCCTGTAAAGCAAATAACTCAGAGTCTAAAGGCCACCCCTTGCGGGATTATGGCGTCTGGCAACAGATAGATAGAGATAGATAGAAGGACGTGGTCATATATATAACGACTGAAGAAATAAAGAAGCAACTTCGCAACACAAAATATAAAAAGGCACGGGGTTCAGATGGCCTAAAATCAGACTTATTTAAAATGCTAGAGGACAGTAATGTATATATCACCGAGCTCTATACTGTAGTATGGAGAGGCTATCTCCGCTGCAAGAGTGTGATCTTGGCTGCCATATTGGAACACCAGCACTCAAATTCAAATTCAGATACTTTATTGCCACTAAGCAGTGGTTATTAATAAATATACACTCGTTGCTTATAATACAAAATCATATATGGATTATGTTTTTTTTTTTTTTTTTTTTTTTTTTTTTTTTTTAACCTAGTTCAACGAATTATTTTGGGTACATTCTAATAATTATAAAACAGGGGTGCTGGGGAAGAATCTTCCCGCCTCACCCCAGGGGGCAGTAATGTTATAGAATTAGCAACAAGATATATTTCTTACTTGTGAACTGTAGCACTCTCTCTCTCTCCAATGAATTTCTGTGCCCATTTTTATATCCGTAAGCTGCACACTGGACCATGGCACTATATTTTCCGGAATCATCAGCTGCTTTCAAAAACCCACAGACCAGCTCAGTAGAAAAATGCGAGCATCAAACGTGGTGTAACATGGCTGCCTCTACACCAGTGCCGCTCTGGTGGCGGCTGCATAAATTACATGGTGCTACCCATGAGAAAGCCTCTCCATACTATAGAGCTCAGTGGTATATATCAGTCAGCTTAAGAAATGTTTAAACAAAATACTTAATGAAGAGGAGATCTGCAATATTTGGAAGACCTGAAATACTATATTGATCCAAAAGAAGTCTAAACCCACTGTTGCTGATTTGCAACCAATTGCTTTAACAAACTTCTCATATAAAATTTTCATGGGGATAGGCAAAAACAAGAGCAACATTTGAGGACGTAACTGTACTGAAAACATACACATATCAACATGGACATAATTTCAGAAGGGGTGCCCTGATATGAATGGAATAATAATCTACAATAATTTATGTGAAGTTGACATCTATTGTACTTACTCCTTCTGTATAATTGTCGAACGTAGTCGTCCACCTTCTACAGAGAGTTGGAATTAAGGCAGGGCATCTTTGAATAACCATTTCAGTGACCTTCACAACTAACTGGAGAAACACAATTAAATTTACGATAAACAAACGTATGTTTTTGTAACACAAGGTCCAACTTGCAGTGCATTTATCACGTAACACCTAACAATAGGATGAAATAGTTGGCAGGTATACCGGAGTATTGTATGTCATTGATTTGTTGGTGCTTAATACAGAGGTGTATGATAATACAGTAATCCCCATACTATCCAGACGCCCACTTTCCAGACACCCCACTTACCGGACGTTGTGGGCCTGGACCTTCAGAACACTAAAATGGCCCCCCCAAAATAAAGAAAAAAATCCCCCCAAAATCCAAATTTTTTCCCACCCGTAATTTGAAATTGCCGCGCGGCACCGAACAGCTCTTACACCAAGGACCTTTCACCCCTTCCTTCCTCCCCCTTCCCCCCTCCCCTGTCAGGGTTGCCATTTGGTATTTTTCATTACCAAATGTGGGCCAATTTGGTAATGAAAAATTTGTTTGGTAATGATTCAGAATAATGCATTACCAAATGGATTTTTCACATGTATGAGGATACACAGGATGGAGATGGTGGATTGTTTGCTCTCTCCGATTTATCTGCTAGCCTACATAGTGTGAAAATAATCAAGATGGTGTTAATTATAAGAAGAATGATTACATATATTTCCACTTGTATACTGTATATAATTAGTGAAGAATAAATGCTAGCTTTACAAATTTGGTAATGAAAAGTTAAATTTGGTAATGAAAACCTAGGAGTTTGGTAATGAGGCCGTTGCGATCTGGCAACTCTGTTTCCCCGTCACCAACACTCCCAAGAGTTACTGCCTAACTTTGATTGTGAGTAGATGCTTATCGCAATCGAAGTCACACGTGCTCATTTTTTTGTGAATAAACAGTGAATAAACTGCAATACCTCGCCACTAGACCACACGGGAATTTACAGAGTTGTGCGGTGTTGAGAAATTAGAATTCAAATTGCATAGTATTAACTGTGGAGTGCAGATTGGCGGTTGAAACTAGCATGGTGCAATTAAGAACAATGTGCAGTGTTAAACAATTAAGACTCACAGTACAAAGAATTAAGTGCAGCACAACACTGGATTACTGTACGTGCCTCAAGAGCATTTTCACCACTGTCCAAGTCTTAGAGAAGGTGGTCACAGACATGCTGTAAGTACCCTGGCTGAGGTACAGTCACTTCTGATTCCTCATTCTTTGGTTCCTTTTCATTTATTTCATGCTTTATGTCCATTATTGGCATGAATAGGGTCTTAAATAGGTTTAAACAGGTGCTATGCATGTCCTGTAGGGAGTTATTTAGGTGTCTTTCAAGGTTAGGCTGGGTTAGGGTCCTTAAGTACCAGTCCAGGAGCTAGGGGCCCACTTTCTGGACATGCCTTTGGCTCTGTTACGTCGGATAGTATAAGGATTACTGTATGATCAATAACTGACGGATAATTTCATCATTAACTTTGTTTATGTTGGTTAACAATGGGTAGGAGTGGGGGACGATAGGGTATGAGGGGCTTTTGGTGGAGACAGAGAGAAGGGTGGTGGAGTTGGGTGCTAAAATGTATGAGAAACGAAGTATCTTTCATCAGATGCTGTTCACTGTAGTATACTAATTTGTAACACTGTAATATGTAATATAGTATGTAAGTATATAGACTAACACATAATACATCGTAGGTCTTCTTTCATTTTCCTTCCTTCTCATATGTTGTGGCTAACAGCACAGTATTACACATTAAATGCCTTTGTATACTTATTCCTACTGGTTCTGATTGTCTATAAAAACGATCATGACACACTGTAACATCACCAGCTTTAGCTGTTCCACATCTATCCAACAAAGCTTACACTGGGGTTTGGGGAGGGGCGGTAGATGTCGGGTGTACGATCGCCTGGTCGCTCGCTGGCTGCGACTGTGGCTACCAGGTGGGAGGGATTAGTGCTTTTGGGTGTACTTAAACAAACTCAGATTTTCCATTTCCTCCTCATCCAGCCTCACTGACTTCATTTCTCTTGATGACCATAGTTTTACTCTTCCCTTCATTCACCTTTAGATTTTGTTTCTTACTCTCCCAGACTCATCCACCAAGCCTTGTAGCTCCCCTTCATCTTCACTTAACAACACAGTATCATCTGCAAACAACAGTATAGGTACCGGTAGTTTCCAAACACTGCCCTCTCTCACTAGGGCCACTCCAACATCCACTGCCCTACATTGTATTTCTTTTATAACCCCATACATATGCAGATTGAACAACCTTGGAGACATGACACATACTTGTTTCAGTCCAACCTTGCTGTAGAAAAATTCACTCAGTTCACTATCCACACACACTGCAGCCATACCTCCCTCATACGTACTCTTCACGGCCGTCAACAACTTTCCATCTACTCCATATACTGTATTCTTAATATTTTCCACAATCCTTGTTTATCCACCCTGTCGTATGCTTTCTTTAAATCCACGAAGGCCGCATACAAGTTCTTTCCCTTCTCTAGAAGCTTTTCCACTAAAGATCTTAGAATGAATATCTGATCATCACAACCCCTTCTCTTCCTAAATTGTCCCTGTTCTTCTCCAACTAATTCCTCTGTTATTTCCCTAACTCTGTTAATAAGTATCCAGCCAGACAGTTTTCCTGTTACACTAAGAAGACAAATGTCCCTATGATTACCATGCATTTTTTTTTTCCCCCCATTTTCCTTTGTACAGGGGAATAATTATACCTGAGTTGCAATCCTCTGGGACTCTACCATCCTCCCAGGCCAATCTGCACATCTTCCACATCCATTCTACTACTCTCTTTCCTCCATGCTTAAGCATTTCACCACACACTTCATCAATTCCTGGGGCTTTTCCCATTTTAACTTTCTTCATTGCTTCCACAACTTCCATTCTACTGATTTCTTCCTGTCTTCTTACATTCCTCCTCCTCCCAGCCATTCTCCAGCTGCAATTCCTTAAAGTGTTCTCTCCATCTGCTCACTTTTTCTCCCTTCTCTACTGGTAATCTACCATTTTTATCTGTCAATCCACAGCTAACTTCTTTGGCACCCTGTCTTACTCTTTTCCTCTTTCCAGAACATTTTCTTACATTCCCTTCACTTGGAAGTTCCTTCCAAATTCCTTATCCACTTTTTTTTTTTTTTACTCTCTCTCTCTTCCTCTCTACACATAACCTTCTCTTCTGTCTCTCAGCTTCTTCGACACCTCTGTTTCTCATCCACTCACTGTATGCTTTCTTCTTTTGTGCCACAGCCTCTCTCAACTCTTCAGTCCACCATGCTGTTCCCTGCACCCCTTTTCATCATCTCTTCACTCCACACACCACCTCACATGCTGCACAGATATTTTCCGTGAATATCTTACACACACCTTTCATGTCCCCTATCTGTTCTAATCTATATTTACCCCATTGCTCCTTCACTTCCCTCTTATATTCTGCCTTTTTACCATCCCTTTGTAACTTTTCCACTCTCCTTGTACGCTATGTACTACTTCCTCCTGTCCTTCCCTTCTTCTATTTCTCCATTTTATTTGGACTTCAGTTCTGACCACCACCAAGTAGTGGTCCGAAAGTCCACTCCCCCAAGTCCTCTGAAATAACCCATTTCCACTGCTCACACTTGACTTGCGTCTTTCCAACAAGGTCCAATCTTCGCATCTGTACCTTAGCGTTGGTATGACAGTACTATCATGTAGTCTCTCTTTTACCTCCATACTCAGTTCCCTATTCCTTATATTAAAAAAAATAAAAAATCTTCCCTGTTGTACCCTTTCAGGCACGTCTTCCTCTAAAACAGAATGAAACTGGTTAAAAATTGTGGTTGTTAGGTGAACAAGACTTCCATCATTTTAGGGAATGGAATATGAATAAAATTTAATAAATTACTCTGTTTTAAATGTGTGTAAAGTTTCAAAGCATCAGTCTATTTAATAGAACAGTTATTCAGTGCTCATTAAAAACTTTCTTTTTCAGTCGACCAATAAAAAGAAGACAAGGAAGCTGCGTGGACACGTGAGCCATGGGCATGGCCGTATTGGTAAGTTTACATTTGTAGCTATTTACAGTGTATATATACTGTATATATTCAATCTGTATATGGGTGGAGTTACAAATGAGATAAAAGGTAGGGCAGCGGATGTTGGAGTGGCCCTAATGAGAGAGGGCAGTTTTTTATAGCTCACCCTAACTCAACGTCACTGACACCAGTACGGTAAGGCGTTGTTCAAGGCCAGCGGCTATGAAAACGATACTGTAATACATTATTGTTTTTATCAGTCCTCTCTCTCTTTCACACATATGCATAAAAACGAACAAAAGATGAGCAGTAAAAGTACACTATTAGGAGCAGAAATAACTGTGCTCAGTCAGTCCGAAATATATTGGGAAAAGCGATACCGAATGAAGAATGTGGAACTGAATTCTAACGTATGAGAGCATGTGGGATGAAAGAGTAATTTTTTTTTTCTGATTAGTAAACAGTTTTGTTCCATAACATCTCTTAAAATTGTAAAACCCACAATCTTTCGTGTAAGCATTCAGCCTAAAGACCTTACCAATTCATTTCATATTCCTCTATAGTCTCACCAATCTAAATCCAAGGTTTGGGTGGGGTCTGGCGCTGGGTGCACCCATGCCATACTTCCTAAACGAGCGATGAGTAGATTCTGTTATATATGTAATAGGCATCACAGATAGGTACACACATACTAATACAATTTAAACGTAAGTATTCTAGCATATCAAAGGAAGGTAAACTTGTAATGCATATGGCTCTTGTATATCAATAAAGAAACGTGGCATACATATTTTACAGTGGTGCTAAAAAAAAATTAGTTACTTTTACCGACTTTCACGGTAGTTCTAAGTTGGGTAAGTAATGTAACAATTACTTTTATAATATAATTTGAAGGAATCAGTTGAACATACGCTATTTTCTTAATAGAAATAAATAAGTTAAAACACTCACGAGCGGCAACATCCAGATCCACTGGAGGGAGATTTAAGCTTCTGTCACGTGCTTCCACTGTTCACTTTGTTATATATATATATATAGCTTAAATTATATTTATAACTTAAATTAGTTTGTCTTTACACACACACACACACACACACACACACACACACACACACACAAGTGGGTGAAGTCATGTCAGGCCAGGTGGCGAAGTGTGAGTGGATGAACTCTAACGGTGTCAGGTCAGCCACTAGCCAGAGTATAGGAAACAAGGCAATGCTGTACGCCGGGAAATCCCCGGCTGGGCTCCACCCAAACCTTGGTTTTAGATTGGTGAGACTATAGTTTGTCTTCTATATTTTTCTGACTATTTTGAGGGTGGTAAATTATGTTCTCTTGCTGAAAGAAACTTACTCAAAATTAGTGCACATGTAACATAAGCATGTAAACATCAGTGAATATATCTGGATTGAGGAGAATGCCTGACTGCTTGGGATGGTAGAGTAGGGTCATGTAAACCTACCAGTGACCTTCGTTCCCCTCCCATAATTGTTTGCATTTTCTTTATTGGACGCCCTAATTCAATGCCACTGACACCAAAACAGTAAATTGTTGTTCAAGGCTGGCAGCTATGAAGGAGTTAAAGGAATACTGTATGAAAAATTCAAAATGGGCGCGGTGCACAGTGCAGCGCTCGATTGCCGAGAGAAAATGAACTAACCCCTTTCTGGTAAACCAATTTGCCCGCGCTTCTCGGATGAGTCCACGTCCCTCCTCTCCTCTCCTCGCAGCTTCGCTGTACGTGAGGATATTTTTGCAGATCTTCACCTTTTCGTATTGTTTTGCCATGCCTCCCAAGTGCCCTGCATCATCCCCAGCATTGGGGGAGCCTGCTGCAAAGAAGCAGCAGCACTGTACTCTAACTCAGGAAAGGAAATTGGAAATTATAAGACCCCATGAGGAGGGGCAGGGAGTCTCGGAGATTGGGCATGCTTTAGGCCTTGCAGCTTCCACCGTTGGGACTGTGATGAAGAAAAAGGAGATGTACAAGAATATGGCCACCTCCTTCTCTACAATTGTATACAGGTATTGCTTACTTCACAATGGGGGTAGGGGGTTAACCCCTTAACCGCGGGGCGTCACTTTCGTGACGCTTGGGAGCAAGGGATCATACCGCGGGGCGTCGCTTTTGTGATTCTGTGTTATTTTGAATTCACCCGGGCTTTCAAGTGGGGGCTTGTATCATCTATCAGTACTGACAATGTCCAACACTAGTCAGCACTCCTAATCTCATCTGTACTCCCATCCATTGTTGACAATTTAGCCATTTCTCCCCGTTCTTGACTCCCCTCCCTACCCCCACTCCATTACCCTATCCTCTCGCCTGCCCGGCCATGCTACGCTAAGTAAATCTTCCCTGGAATTTTTCACTGATTTCATCCATTGATATAAGCCCTATGTCGTATTCTTATACCAAATAATATATACAAGAAAGAAATCAGGTAAGTGAGAGTGCCATACACCTGGAATTGGCTAATTATCACCTGACAACACCTCACGTGCACTCGTTCGCTAATTTTCGCTGTTTTTTTCCCCTTGAAATATGCCGTATAATCTATTTTCGTAATAAATATACATGTAAGGAGAGAAGGGAGAACCCTAAGTGATATTTACATTCACCTGGAACTACCTAATTTATAATGTATTGTCTACATTTCCTGCCAATCATATCAGTACTACACAAAGCTGTTTCAAGATTTAACATTGGTAGCTCTGATTATATATCTCCTAAGTAGGCCTCTAATCTATTTTCGTAATAAATATACATGTAAGAAGGGAAGGGAGAAGCCTAAATGATATTTACATTCACCTGGAACTACCAAATTTATAATGTATTGTCTAGATTTCCTGCCAATCATATCAGTGCTAGGCTTAGCTGTTTCAAGAGCTACGTTGGTAGTGCTGAATAACCCTCAAGTAGGCCTCTCAACCCGGGCCGGCCCTCCTAGCAGTTCTCTCTCAGATTCCGAAGAGGAGGTACGGCTCATCCTCTTGCTGACTTCAGGGCCTTTTTTCACCCCCATGCAAGGGCCCTGTGACCTTTACCCCCTACTAAACCTCGTGTGGAAAGAGGTAAAGGGCTGACAATTGATAAAAGAGTGACTACGATCTTTCTATTGAGTAAAACAGTGCAAGTGGAATTGTAAATAATGTGTAAATAATGTGTAAACAGCAAGTGAAAGTAATGAATGTAAATATACGTGAACAATGGAAAATAGTTTTATAAGTTATTTCAAGTGACAGTGCACAACACAGTGTAAATAAAATAGAAATGTAAATAACGTAAATAAAATAGAGAACGTAAATAGAAATGTAAATGAGTAGTATTATAAGAATACGAGTATATACCCTAGGAGTAATGAAAGTGAAAGTTTCACTCTAGCATGTCTGAATGCTATGAGTTATGAGAGTGAAGATGAAAGTGACATTCACTCTCAGTGCCAGTATACAGGACGAGAAAGTGAATGCTACGTATTTTACTGAAAGAAATTGAATCCCTACAGTGACAATAAACTAATACTACTGAAGGAAACTTATGGATAAAGACTGTAGATATATATAAGCGTTATATAGTAATAGAAATATAAAGTGTGAGGGGTTTTATGAATAATAAATGACAGACTACCATGAGCGAACTAGTGCCAGTGCGACGATCAGACGCGCTCGTAATTTCCATTGCTTTCACAGTGTTTTTTTTTTTTTTGAGTATGGATCCCAAACTACTTGAAAATTGTAGAATAGTGTTTATAGTGTTTGTATCTGGCTGTGGTAATCATATTACGGGTTGTCGGGAAGTGTAAAGTGGAGACTTCGTTACCCTACTTCAGAGGTCTCCACAAGTCCTACGGTAACCGACGAAGGCTCAACAATCATTCCAGGAGAAAGCTGAAGGTATGTGCCATAAGCATATGTAATTTTATTATTCTAGGACTAATAACTGATTTTTGGCAAATATTTTTTGAGAGTCTGTCGGAGCCCAAATAACCCCGCGGCACACGCAAGTCATTGGTAAACAAGCCCGCGGTGTAGGGGTTAAAGTTTAGGTGGGGGATATGAGGGGGTCCTGGGATGCATCCCCCATTTATATGTATATTTCAATGGGGAGAATCGTTCCGCTATACAAAATTTGAAATTACGAAAGTTTTTTTTTTTTTTTTGGTCACTATCCCTTTCGTATATCGAAGACTCACTGTATGTTTTGGCTGAAGAGGAAGAATTTACACACCTGACAGCACAATCAGCACCTCCCCTAGGCCTAATGGTTACCTCACAATCGAGGGTCAGAGTTGAAAAAGCCAAACTGCATGCCCGCTATCACACGATGGTTTATTGGGGGTAGGGTAGGTAGGGGTATACAAGGTAGGGGGGGAAGGTGGGGGGGCTGGAAAGAGATGGAATGGGTTACTGTAGGTTAGGTTAGGTTCACCAGATTGTAGTGCCATGTATTTGAACCTTGAAAAATTGCTCTGACAATTGATGCACCCACGCATTATCAGCCCGGAATCATTTGGACAACAAATGACTTGTTGATGCATCATTGGCACGGAAGAGTGTTAAATTATCCTAATGACAGTAGAATGTTCTGGTCAGCTCTCAGTTGTTTCATTAGTAGTTTTAACAAGTCATCACCCATTCCTCACTAAAATCTTCAGATGGAATCATTATAAATGACCTGCTTGAAAAAGCAAACTTCCTTGCTAGTACATTTGCCACAAATTCTACTGTAGAGGAAGTTAGTCAGAGCATCCCTGTACTGGAACTCGACTTTCTCAAAACTGCTCGACTTAAGAAAAGAACTAGATGCTAGATAAGAAAATAAATGCAGACCAAAGTAGTGTACCCATGATATACAAGCTTGTTTCACAAGCTGGAACAAACTCTAAACTTTGAACAGTATAGTGCACAGTGTGTATGTGTGTGGCAGGCTTCACTCATCCAGCATCAGCAAGCAGCTTTCCGATACACATTCAAGTAGTGTTTCATGAACCCTGAACCCCATGCCCCCTAAAGGGCCACTACAGTTGATGTAGTAGTAGTAGTAGTTGTTTCCTAGGTAGTCTGGCCGAACAGCCCTGAGTCTCTAAGGAAGGCCACAGCCAAGACCGGGCTTTCCCACGGAGCTCTCAAGGAGTGTATGTTGTGTTGTTGGCATGGGTGATTTTGTGTAATGCAGTCTTCCATGTTGTGCTTAACAGTATGGGGTGCTGTGTTGCATCCTGGACAGGCATCAGTGACGGAGTCATCCAGCCTCTTCTGATAACTTAAGAGGGCTGGATGATGCCCACATCTCATCTTGGCCAGGTGGACTCTGTCCTCACAGGGGAGATAGAATTCAGAAGGGTGGATATCGGGAGGCCGTGCATGCAGCCGTGTGTTGTCTTTAAGTGATTGAATGGAGCGGCAAGTGATTTGAGCATGAATATGCTTCTGGAAGCTGGTCTGAGGTGGGCGAGTGGGGAGAGATGACAGTATTTGTGTGTGGTATCATGTGCTGGGTGTTGTTTTGATGTTCCTTGGTGTGGGTGGATGTGCTGCCATGTAATATAGCGGATGTTGTGGGTTTGTGGAGGCTGCAGCAAGAAACTGGGTGCCTTTCATGTCTAGGTGATCCTTGACTTTGAGGACTTTGGTTTCTTGATGTAGGTGGTTTGTGGGTGTAGTAGCCGTGAAGCCTGTGGTTATTTTTAGGGCCTTGTTCTGTATGGTCTGTAGAGTATTGTAGTGTGTTTTGGTGAGGTTAGGAACCCAGGCAGGGCTTGCATAATTCATCACTGAACGTATGTATTGTTTATATACTGTGGTGGTGGCTTCTTTGTTGTGTCCGAATGTTGTATGGGCAAGTTGAGTCTTGGTGTTATTTTATTTTTAATGTTTGTGATGTGTTGTTTAAATGTCAGAGATGTATGCTACACCAAGGATTTTGGGTGTGTGTGTGGTAGGGGAGTGTTGTTTATGATGAGGTGTGGGTTGTGACTGTGTTATGTTGTCCAGTTTGTGAGAAGGGTCACTGTAGATTTGGCTGGGGCTATTTTTAGCCTGTTTGTGGTGAACTATTCGTGTAGTGTGTTGAGGTAAGGTTGGATGATGCGTGCAGCTGTGTTTACAATTTGGTGCGTACATGTAAGTGTTATATCATCTGCCTAGGAAGCTATGTGTATCTGTGGTGTGTGGGGTGTGGGTATGTTGTGCATGTATAGGTTAAAGAGTGTATGGGACAAAACAGATCTTTGGGGGATGCCGTTTGTGAAGTTTTTGGTGTTAGAAGACTGACCAGCAAATGTTGCGTGTGCACATCTGCCTGCTAAGTAGTTTGCCAGCCATCTTTTTGTTATTGTGCATGTTTGTGTTATTGTGCATGTTTGTGTTGAGTATTTTGTTTGTGAGGTAATTAGGTTTTCAAGGGTCCATGTATTTCTTGGAAATGTTTATCCCTAATACTTTCATTCCCTATTCATTCCAACATTTTCTTATCTTTCATAAAAGAATCCTTTTCTCGGTTGTTGTACTTTTTCAAAAATTATAATTTCCTCTTTAATCTTCGTACCTCACAGTATTTCTTTTAATTCGCCCTCAAACACTTTATTTTTCTTACCACAGGCAAGCATCGCAAACATCCTGGTGGACGTGGTAATGCTGGTGGTCAGCATCACCACAGGATCAACTTTGACAAATACCATCCTGGTTATTTTGGAAAGGTTTGTATTATGCTGTTTGTGTGATAAGGTTCACATAACATATGTGATTGTGGTTTGATTAATTGTAATTTACTATTCCTTTATTTTGCATTGTATTGTTTTTGATGTTTTCAGGTGTGATTGAGTTTTATTTGCACTGTTCTATGTTTATGTTGCTGTTTAGATAACTGAGTTGAACTAGTCATGTTATCTATTTACTTTATAAGAGGCTTGAGCTGGATCAAGAGACAAAGGATTTCTTGTGAGGCAAGCATTAACAGGGTGCACAGCAAAAGGTTTATACATCCTTCTTAGTATGTTGAGTGACAGTCCATCATGTAGCAGTTTATTGCATAGTAAGGTGATTATAACTTGGGTTCAGTGGGAATATATTTTTGATCGAGGGCCACCCATCCCAAAAGTCTAAAAACAAAGTTTCCAGCTCACTTTAAGTCCTATAGCTTAGTGCATTTTGAAGTTGAGCTTTGTTCTTTTGAAGATTTCTGCCTGCCAAGAGTGCATGTACAGTCGACCATCATGACTCGTGTTTGGCTTTGCGAGCAGTACCTTTTGAAAGTTTGGAAACTTTGGCGTGCTGTTGTACTGTGTACATATGTAAAAACACATAGGTTAAGGTAAGTTCATGTGTTCTGTATCATTAAATACATTAAATATAAGTTGCTTATTAAGTACTTAGTGCTTAGGTTCAACCAATAGTACTTCTTAGAAACTGTGATTGCATTGGGGTGACCGACCATGATTGCTAGAAACTTTTTGGCCAGTTTTCCCGATCATTCAGCAGTTTCTGCTCTTTCGGCACCTGTTTGGTCCCGAAGATGCCGAATGAGAGGACTTTACTGTATTATCTTATGCTTCCTTGAGAGTACACCAGCATTCTGCATAAGAACTTGGGGTAAGTAAGATAACTAGATGAAAGAGTAATTGAAAGAAGTATAAAAGAAGAATTGGCTTTCACAGGAAAATGAGATCATAAATATATACATGGTCACGAAAAGTAAATGCATTGAACGAGACTGAGTGAGTGAGTGTAACAAGTGGCTATGGAGAACAGCATGTGACATCAGTCAGCTTATTTTGGTAGCCTGGCTGACTGATCTGCTGCAAGTGGTCCTTGGCTCCAACTATTGTAATAGCAATTCTCAAGAGCACTCAGCAAGACCAAGTAGAATTTCTTATACATCATTCTAGCAGTTCATCACATAAGTACACCTAACTGTACTGATGTTGGGTAACCCCAGTCATTCCAGCTGTGCAGACCAATGAACTGCAGGCAAGCAATTACTCCAGCAGGGCCATCCCATGCTGTGAACTGATGTTCCCTTGCGGTAGACAGAACCTCACCACCGCAAAGTCATTTGTGCACAGAATACAGACGTCACAGCAAAAATAGCATTAGTATTCAGATGGTAACATTAATTCATGCCTTGAAAGTAAATGTAAAAAAAGTGAAGTGTTGGTTGTTGAGAAAGATGACTCCCTTTGTGATGCTACAGTGAATGATGACAGACATGAACTGGTGGCAAGAGTTTAGGTGTCTGGGTGCTGTGATAGAAAAGAGAGGTAAATGTGAAAAAAAAATAGAGAGAGAGAGAGTGGCATAGGAAATGAAAGTGGATGCTGCTATGAAGGCATTGATAAAAAGCAGAGGACTGAGTGTAGTGACTGTGAGAGGCAGGCATGAGTGAGTTTTAATCTTATACAGTAATCCCCCATTTATCCAGACATAATAGAGCCAAAGGCATGTCCACTTCAGGTAGTGGTAACTTCTGGATAATGAATACTATTCCTCTACCACACCCAGACCCTACCTATACCTGACTTATTTGTACAGCATCTGTGCTTAATTTGGAAGTGTTTTTGGTCATTCAGGCGTGTGTAAACATCAAAACACACGTTGGAATATCCAAAGTAATGCTAAACACCAAGAAAACCATGCAGAAAAAACACTGAAAACCAAGAAACACCCTACCTAAACACTATTTTATGTACAGTACACCTCCTTATTTTGGCAGTGTTTGCTGGTCATTTTGACATCAAAGCATACATAGGATTATCCTAAATAATTTTCAAAACCATGTAAAAAAAAAAAAACCTGAACACCACTGTATGTACAGTATCTCTCCTAATCTTGGCACTGTTTTCAGGTCAATCTGCTATATTTAGATGTCAAAACACACAGGAATATCCAGAGTAATGCTTTAAAAAAAAAAAAAAAACGACCTATACATGACTGCGTGTACAGTACCCCTCCTAATTTTGGCACTGCTTTCAGGTCAATGTGCCATATTTAGACATCAAAACATACATGGGAATATCCAAAGTAATGCCCCCCCCCCCCCCCCCCCCCCAAAAAAAAAAAAAAAACATCACCTGACCTATACACGACTGTATGTACCATACCCCTCCTAATTTTGGCACTGTTTTCTGGTCAGTTTGCCATTTTTAAACATCAAAACACACATAGGATAAGCCATATTAATGATAAACATCCTGGAAACAATGCATAAACAACAAAAATCCACACAAAAAAACTTACGACGGTTTGAAAAATCTGTTGTCTGTGAGGAGTCATTGCTCCCGGGGCTTTAAAAAAAAAAAAAAAAAAAAAAAAAACTATAAATATGCCACCGTAAATTGGTTATATTGGTATAAATTGTATACCGTCATCTTTGCTGTTGTTTATGCTGTAAGATAAGCTAATAAAAACTCATAAAACTGACAAGTTAGGGTACGAAATTCAAACAAGAATAAAATGTTCAAGGGTAAAAGCTACTTTCGTATAACTTCCCACCATCCTAGTTCAAGATTTTGCCAGCATCTTCCAAGAATCCTAGTTCAAGATTTTGCCAGCATCTTCCAAGAGTTAAGCTTATGTTTAGATGCAGAATTTCATAAGCACTGTTGTGGTCACCTCAGAAATTCCATGCTACCAGTAGTTGTCGAATAAATCGCAAAAAACTATGAAAACTCATGAGTCAATGCCATCACCACGGAAGAGAGTAAGGACTGAGGGAGTGAGGGGGGAGCCGGGAAGGTATGGAGGAGGGACAGGAAGGGGGGGGGAGGTGAGGCTGTGGGCAGGGGCAGGATTCTCTCTTCTGTCAACAGGCAGACCGGTTCTTTTGCCGTACATGTACTCGTGGACTGCGGTCTGTTACTTGCTGAGTGGCCATGCGGAAACAACGCACCATGACTGTGGGACTTTCCACCTTCGATAGAGAGGCGGATGGCCGCTGTCGCCGACATGTATTCGTGGCTTGTGTTCTGTGTTCAGTGGAGGTAGCAGTTGGGAAAGACTTAGCCCCTGTGGCCACGTGATATTAGACATTCGGTGGGGAATGCGCACAGATGTTTTGACACCGCTTGCAGGTCACAGTCGTGTTACTTGGATGCTAGAGGTTCGTTGGGAGTGATAGGACAAGCACGATTTTGATGATTCAGTACAGGGCCAGACAGACATTTTAGGGCTGGGTGTGGGTTACAGGCTACTTCCCACTCGTGGCTCAAGCCAAGTGGCAACGATACCGAATGTTTGGACATGTCGGCTGGCCAGCCGAAGTTCTCGGGCACTTTTACATCCTGATAATAGCAAGTAAAAATGGATAGTGGTTTAATAGAGTCAAGGTCCAGCGTCCAGATAATGAATATACGGATAATTGAGGGATCACTGTACAGTACATACAGTTGCAAGACTGGCATGAAAGTGAAAAGACAAGTGTAAGAGTGGTGAAAATGTGTGTGTGTGGAGTGCAGACAATGGATAAGAACAATGTGATTTATGAAAGATGCAGAACATGAAGTCTGTCGATACCTGTTGAAGAGAGTGTGCATAGATGGTATGGCCATGTGGAGAGACTAGTTTGGTGAAATGGGTATAACTTAGTGAGTTTGAAGTGGGAATAGGTGTGGTAGGCCAAGTAGAGGGATAGATATGGGTAATGAGTGTGACAGAGGCATGGAAACTGACAACGGATGAGTTTTGTGGGAAAGAGTGTATGACCTGAGTTGACACCCCTTTTTAACTTGAAGGTTGTCGGATTGATTCTGTTGGATGGATGAGTGTTAAGCTACAAGCAGAATAAGTATTTACCTATCAGGTGGCGCCAGGATTCTGGGGGCTTTACTGGTTAGTGAATTGGGGTGTAGATCATTCAGTTGGGCAAACGTTGGTTAGTACATTAAATTTTGTCTGGCATTGGTTTTTACCTTACCCCACCCAGAAGTGGGAAAAGAGATGTAGAGGATAATGCATGTTTATTCATGTTGACAGCTGTGTGTTTGCAGACTGAATATTTTCATTATTAACCCTTTTACTGGCCAAGTATTTTCAACAGATGTTGCCCATTGCTGAATGGTGGTAAAGCTCACACACACACACACACACACACACACACACATTCTTTGTCAGTTTTATCTGCTCCCACCATGGTCCTGAACACTGCAATCATGTCTCCCCTCTTTCTCCTTTCCTCTAAGAAAGTCAAATCCAGCTTTTCTAGCCTCTCTCTGTATGACAGGTCTGCCAGACTGGGGACCATCTTGGTTGCTGTTCTTTGTATTCTCTCAATCTTGTTTATATCTTTCTTTTTATGTGGGGACCACACTACCGCTGCATATTCTAACCTGGGGTGGATCATGGCCACTATCAATTTTTTCTTCATCTCCTCATCCATATAATGAAATACTACTCTTATGTTAGTCAAGAGTTTATATGTCTCTCCAACTATCTTGTTAATGTGCTTTTCTGGTGACAGACTATCTTGGACCAGCACTCCCAAATCTTTCTCTTCTCTCATTTTTGTGATTAATTCATTACCCAACAAATAATTCAGTGATGGCCTCCTGGTTCTTTTACCCATTTCCAATATTTTACATTTCTTTACATTAAATTTCATTTCCCACGTCCGGCTCCAATCATGTATCCTATCCAGTTCCTCTTGCAGCATTTTACAATCCTCTTCAACCTCTACCTTCCTCAAGATCTTTACATCACCAGCAAACAGACTTGCATAACTGTTCACTCCATCTACCATATCATTTACGTAAATCAGGAACATTGCTGGTGCCAACACCGAGCCTTGAGGGACTCCATTGTTACTTCCCTCCATCCAGACATCCTATCCTTTATTACTGTCCTCATTTGTCTGTCTCTCAAAAAGTCTCTCATCCATTCCAGAAGTTTCCCCTTCAGTCCTTCTATATATTCTAGTTTCCACATTAGTCTCTTATGAGGTACCTTGTCAAAGGCCTTCTCTAAGTCTAAGTACACACAATCCAACCAACCATCTCTCTCCTGTACCACGTCAATCGCTCTTGAGTTAAAGCTCAACAAGTTAGAAATACATTACCTTCCACTTCTGAATCCAAACTGACATTCAGCCAAAATATTGATCTCTTCTAGATATTTTATCCATCTGTCTTTCAGGATTCTTTCACACAATTTTGCGACCATGCTGGTTAGAGACACTGGTCTATAATTCAGGGGTTCTTCCCTGTTTCCTCCCTTATAAATTGGTACCACATTTGCTCTCTTCCATTCTTGTGGCACTTTCCCCTCTTCCAGAGAACACACGATTAAACTGTGAATTTTATCCGCCAGTTGTTCTCTGCATCCCTTCAGTATCCAATTAGAAATTCCATCAGGTCCTGGGGCTTTCCCTACATCTTGAGTTTCCAGTAATTTATACACTTCCTGTACCTCCACATTTATATCTTTTATCACCGGTACATTTCTAATCACTCCCTCCCCTTCCACAAACTCTTTTTCATTAGTGAAAACCGATTGGAAACATTTGTTCATTATTTCAGCTTGCATTGTTGCATCTTTATAGACCTCTCTTTTTACTTTCAGTTTGGTGATTCCTTCCTTTTGTTTCAGTTTGCCATTAACAAATCCATAAAACAGTTTGGATTCATCCTTGCATTTGTCTATTATACCTTTTTCAAAATTCCTTTCTTCTTCTGTATGTATTCTTGTTTATTCATTTCTAATTCTTTTATATTCTTCCTTTGTTCTGTTGTTACCTCTCTTTCTCCAATTGTTCCACGCCTTATCTCTGTCTTTTTTTGCTATCATACACCTCCTGTTAAACCATTCCTTTTTCCTGTTTTCTTTCCCTTTTACTCTTGGTACAAATTTTTTCACTCCCAAATTATAGAGGTCTAGAAAGATATCCCACTTCCTCTGTATCTCTCTTGTTTCTCTGAATTTTCTCCAATCCGCATTTTCAAAAAAGTTTCTCAGTCCTGTAAAATTTGTTTTCCCAAAGTTGTATCTTCCCTGTCTATGAAGCTCATCTCTTGGCTCGACGATCCCTATTGTCATCTGGAACTCAATGACCACATGATCACTTTTTCCTATAGGACAGAGATATTTCAATGATTTTATTACATCGGGTTCTTTGGTAAACAGTAGATCTAACCTTGCTGGTGTGTCCTTACCTCGAAACCGTGTCTCTTCTTTGACCCATTGCGTCATCACATTATTCTCTCTATTTGTCTATTGCCAGACACCTCTATCCCGTTTGGGGTGGCCACAAACAAAACGCCTCCACGTCGCCCTGTCCCCGGCCATTTCACTGCCCTGCTCCCAACTCACACCCCCCTCTCTCATATACCTCTCCACCCCATCCCTCCATCTCATCCTCGGCCTCCCCCTCCCTCTTCCCCCCTCCACCTCACTCACATACACTCTCTTCATCAGTCTTTCACCCTCCATCCTCTCCACATGGCCAAACCACCTCAGTGTGTCCCTCATAATGCTTCCTATCACATCCACATCCCCACCACAATGCTTCTTTATATCCTCATTCGTTAGCCTGTCTCTCCATGTGACTCCACAGGCTCCTCTTAAATAACATATTTCCACTGCTCTCACTCTTGACTTGTGTCCTTCCAACAACGTCGAAGCTTCACATACATACATTAGAGTTGGTAACACAATACTGTCATGTAGTAACTTTTTCACTTCCATGCTCACTTCCCTGTTTCTTATCACTGCTTTCAAAGAACCAGCAACCTTTCTTCCCTGCTGTACCCTTTCAAGCACATCACCTTCCAAACCTCCATCCTTACTCATCACACTACCCAAGTTCTTAAACGTACTCACATTTTCCAATTCCTTACCATCCAACCTCGCTGTACATTCACTGACTTAACCTCTCTCAAAGACCATCACTTTACTCTTCCCTACATTCACCTTTAGATTCCGTTTCTTACACACACTCCCAAACTCATCCACCAAGCCTTGCAGCTCCCCTTCGTCTTCACTCAACAGCACAATATCATCTGCAAACAACAGTACAGGGAGTTTCCAAACACTATCTTCTCTCACCAGGGCCACTCCAACATCCACTACCCTACCTTGTACCTCTTTTATTACCCCATCCATGTACAGATTGAACAACCCTGGAGACATGACACATCCCTGTTTCAACCCAACCTTCAAAGAGAAAAATTCACTTAGTTCATCATCCACACGCACTGCAGCCTTAGCACCATCATACATACTCTTCACAGCATTCAACAACTTCCTATCTACTCCATATATTCTTAATACTTTCCACAATCCTTGGCTATCCACCCTGTCATATGCTTTCTCCAAATCCATGAAAGCCGCATACAACTTCTTTCCCTTCTCTAGAAACTTTTCCACTAAAGATCTAAGAATGAATATCTGATCTACACAACCTCTTCCCTTCCTAAAACATCCCTGTTCTTCTCCCACTAATTCCTCTGTTCTTTCTCTAACTCTGTCAATAAGTATCCTGCCATACACTTTTCCTATTATACTAAGAAGACAAATGCCCCTATGATTACCACACACTTCTTTTTCCCCTTTTCCTTTGTACAAGGGAATAATTATACCTGACTTCCAATCCTTCGGGACTCTACCTTCCTCCCAGGCCAATCTACACATCTTCCACATCCGTTCTACTACAATCTCTCCCCCATACTTCAGCATTTCACCACACACTCCATCAATTCCTGGGGCTTTCCCCAATTTAACTTTCTTCATTGCTTCCACAACTTCTATCCTACTGATTTCTTCCTGTCTTCTCACCTCCCTCCTCCCAGCCATTTCGTAGCCACTTGTACTCGCATTACTTCCATCCTGTATGTTCAACAATTCCTTAAAGTGTTTTCTCCATCTGCTCACTTTTTCTCTCTTCTCCACTAGTAATCTACCATTTTTATCTTTTATTCCCCTGCTAACCTCACTTCCACCCTGTCTTACTCTCTTCACCTCTTTCCAGAACATTTTCTTAGTCCCTCCACTTTACACTCAGATTCCTTCCAAATTCCTCATCCACTCTCTTCTTACTCTCTCTTACTAATCTTTTCACCTCTCTCTTTCTACATATAACTCTCTCTTCCGCCTCTCAACTTCTTCCACGCCCCTATTTCTCATCCATTCATTGTATGCTTTCTTCTTTTGTGCTACAGCCTGTCTCACCTCTTCAGTCCACCACGCTGTTCCTTGCACACCCCTCCGTCTTCTCTTCCTCCCACACACCACATCACATGCTGCACATATTTCTTCTGTAAATATCCTACACACACCTTCCACGTCCCCCATCTTCTCCAATTCATATTTGCCCAATCGTTCCTCCACTTCTCTCTTATACTCTGTCTTTTTCTCATCCTCTTGTAACCTTTCCACTCTTTGCAATCTCCTTCCTCTCACCTTTCCCTTCTTTTATTTCTCCATCTTACTTGGATCCTAATTCTGGCCACCACCAAGCAGTGGTCAGAAAGTCCACTCCCCCAACCTCTATAAGCTCTTGCATCCATTACACATCTTCGCATCCTTTCATCCACACACACATAATCGATCATTGCCTTCCTTTCATTCAGTTCACCACCCACCCTTCTCACCACTTGCCATGTATACCTGTGGATCATTTTATGCCTGAAGAGGGTATTGGGTATCACCAACCCCCTCCCAGCACAAATGTACACTAATGCACTGCCATTCTCATCTATCTCAGCAGGCACACCCCACTCACCAACTATTCCATCCACCTTCACACTCCCTACTTTACCATTCATATCACCGATCAAAAACACTCTCTCATTCCTTCCAAACTTTTCCATGCACACTTCCACATTTCTCCATAACTCTTCTCTCACTCTGCTAGCACGATCTTGCATTGGTGCATACACACACACAATCGCCCACATTTGTATTCTAACTTTCAACCTTACCCTCACCATCCATTGTTATATTTAATAACATTGTGCCCCACGAATCCTCGCCACCTCCTGAGTACCATTCCTCCCAGTTCACCTCTTTACAATTAAAGTCACCCACCAAAATTATATTATTGCTTTTCTCAATTATTTTTTGTAAATAGCTAGCCATATCTGACAACATCTCCTGGTATTTGTCATCATTCCATGCTCTCATCTTAGGGGGAACATACACTACTGCCATATCTCACTTAACATTCTCTCCAGTTTCTAATTTCATATATATCACTTCAGCCCTGCCTTCTCCCATTTCCACGGTATCTACATTTATGTTGTTCTTCACTGCTATCATTACTCCTCCCGTTTTTTTCTTTTCTGTCTTTTCTCCACAGTTTGTATTTACCATCTCCCAAATGAACATCAGTATCTTCTCGTAATTTGGTCTGTACAAAGCACATGACATCAGGTTCATGTTCTCTCAAGAAATCGTTAATTTCAAGCCTTACCGATATTAAACCCTCAACATTAGTATATATCACCTTCAAATTATTTTTGATGTTTTTTATACCCTCTTCTCTCCTCCTCTCCGTCAGTACCACTTCCTCAACTTCTGATCTTTCACAGCCATCCCCCTTAGTTTCCTTCTCTTCTATTTCCTTAAATACCACTTCCTTACTTTCATATCCATCACTCTCCCAAAAAAAGTATTACATTATTCCTCTGTCCTCTTATCACTTTTTTCCTCTACTTGTTCCTTCAGTGATTTTAAAACTTCTCTTCTTCTTCATTCAAATCTTTTCTTATTATAATATTTTCCATCCCTGCCTCTTTGCTTAATTTCCAGGTCACTTTAAGTATATCATCTACTACACTTTCTGCTGGCAACTTGACTCTCATTGGTCTTGTTTCCCCTTTCTTATAAGGCCCTGTTCTCCGTACTTCTTCAATTTCTTTTACCCACTTGTCTCCTTTGGGATCAGTCTTGCCTAATATTCCTCTCACCAGGTTCGTGTCTTTCTCGAGTCTCACAGATCTAACCTTCTCTTCCTTTTCCCTCTTTCCAAATATTACCACGCATCTGTTCCTTTCTACAGTTTCTCTCACTGTTTTCTCTTTTTTCTTCAGTATTTTCACTACATTTTCTTCCAGTTTTATGTTGTTCATTTCCCTTTCTGCCTGGATGATTTCTCTTAAGCTGACCACTTCTTTCTGTTCTTCTTCTACGTGTGCTCACTTTGCCTTATGCTCTTCCAATACACTGCTCACCTTCTCCGTTTTATTAGCACTGTCTTCTAGTTTTCTCCTCAATTCAATATTTTCACGCTTCAGATTTCTGATCTCTTCATTCGCCGTCTCATTAGACTTGATCAGACTCTGTATAGTAATCTCCGTATTCTCAGACACATATTTTAACACTAGATTCTCCACTTTCTTTTCAAGTTCACTAATCCTCATAATCAGTGTTTTAACCAGATCCATGACATTAGTATTTCTATCAAATCCTGGAAATTCGAGTCCCTCAGTGTTTACATTTTCGGCCATGATTGAGGTTGGTTACAATTTACAGTACCAAAACAGCTGTTACTGAAAATACAAACATTCATGTATCTATCTATCTATCTATCTATTGCCAGATGCCTCAATCCCGTTTGTGGTGGCCGCAAACAAATCGCCTCCACGTCGTCCTGTCCCCCGCCATTTTACTGCCATGCTTCCAACTCACACACCCCTCTCTCATATACCTCTCCATCTCATCCTCGACCTCCCCCTCCCTCTTCCCCCCTCCACCTCACTCACATACACTCTCTTCGTCAGTCTTTCACCCTCCATCCTCTCCACATGGCCAAACCACCTCAGTGTGTTCCTCATAACGCTTCCTATCACATCCACATCAACACCACAACGCTCCTTTATATCCTCATTCGTCAGCCTGTCTCTCCATGTGACTCCACAGGCTCCTCTTAAATAACTCATTTCCACTGCTCTCACTCTTGACTTGTGTCCTTCCAACTTCCAAGCTTCACTTCCGTACTTTAGAGTTGGTATCACAATACTGTCATGTAGTAACTTTTTCACTTTCATGCTCACTTCCCTGTTTCTTATCACTGCTTTCAAAGAACCAGCAACCTTTCTTCCCTGCTGTACCCTTTCAAGCACTTCACCCTCCAAACCTCCATCCTTACTCATCACACTACCCAAGTACTTAAACGTACTCACATTTTCCAATTCCTCACCATCCAGCCTCGCTGTACATTCACTGACTTCACCTCTCTCAAAGACCATCACTTTACTCTTCCCTACATTCACCTTTAGATTCCGTTTCTTACACACTCTCCCAAACTCATCCAATAAATCTTTATTTTTGGTAGTCTATATTAACTTACAGTATTTTAAACTGAAAACAATACCATAGGAGACAGGACAAACATAATTCCTGAAAACTATTCAAGGTTTGCAGCGGTGGCTGAGCCTTGGCCTGGGAGCAGTCAAGAGACGTCCGTTTGGTGTGGCTGTTCGCTCATGTGTCACAATTAGGTATATTAGGTAAATACATAAGTATTTGGAAAGACTTAGACGAAAAGGTAGTGCATGAGAAAAACATTCATGTGTGTAAAGGTAGACTTGATAATGTGGATATGGAGACAGGACAACACGAGCATTGTTCAATTCCTGTATACGACAAAAAGGTAATTACAAATAGGTAAATACACACACACACACACACACACACACACCAAATTAGGTATAAAAGGGACATTCCGGATTGAATAAACAACATTGATTGTAAGCAGTACTTGGCTATAAAAAAAAAAAAAAAAAAAAAAAAAAAAAAAAAAAATCATTTTCTTTGCAGGTTGGTATGAGGAACTTCCACTTGAAGAAAAATCAACGGTGGGCACCCATCATCAACCTAGATAAGTTATGGTCACTTGTGCCTGAGCGAACAAGACGCAATTTTGCAAAGGACACTGAGAAGGCCCCTATCATCAATGTTGTAAAATCTGTGAGTATAATGGCCTTAAGCTTTAGTATTTTACTGCTTGCAAATGTGTGAGGATTATGAGTTTATGCACAAGATTGTGGTTTATGACTGATGCATACAGTAGAACAGGCTGAATTTTCTGTTTAATCCTTTGAATGTATACTGCCATGCTCCAACCAGATATCTAGCCAGGAGCTATGGGATGGTATTTTAACCCTTGCACTGCTGAGCCCATTGTAAAAATAACATGCACCTCACACTTAGTTGTTATGGGTTGATTCTCCCCCTCCCTCCCAGAAGCATTGTTTTTTATTATTCATGCTTATTGGTACTTATATTCTGAATGGCACATGGAATTAGAGCATAAAATAAACTGACATACAAGGTGGCCCATAAATAGCACTCTGCTTGAAACTCACTCGGCAGTATTGCATATTATCAGGACAGCCAAGTCTGCTGGTGTAGGCATGAGCGTGGCAGTGGGATTCAGTGTTGAATATGCAGTGCAGGGTAAACATTGATAACAGACTGAGCTGCCCTTGTAACACACAAGGAAATGCCTGGTGAAGTGGAAGAGGAGCATTTTGGGGGAGGCGGTGGCTCAGTCAGTAGAGAGGTGGCCTACGGTCCTAGCGGACCCAGGTTCAAATCCCCGCTGGAGCAGGGAACAGTTTAACCCATGGAGAATGACCATGCTTCTGTAGGTACTTGGCGCCAAGCGACGATTTGGCTGAAATTTCAAGTCTTACTGAATTGAATGAAACAACATCGTCTTGGACATGTTCACGCGCATCCGGCAATATATATATATGACGATATAAAGTCACATGGTGAGATAAAATGGCCAGAAGATGAACAGCTGGTGGCGCGAGCAATACACCCACCACCCGCGGTGATTGAGGTAGGCCATTGCCTGGGAATAACAGCCTATATTTACCATGGCCTTGGCAAGGATCTCATGATTACTGTATCAACTCTCTCTCTCTCTCTCTTTCCGAGAGAGAAGGGACGGAATGGAGAATAAGAGAGAGAGGAGGGAGGGAATGGAAAATAAGAGAGAGAGAAGAGGGATGAAGTTTGATGCCTTATCTCTTCACTCAAAGGGACGCTTCTTTGCCATTCCCGTATTTCTCTCTCTCTCTTTCTCTATCTCTCTCTCGTGTGTGTGTGCATGCAGATCCCATTTCTCTCTCTCTCTCTCGCGTGTGTGTATAGATCCCCTAGCACCAGGTGCGGGGTTGGTGACGTCACAGGAAGAAAATTACTGTGCGCTCCATGGCGTCTGCGCGCACGGGCGTATTCTGAACATATATAGGGCAGTGCATGGGTGGTATGGAGAGATGCCACCTACCCCTATTTCCCATACAAATTTCAACCACCTTCTCCTCGTGGCACGGTTTTGGTATGCCTTTGAAAATTGCGCCCATTTGAGGCCTATCGCTTTCGACTCCAGTAAATCCCAAATGACGCCTATTGCTCTCAACGGGTTAAGGATTTGAATTTCATGTAAAGCAGACCAGAAGACCCGCCGACATGTCGTAAAAATACCCCGGCTAATACCAGAACACCAGTCCTATATGTGACAGCCCTAGCATGTATTCAATATGGACAGTGGGTGTTAGTGCTGAAGTGGTGACATGTAGAGGTGTATGATATGTAGGACGACTACTGGGCCTTGGGAGCAGGCTGTGAAGCCAATGCCCAGAGTCGAGCACATTAAAAATATATATACAGTAATCACTCTAATATCCGGACGCCCAATATCCGAACATCCCCACTATCCGAACATAAGAATGTTTCATACTGTACTTTTTTCCATGCTATACTTACCTCATTTCACTCTTTAATGTCCTTTATTGGTGTGAATAGGGTGTTAGGAGCTATGCATGTGCAGTAGGAAGGTGTTTTTCTGAGTTAGGCTAGGTTAGGGTCCATAAGTACCAGTCCAGGAACCAGTCACCAGAATGTTTATTATTGTATGAACCTACTTCTAAACCCTCATTTTATGTTTCTTTTGCATTTATTTCAGTTATTTATGTGCCTTATTGGTGTGATTTGGGTCTTAAATAGGTGCTATGCATATCCAGAGGGAGTTGTATAGGTGTTTCTCTGAGTTAGGGTCCATAAGTACAAGTCCATAAGCTGGGGCCCAATATCCGGACAGAACCAATATCCGGACCTACCTATGGCTCTATTATGTCGGATATTGGAGTGATTACTGTATATATATATATATATATATATATATATATATATATATTATACAGTAATCCCTGTAATATCCAGATGCCCAATTTCTGGACATCCCCAATAACCGGACATTTTCGTCCCAGGATCCAGTATTCCCAAAATGGGCAAAAAAAATAGAAAAAAATCTGATTTTTTTCCCACCCATAATTTGAAATTGCCGCTTGGTGCCAAACAGCTGTTACACCATGGTCCCCTTCACCCCTTCCTTCTTCTCCCCTCCCCCCTTCCCTGTCAGGGTTGCCATTTGATATTTTTCATTACCAAATGTGGGCCAATTTGGTAATGAAAAATTCGTTTGGTAATGAATCAGAATAATATAATACCAAACGGATTTTTCACATGTATGAGGATACACAGGATGGAGATGGTGGATTGTTTGCTCTGTCTAATTTGGTAGCCTATATAGCGTGATAATAATCAACATGTTGTTAATTATAAGGAGTGATTACATGTATCTCCACTTGTGTATATAATTAGTGAATAATAAATGCTAGCTTTACGAATGTGGTAATGAAAGTTCAAAATGGTAATGAAAATAGAGGAGTTTAGTAATGTGGCCATTGCGATCTGGCAACTCTGTTACCCCTCCATCATCAACAGTCACAGCCTAACTCTGATCGAGAGCAGATGCTTATAGCAATGCAAGCCACAGGTGCTCGTTTTTTTTAACAAACAGTGAATTAACTGCAATACCTCGCCACTAGAACACACGGGAATTTACAGTGTTGTGCAGTGTTAAGAAATTATATTTTAGAGTGCAAAGGATTAACTGTGGACTGCAAACTGGCAGTTCAAACCAGTCCAGGAGCCAGGGACTTGTTGTAAGTACCCAGAATGTTTAATATTGTATAAACTCACCTCTAAAACCTCATTTTATGGTTCTTTTGCATTTATTTCAGTCTTTTATGTCCCTTTTTGGTGTGATTTGGGTCTTAAATAGGTGCAATGCATGTCCAGAGGGAGTTGTATAGGTGTTTTTCTGAGTTAGGGTCCATAAGTACAAGTCCAGGAGGCTGGGGCCCAATATCCGGACAGGATCACTATCCGGACATGCCTTTGGCTCTATTACATCGGATATTGGAGGGATTACTGTAGTTCCTTTATATCGAGATTTCCGCTAAGTACAGAGAATAATATTAAAATAGCCTATTAGTACACCCTTGTAAATAGATTTCAAATTACTGTTAACACAAGAAATACTCTAAGAACTTTGGCTTACCTCCACAAATAGGGGTTCTGCAGTTTTTGCAGAAATATGCCTGATACAGGTAGCCATACTTGATGGTCTGTATGGCCCCCCACACTGGTGTCAGGCCTGGCGGGGTTTATTTGCTGTCTGAGTCACCCTCCATCAGCGCTAGAGGTGGCTGAGGGGTGACAGAGGGGCTGGGGAGTGACAGGGATGGTGATGGGGATGGAGATGGAGATGGTGTTGTCCCAGAGGTGGAGGGGAGAGAGACATCAGAGAAGGAGGCTGTAGAGGGTAGAGGGATGTCTGAGGTGGCACTGTCCTGCCTTTCCCTGCTTGGAGGTGGTGGTGGTGGTGGCTAGAAAAAGTCTGAGATCTTTGTTTTATTTGGCACACACAGCTCCCTTTGAAGCCTCCTCACTGTTCTTCTCAATCAGGTTAAGGTAGAATGGTTTCACGTCCTCATGATCCACATCAACAATAAAGTCAATCAGCCTGTCCACCTGCTTCCTGGCCTCAGAGAGTTTCTGCTTTGGTGGACACTGATCCTGCACCTCTTCCTCCTCTTCTGGTTCTGGTGCAGTCACATCAGTCCCAATTTCATCCTCACTTTGGTTGTGGTAGCCGGGATCGCCAGTGTCAATGTCCATCCACTCCTGAATGTCCTGCATTTGCAGGACATTTAGCAGAATTGTTTCCGCTATACCTAGCATAGGAAAATGGACTTTTTTTTTTTTTCCCCCCCCCTCTACATTAAGCATTTTGTTAAATTGCTCTCCGTTAAATCGAGCATGTACTGTATATCACTATTCAGTTATTAACCCCTTCGCACACGACAAGTTTTGGTAAGTATTCAGGCTCACGATTTTATTCCATCCCCCTCTCTGTCAGCCATTCAGCGCGCCTATGAAAACGTGTATTTTTGCCACCCATGTATATATATATATAGATATATATATATATTTGTATATAAATATATATATATATATAGATATATATATATATATATATATATATATATATATACATATATATATATATATATATATATATATATATATATATATATATATATATATATACATATATATATATATACATATATATATATATACATATATATATATATATATATATATATATATATATATACATATATATATATATACATATATATATATATATATATATATATATATATATATATATATATATATATACATATATATATACATATACATATATATATATATATATATATATATATATATATATATATATATATATACACATATATATATATACACATATATATATATACATATACATATATATATATATATATATATATATATATATATATATATATATATATATATATATATATATATATATATATATATATATATATATATATATATATATATATATATATACACATATATATATATATATATATATATATATATATATATATATATACACACACACATTATATATATATATATATATATATATATATATATATATATATATATATATACATATATATATACATATATATATATATATATATATATATATATATATATATATATATATATATACACACACACATTATATATATATATATATATATATATATATATATATATATATATATATATATATATATATATATACATATATATATATATATATATATATATATATATATATATATATATATATATATATATATATACATATATTTATATATATACATATTCATATATACATATATATATATATATACATATATATAAATATATATATATATATATATATATATATATATATATATATATATATATATATATATATATATATATACATATATATATATATATATATATATATATATATATATATATACATACATATATATATATATACATATATATATACATATATATATATATACATATATATATATATACATATATATATATATATATATATTTGCCGTAAAAACTACATCTTCTTATTCGCTGATGTTTGTTCTAGCCGATAAGCAAAAAAAAAAAAAAAAAAAAAAAAGTACGAATAAAAGTACATTAGGCCAGTGTGAATAAACATTCTGGAACAGCACTCTTACTTCCCAACATCATAGCTCGAATGTTTTCCATCTTACAAAAAATTGTTATTAGAAGTTTAGAAAATTTTATCAGCTTTCTATTAAAGTTTGTGGCTTTTTGATACGATTTTTAGTTTTTTTATAAAATAGCTAAAAATTGTCATTTCCTACAGGTAACTGATTTTTTGTTCAGGGCACTCTAGTGCAAAAGTTTTCTTGCAGAGGTTATGTTTTTATTTCATAATCTTGTGTAGAATTTCATGGGCTTTCTCAAGGTTTTCGTGGATTTTTCATGGGCCTCATAGTTTCCGAGTAAGTCACAAAATACTACTGGGTACCCATGCCCATGCTGCATATTCGTCATGCGCACACAGTAACCGTTATATTCCTGCCTCTGTAACAACGTTTCTTTATCATAGATATTACATTGTTATTTCATGTACAGTTGAGGACATATCAAACGGAAACACCCCGTCCACCAGCAAGGTGGTGTAATAATTTCCACATCTGGTAACACTGATAAGTATGGAACTTCACCAGGTTTCATTCGGCCGCTAGAACGAACCGAACGCAGTGATCATTGCTGCTGTGCACAGTTATTGGTGGTAATGTAATATGTAAGCAATGTTCCGTCAGAAAATATGCAGATAGTAACATGTCATGATTATGGTAAGTTTTTAAATATCACACAACACACCATCTACATCATTTCAGTTGTTAAGAATGACACAGATATCTTGAGTGGTTTGATTTGGAGTCATGAACCATACAACATTTAACAGTTCATCAAATAAGTCATAGTTATCAGCTTCCCCACAACTATCAATGAGCAGAAAATTATTGTGACACCCATCCTTCCTACTGTAGACGTCTGAAATCGAAGCAAGTTCACCACATGCAGGAGACAGCAGAATCAAAAGAGTACAAAGGAAAGCAAACAGCAATATACCTGTTGGTCCTTCGTGGTTGTTTGGTACAGGGAAGGTTATGTAACAAAACTGTTCTATCAGTTAAAGGCAAGGTCTATGGCAGGAAATCTCCATCCCCCCCAACCACTAACCCCTCCAGCCGATGCCGACAGGAAATAACATGAAGGACCACTATGCAGCACAGAAAAGCTGTTTTGGAAATTTCATAGGAAAGAGGGAAAGCAATCTTATTTTACAAAATCTGCCTGAAAAAGAAAATAATATCAAGTCAACAATATTTATCGATGTTCTATGGTTGTACCCTCTAGGCTCTGAAAATAGGAGTGGGGGGGAGTTGAATATACGACAGAACTGTATTATTCTGGAGTGAACATACTTAGTTGGGGACTTAAAAACAGATACTTTTCTAAGTGATTTTTGAAGGTTAGTACTGTATCATAGTTTACTACATTGTTCAATTATATTTACAACTCTGCTAAAGAAGAAATGCTTAGCTTCATGTGACTGAAATTGAATGCCCATAATTTTTTGCCTATTACCTGTATAATTTGAGCGATCTACTGTAAAATGTATATCAGTAGCCATATTAGCGTGTCCTTTGAATATTATCAATACTTGAATTAATTCCCCTCATAACCTTCGTTTAGTGAAAGTAAAGAGATTCAGAGCTTAAACGCCCCTCGTGTGGTTAATTTCATAGTCTGTGTATCATCTTTGTCACCCTTCGTTGCACTGTCTCAAGTTTATATATTTTTTTGTTAAGTGGCTACCAGGACTGGACACAGTACTCTTAAGTGTGGGTGCACTAAGGAATTATACAAGGTGAGAATGAACACACTGAGGTGGTTTGGCCATGTGGAGAGGATGGAGGGTGAAAGACTGACGAAGAGAGTGTATGTGAGTGAGGTGGAGGGGGGAAGAGGGAGGGGGAGGCAGAGGATGAGATGGAGGGATGGGGTGGAGAGGTATATGAGAGAGGGGGGTGTGAGTTGGGAGCAGGGCAGTGAAATGGCGGGGGACAGGGCGACTTGGAGGCACTTTGTTTGTGGCCACCCCAAACGGGATTGAGGCGTCTGGCAATAGATAGATAGATAGAATGATATTTTCTTATTTGTATTCCAATACATCAGGCCCAATGGGTGGACGGATTGGTGGGGTGAACAGGGCAGGTGGGGTGGGTGGGCAGGGTTGGTGGGGTGGGGGTGGGGTCCTGGACGACAGGAAGAGAGAGGTGGGTGAGGAAGGAGACAGTAGTGGTTGAACTGGGGTCTAGAGGAGAGGGGTGATGGGTTAAGGGACGGTGGACTTTGATAGACGACAGGAGCTACAGTGGAAGGGATAGAGTACAAGGTGATAACTGGGTCAAATCATTGTTTCATAGAGAATATGGAATTTTACAGTCAGACCATGAAACGTTATGTTGACGTTGCCATGTGTTGTAACTGACCGTTGTGGTTTGTAACAATTCATTAATTCCATCGGGTGGCTCAGTACCCTTGTTTTATGAGTATGGTGACTATTAGTTAATGTGCATGTACATGACACGTCCCTACAGTTTGTCAGATGTAACAACTATTGTCATGGTGACTGGAAATAACTGCTGTTGTCATAGTGACTGGGAATTACTCTTGCAGCCTATTATGTAGTATCATCATGGATGACGTCTGATATCGCAAACAGAGTAGGGATAGGCCTATGTAGGTGTTTTTATCACCAGTGAATATGAACAGTCTAACAGTAATGATGGTCCCAATGGTTCTCATTAATATCTGTATGGCACCAGTATAAAATAATGGTGGATTTGCTTAACCCTTTAACCGCGGGTGTCATTCCAGAATGACACTGCAAAAACTGGACCAAACCGCGGGTGGCATTCTCGAATGTTTGTGAATATTTTGAATACCCCGCTTTTTTTCCGTGCGCCAATTGTTTCAAGGGAGAGTAGCTATTAAGTTCTTTCACTCCAGCCAACCTCCACCTCCCTCTTCCCCACCCTGGGGCCCCACCTCCCACCCCCTGGGCCCCCCACCCCACCCCGGACCAAACACGCATCAGTATCTCTCCAGCTGTGTGAGTGACAACACTGCTGATGTGATAGTGAAGTGCAGGCAATTACAGTGCCTTTTACCTGCCTTAGTGAACACAGAGTGGGTGTTTATCGTATGTGCAGTGTTCATATATGTTTATAGTATTATTATAAGAATGAGGTTGGCATTTGGTAATGGTGTGTGAGCGAAAAATAGTGATTACAACACCGCTGATATGGCAGTGAAGTGTGGGCAATTACAGTGCCTTTTACCTGCCTCAGTGAACACAGAGTGGGTGTTTATCGTATGTGCAGTGTTCATATATGTTTATAGTACTATTATCAGAATGAGGTTGGCATTTGGTAATGGTGTGTGAGCGAAAAATAGTGATTACAACACCGCTGATGTGGCAGTAAAGTGCAGGTAATTACAGTGCCTTTTACCTGCCTCAGTGAACACAGAGTGGGTGTTTATCGTATGTGCAGTGTTCATATATGTTTATAGTATTATTATCAGAATGAGGTTGACATTTGGTAATGGTGTATGAGCGAAGGTAATGGTGTGTGAGCGAAAAATAGTGATTTTACACCCCTCACTTCTAACGGCACTGCCCGTCCTGTGAAAGTCAACAGAGTCATGAAACCTACATCAATGGAAAGCTGAAGGTTAGTACTTTCTAATGGTACCTTATTTTTTTCTCTAGCTTTATTCTGTGCAGAGTTATTAAGGTTTAAAGGTTTGTTTACATTTGGCTGAAACCCCTGTGGGAGAGGACAGTCAGGCCAAAACAATACCCGCGGTTAAAGGGTTAACCCAGGTTTACGTATGTTACCGTTTTCTGTATGCTGTGTTTGGCTGTTGATTTTACGCACTGTCAGTAGTTATTAGTAATATTTAGGTTCATTTTGAGCAACTGTCATATGTCCCAAGCATTCCTTTAAAATTTTTGAGACAATAAAGGTGGAACAAGCTTGTAATGTTTGCAGTTATCCAGTCTGAGCACGTGCATATCACATCAAGTATGCCATTAGTTACAGAAATCACTTGCATTAAATGCAGACACACACTTTATCTGCAATGTGTTTTGTTATGCAAAACAACCGAGTAGCTTCATACTGTATGAAAGTGACAGGTTAAAGATAAATACCTAGTGGCGGACTTCTGGTGGGAGGGGGGTTCCGCCGGCATAGATCGTGGGTCCAGGGCGAAATGGGGCTCAGGCCTGTGCTAGAGGGTACAGAGCATTGCGGTTCCCAGGCTGCCGCTTCTGCCCAATAGAGAGGGGCCCGAACCTGGGAGTAGCACCCCAGAAGGCTGCCCTATCAGTGGGTGTATAATGGCAGGATAGTTGCAGTGCCAAGGCGCGCTTGGAGGGTGCCCTGAGGCCACTACCACAGCCACTGGTAAGCTGGTGGGCTAGGGGTCCCAGATCCATTGCCTGGACCTGGGACTGTGCAGTGAGTGGGACCTGTGCTATGTCTGTCCCCCTTTATTAATACTGATGATGACAAAACAAAATAAGTTTCAAAGCAAGCCTGAGGACAGTAAATCACCCATGGGGATGAGCGTGGGTTCATGGAATGTGGGAAGTTTGAGAGGAAGAGCGGGGAAAGTTGTGGAGGCATTCAGTAGGAGGTGGGTGGATGTGGCGTGTTGGCAGGAAGTCCGGTACAGGGGTGGATCAGCCAGAAAGATTGTTGGGAAGGAATGTTGCTATAAGTTGTTTTGGCTGGGGGGGACAGACGGATATGGAGGTGCTGGTGTGATGGTTGCAGAGAAATGGGTGGAATATGTTATGAATGTTTTGAGAGTAAGCGATAGGATATTGGTAGTGAAAATTCTGTTGGATAGAAAGATAGGTGCGATTATATCGGCATATGCTCAACAGGCAGGATTGGATGAAGCAGAGATAGATAGATATTGGGATGATTTAATACGTGTAGTGGGTGGTATGCGGGATGATGAGATAATGATTTTGGGAGGGGACTTAAATGGTCATGTAGGTGAAGGAGTGCATGGGGGATGTGCGTATGGTCTAAGGAATGTGGAAGGGGAAAGGATACTCGAGTTTGGGGAGGCAACGGACATGATTGTGTGCAACACATATTCTAGGAAAAGAGACAGTAGGTTAATTACGTATGAGTCTGGGGGAAATAGCAGTCAGATAAGATTATTTTCTGGTTAGGAGGGCCGATAGGAGGTTAGTGAGGGATGTTAAAGTTATAGGAAGCGAGGAGTGTTTGCAGCAGCACAAACTATTGATTTGTGATATGGTGCTTAAAGAACAAGTGATGAAAAAGAGGACTTATGTACCTAGGAGGAAAATATGGAAGCTGAAAAACCAAGTAGGAAGGGATGCCTTCTATAGCGAGTTAAGGAGAGTGGTGGCTGAACAGAGAGCTGTAGACAGAGGCGTTTATGAACAGTACGGAACCCTCAAGAACAATTTCTTGAGAGTTACTGATGTAACATGCAGTTGGACAAAAGGACCACCAAGACATAAAGTAACTTGGTGGTGGGATGAGGGTGTAGAAGCTGCAGTTAAGGAGAAAAGAAGGCTTTTCCGGGAATGGAAGAAGGGTGGTAGCAAAGAGGAATATTTGGCTGCCAAGCGGAGGGCTAGAAGAGAGGTATACAGGGCAAAGTCTGAGTCACAGAGACTATTACTTAATAACCTAAATCATGGGGAAAGGAAAAATATGATATTTAGGGTGGCAGGTCAAGTGAAGAGGGATAATCGGGATATTATAGGTGAGCAGTGTGTGAAGAATGATGAAGGAAGGGTAGTGGTGAACAGTGAGGATATTAAAGATGCATGGAGAGAGCATTATAACCAGTTGTTGAATGAGGAGTTTGACTGGGACAAGGAAAGTTTGGAGCCAGCAGATCCAGTGTCTGGCCCTTGGCCTTTGATTGATACTGCTACTGTGAGTGAGGCAATAGGCAGGATGAAGGTGGGGAAGGCAGCAGGTGTGTCTGGGTTGACTGCCGAAATGTTGAAGGCCTCGGGCGAAATAGGGGTGAGTTTAGTCACTGACCTGATAAATAGGATTATTTATGAGTGTGTTGTCCCAGATGATTGGCTGAAGAGTGTAATTGTAAATGTGTACAAAGGGAAGGGTGATGCCCTGGAAAGAGGAAATTTTAGAGGTATAAAGCTTTTAGATCAGATAATGAAGGTAATGGAGGGAGTTTTAGAAGGTATGATTAGAGAAAGTGAATATTGATGAGATGCAGTTTGGGTTTATGCCAGGTAGGGGGACCACTGATGCTATACTCATTGTTCGACAGCTTCAGGAAAAATATATTGGTAGGAGAAGGGATCTGTATTTTGTTTTTGTTGATTTGGAAAAGGCCTTTGACAGAGTCCCTAGAGAGGTGGTGAAGTGGGCAATGAGAAAGCTTGGCTTGGAGGAGTGGCTGGTTAGGGTGGTTATGGCTATGTATGTGGGTGCTCACACCCAGGTAAGAGTGAATGGAGATTTGAGTGATGCATTTTCCGTGAATGTTGGTGTGCATCAGGGGTCAGTCTTGAGTCCCATGTTGTTTATCATGGTACTTGAAGCCCTTTCATGTGACTTCAGAAACAGACTCCCGTGGGAGTTGTTGTATGCTGATGATTTGATGTTGATTGCAGAGAACGAAAGGGAGGCGGAGGAAGGGTTTAGTAAGTGGAGAGATGGTACGGGGCACAAGGGTTTAAGGGTAAATGCAGATAAAACAAAAGTGATGATATCTAGGGTTGGTGGCGATACTGTCAAAGACGAGGGAGAGTGGCCATGTGCAGCTTGCCCACAAGAGCATGGGAAGTAATTCCATCTTGTGCGGTGTTTGTGATAAATGGGTGCTTAAGAGATGTAGTTGTATCAGGGGTAGACTGCGAGATAATGCTGATTTTATGTGTACAGCGTGTCGGGGTGAGCAGGTGGAGATTGTCAGACATGAAAGGATTGAACTTGCTGGTGAATCTCTTGAGTGTGTGGAAGAGTTTTGTTATTTGGGAGACATGTTGTGTGCTGGAGGTGGGGCTGGAGGTAGCTCTGTGACTAGGGTGAGAAGTCGTTGGAAGAAGTTCAGGGAGCTCTTGCCTCTTCTGACATTGAGAGGACTCTCCCTATGTGCTAAGGGGTCTTTGTATGCAGCATGTGTTAGGAGTGTAATGCTGTATGGTAGTGAGACCTGGGCAGTGAAGGAGGAAGATATTCGCCGGCTCAGACGTACAGAAATGACAATGATTAGGTGGATGTGCAGTGCGTCCCTGCGTCCAAGGCCTGGAGGGGCTGGGTTTACGATGGAAGAGTTGAGAGGTAGGATGGGACTGGAGTGTATTGGTGTTGTGATGAGTAGAGGTAGATTGAGATGGTTTGGACATGTGGAGAGGATGGGGGATGATAATTGGGTGAGGAAGGTGAGAAGTGTTAATATTGGGGGTGGGGTTATGAGGGGTAGACCGAGAAAGACATGGGACGAGGTCATTAAGTGTGACCTCAGGGTTAAGGGACTGAACAGGGAGGCTGCAATGGATCGTGCAGCATGGATAGCCGCCATTAGGTGACCAAGGCCAACACATGCAAGCATGTTGGAACCTTTAAAAACAAAAACAAAAACATTGCCCTGATCATGGAGAACAACTGCTGAGCCACACATCTAAGCACCGTCCAAACATGGAGCTGTTGCCCTGGCTGAATAACAGTGTACAGTGAGTCCTTGAAATACGAAAACTCATACAAATTTCCGATGGTACGAAAGCGATAAATGTAGGACAAACTCCACAATATGAAAGTATCTGTCTCGATGGTACAAAAAACGATATGAGAGGAAATACAAAAAATTCAAAATGGGTGCGCTGCACAGCGCCGCGCTCGCTTGCGGCAAGAAAACGAACTAACCCCTCTCTGGTAAACACATTTTCGCGCTCTTCCCAGTTGAGTCACGTCCGTCCTCTCCTCTCAGATTCGCTGTAAGTTACGCTGTTTTTCGCTGTTCTTCATCTTTTCGTATTTTCACCATGCCTCCCCAGCGCCCTGCATCATCTCCAGCATCCGGGGAACCAGGTGCAAAGAAGAAACAGCATCATACTGTCACTCTTGAGAGGAAATTGGAAACACAGTAGTTAGATTTATTTACCGGTAAATGTACAATGAAAGACACAACTGTCTTCCCAGTTCAGTCTGAAGAAAATATACACCAGGCGAAATACAATGAAAACCCTGTTTCTACTAGTGCGTGTTTCAAATGGTTCTATTTTTCCACGCTATATTCGTCAGACTTTGGGAAGATACTTGTGTCTTTCATTGTACACTTGAAGCAGCAGAAAGACCTTACCAATTCAGTGCATAAACCTCCAGCTTATTTCTGTAATTTTCTGACAACTTTCAGTTTAGCAAATTAATTTTTCTTGCTGAAAAATTTCCTTCCTGTTATTATCGTCACTTTCCCCTACAATCGTTTCCAGCGCAGTGGAAGAAACTCAGCATTCTCAAAGGTGGATATCGTTTCCCAATTTCCCAACTGGAGGTTAGGTTGGGTTAAAATTATTAGGTACAGACAAGCTCGGTTAGGCCAGGTTTAGTTAAACACTTAGGGAAGAACAGTCCTTTCTGCCATTAAGTTAACGAAATAAACAAGAGTTGTCACACCAGAACAGCTAAAAACAAAGGGGAAACAGATTTGATAAGAAACGTTTACTGTATTACCAACCCCAGAAATAATCTGAAAAATATAACAGACTGTCAGGAAGAACTGATTTGGTAAGGTGCTTTTACTACTAAAAGTGAAACATATGTTTAGCCCCCTCAGTGGCTGTGGGTTCAGATATTTGTGTGCTCCCATGGTCGGCCTTGGGACCATTTTTTCAAAGTTCTAAAATCAATTTCTCTTTCTTACATATGTGAAAAGACTCATCTGGCACACCTGGCTCCCCCCCCCCCCTCCCTCTAAACCCATCCTGTGATTTGCTATGATTCGTGTAAGAATTAAAATTAGGGTGCGGGTTACATCAGCATGTATACATTGGCCGATTACATCTGGGACAAAGTGAACTGTGAACGCCAGACTTCTTGAGGTGGTAGAGTAGGTTTGTGTAAACACACCAGTGACGCTCATTCCCTTCCCATAATTGCTTGCAGTTTTTTTTTATTAACTCACCCAAACTCAGCGTCACTGACACCAGTACAATAAGGCGTTGTTCAGGGCCAGCAGCTATGAAAACGATAATGGAATACAGGTACATTATTGTTTGTATTAGTCCTCTCTCACTCATACACATAAGAACAAACAAAAGAATGAGCAGTAAATGTACACTAACTCTAAGGAGCAGAAATAACTGTGCTCAGTCGGTCCGAAATATATTGGGAAGAGTGATACCGAACGAAGAATGTGGAACTGAATGCTAACCTACGAGAACACGTGGGACGAAAGTAATTTTTTTCTGATTAGCAAACATTTTTGTTCCATATCTTCTCTTAAAAATTGTAAAACCCATAATCTTTTGTGTAAGCATACAGCCTAAAGACCATACCAATTCAGTTCATATTCCTGTAGTTTGTCTTCTTTATTTTTCTGACTATTTTGAGGGTGGTAAATCATGTTCTCTTGGTGAAAGAAACTTACTCAAAATTAGGGCGTATGTAACATAAACATGTAAACATCGGCGTGGAGTGAAGAGAATGCCTGACTGATGGGATGGTTGAGTAGGGTCATGTACACACACCAGTGACCTTCGTTCCCTTTCTGTAATTGTTCACAGTTTTTTATAATGCCCTAAATCAACGTCATTCACACCGAAACAGTGAAGTGTTGTTCAAGGCCGGCAACTATGAAGGGGTTAATGGAATACTGTATGAAAAATTCAAAATGGGTGTGGTGCATAGCGCCGCACTAGCTTGCCGAGAGAAAACGAACTAACCCTTCTCTGGTAAACAAATTTTCACCCGCTTCTCAGTTGAGTCCACGTCCCCCCTCTCCTCACAGTCTCACTGTATGTGAGGATATTTTCGCAACCCTTCACTTATTCATATTGTTTCGCCATGCCTTCCAAGCGCCCTGGGTCATCTCCAGCATTGGGGGAGCCCGCTGCAAAGAAGCAGCAGCACCGTACTCTAATTCTGAAAAGGAAATTGGAAATTATAAGACCCCATGAGGAAGCGCAGGGAGTCTCAGAGATTGAGTGTGCTATAGGCCTTGCTGTTTCTACCATTGGAACTGTGATGAATAAAAAGGAGATGTACAAGAATATGGCCTCCTCCTTCTCTACAGTACAACTGTATACAGGTATTGCTTACTTCTTAATAGGGGGGAGTGAAGTTTAGGCGGGGGTCTGAGGGGGCACTGGGACACATCCCCCCATTTATTTGTACAGTATATTTCAATGGGGAAAATCGTTCCGGTATACAAAATTTCAAATTACAAAAGTTTATTTTGGTCCCTATCCCTTTCATATATCTAGGACTCACTGTATATTGCAATCCATTAAAGACAGGTAAATCACTGTCGCTGATGTATAAACAAGTGATCCACTGTTCATGGTGTAGCAGTCATTAAGGCCATCTCCCCTCCCTGTCAGTACCCATTTCTAAGTGCATGCAGTTGTTGGGAAGAAGGAGGGGTGGACAGTGAACTGGATACCAGGGTTGTGAATCAGATTGCTTAACAATTACACGTCCGTCATACCATGATTTACTCTATCAGTATGGGTTAACAGTAATCTGACATAAAGATCATGTAATACAGCTGGTAAGACATCTCTCTACCCACCTATTAGCCCATCCCAGTTTTGCCACCTATGTTCTGGGATCCAGTCCCCCCCCCAGTAAATCATGTTTTCGTTTACATTGGTACTATACAGATATTAACAAGAACCATAGACACGAATCACTACTGTTACCTATTATTTACTGTGGCAAGAGAAAATTCCTCCCTCCCCCTCCTCTGCTTTCGATATCACAGTTGTCATCCATGATGTTACAACATAAATGTAACAAGAACAGCTCCCAGTCGCTATGACAACAGGTGTGACATCAGACAAACATTCTAGGGTTGTTTCATATATCACCATGTGATGACATAGTCACCATACACTAATAATGCAGGATTTGTGTAATGAGCCACCCTACAGGGAGTAGGTTGTCCTATAGGCGATATAACAAAACATGTTGGTTGACTGCATAACGTTTAACGACCTGACTGTCCAATCCCACCATCAGCGTTAAACTATAGCTGATTTGGCACCATGTCACCAGTGTAACATTTATCCATCCCATCGTAGCTTTCTGCCAAAGTCCACTACCCCTTACCTCATCACTCGTCTCCTGTAGAGCCCCTCTTCCATCAGCCAGACCACTATTGCCTCCTCTTCACCCATCTCCCTTCTCCTGTCTCCCAGGTGCTCCACCCTGCCTCCTCCTGTGGCGGCACCTTTTATAAGATTGCGTTGATGAGAGATCTACCAGTTTCAGGTTCACAGTCAGGGAGGAGGGAGGTCATGGTAATTTTGCATTTATGATAGGTGTGGGAATGCAGATAATGTTATATGCTGGCCGACAGTAAATGTTGTATAGTTTGTGATGTTTGTCAAAAGTAACACTGACGAAACCTGTGTTTCATGTTAATAAAATACGAATGTGTGGTGTGAAATTATTTTATTACCATATTCACAAAACGTTGTTTTCAATATACTGTCAGGCAGGATTTTTTTTATATACCATCATTAATTGCGCACAGCAGCAGTGATCACTGCGTTCGGTTCATTTGAGTGACTGAATGAAACCTGATGAAGTTCCATACTCATCAGTGTTACCAGATGCAGAGAGCATTACACCACTTCGCTGGTGGATGGGGTGTTTGTTTGATATGTCCGCAACTGGACATACGTAGAATTTTATGCGCTTTATCATAGTTCTTTTAGGAAATCGATACATCCAATGCTTTTCAAGTAAATGGACGACAAAGGTAGAATACTCTTCCCCACCCGCAAGTGAGATAAAAACACTTTCTTCCCTTGCCTCACCCACATCTACATATTTTCACACGCTAGGTTTTATTTTGTTTTATTCAAAGTATACATGTAAAATATCATAAGCTTTTTGATAGTGCTTTCAGAAACTCGACATGACCACTAGTCTTTTTGCTGGGTTTTGATACCGAAGCTGAAGTTTCTTCCCTCTCATATGTGTATGTGTAAAAAATGATACTTATTTGTGTAAAAAATATAGAAATACAGAAATAGGTCAATATACAAATCAACAAAATATGGATAACTCACCTCCTTCAGAAGTGTTGAGCTGCTGGCAGGACCTTGAGGGGTTTGAAGTTATGTAGTGTGTGTGTGTTTGTGTGTGTGGCATATTTGTTCTCTCCTCCTTGCACTACATTTGCTTAATACATGTGTTGCACACAATAGATTTCTTCATGAACACTCACTGCACGACACGTATATTTCACACTAAACCATATGCAATATAGCACTGAGATTGGTACAATACCTTTTCCCTGAAGTCTGTGGTTGTGTGGCATATTGTTGTCTCTGATCCTTGCTAGGTTTGTGCTAAGTCAGTCAATGCACGCAATATTTTTCGGCGAACACTCGCTGCACTACTTTATACGTATGTTTCACACTGAACCATATGCAGTGTAGCACTGTCTGAGATTAGTACAATAACTTTTTGCTGAAGTCTGTGGTTGTGTGGCATATTTGTTGTCTCTGATCCTTGCGCTAGGTTTGCACTGTCAGTCAATGCACACATTATTTCTCGATGAACACTCGCTGCACTATTTTATACGTATATTTCAAACTAAACCTTTTGCAGTGTAAAACACTATCACAATGATTCCATCCCAACCTCCTCTATTATTTCCTTCCTGACTCTCTGGCATATGTGACTGCCTGTTCCCTTAGTGACTACGGCGTATCTCTGTGGCGTACGTAACGCCTGCTGAGGTAGGTCAGTTATTTCGCTAATCCAGGCACTATATGTTTCACACAATATAGGTATTGGTTTCACTATTAAGGGCAAAAACTCACATCATTTACGGGCAGGGTGAAGCAGAGTTGCAAACTCCGCTATACCAAACACGACTCCTGCCTCTAGGCCTAATGACTGATAATGGGCCCCAGTGCTTTACAAACAGTATATCAATGCTCCATAGACACAGTAACTTCACAGTTTAGTAAAAAAACACTATACAAGCACAATATTTCGATAATGGTTTCTGCCTCGGGTGAGAGGGGAAAAATGGAGTTAAAGGGACGACTGATGCAGCGCTACCCTTCAGCCCAGCTGGTCATGAGATACTGAGGTTTACTGCTGTGCATTGTCTAATCAGAGCAGTCACAGTGTTGCCAAGTATTTACTTTGGATGCGAGACTGGCAAGCTCTAAAACACCAAAATTTGACATAAATCAGCCAGAAACTTATTCTTTGGTGAATTTTTCACACGATCAGCATCAAAGTGCATTTACCAGGAAACGCTCATAGAATGTGAATCGCGTCATTGTGCATGGAAGGGTTGATAGAGTGGAACGTTTGTTACATTGATATATTACATTGTCACATTGGGTGTTTGATATTTTGATAATTATTTGCAGCTTTAAATAGTTAAATGTTGGAGAAAATAATATTCCTTGCTTTAAGATTCCCCCATATTAATTTTTTTATATTCTAATGTAATAGTTTTTTTTACTATTAATTTCTCTCTCTCTTTGTCTCGAGCATGTGTGCATGTGGAGTCAGATTTGGTGAAATATTTGGATATTTAGTCAGAGCAAGCTATAATAACTCCAAAATGATGATTATGTGAACGGGCGGACAGATACGTTATGTTGAGTGTTCACATCTGATTGTAAAGTACTATTAAAGGAGTGCATTAAATTTATAATACTTCTAATTTGTTACAATTTATATTTCAGGGATACTATAAAGTTCTAGGTAAGGGCGTCCTACCCAAGCAGCCAGTTATCGTCAAGGCAAAATTCTTCTCCCGGAAAGCAGAGAAAAAAATAAAGGACATAGGAGGTGCCTGTGTACTTGTGGCATAGGTAAGACAGCTGTTATGAATCACTTAATTCTGAGAGGTCACTACCAATACAAATAATTGTCTTCTATGTGTTAGTATGAAATATTAATAATGACAAAGAATGAAGTTAATGATCTATTGGCACTAATTTATTTTGTAGTTTGTCTCTGACTTTGTAGTCAAGGGACTGAATGATGAAAGTGCGAATGGGCGGACGTAATCAATTTGCCGAATGTTCTTTTCTGATGTTGAGGCAAAATTATAAATTTATTTTACCAGAGGAAAGGCTCTCTCTCCTTTTTTTTTTTTTTCTTTTTTTTTTTTCCTCCTCAGATTCCTCCACAGAGGCAAGATGTACACCACCATCATACCGGCATTCTTTCCAATAAAGTGGATATTTTAATGAAGCTTTTACTTTTCCTTTGCTGTGTAGGAAGGTATTTGCATTAGAAATTGTAACAAAAGATACAGTATGGACAATAATACGAGTATTAGTTACATCTATCCATCCATCCATCATCCAGTCCTATGTTGCCCGATGAGGAGCGTAGGAGCTTGCGGCTAGGCAAGTTGGTCCTGACATTTAAGATGAGTGACCAGCCTCACTCATCCCTGAGTGGCATTATGTAAACAATAAATCCCAACCATCCTTAGGATAGAATCCTGCACTGGCTCAATCTGACTGGACTGCCTTAATTTTTAAGCTCACTAAACCACCAGGTGCCATAATTTAGTTGTACAGTTGCCACCCAGCATAGTAAATGGTTTCCTGGTGTACAGGAAACCATTTGGCTTGTCACTCAGTGTGGAGTTCACCCGTAGGCAGAAGGAAGAGGAAAAAATGAAGGAAAGACTGTAGTGGGAAAGTAAAGTCACCTGCTGGCGGAAGAGGAAGGAAGAGAGGAAAGGGCAGACACCTAAAGCAGTACTACATCGAGTGAGTGGATGGTGAGTGCCCCCAACTACCACATTGTATTAGTTATAACTCCAATTTAATCGGAAGTGTGAGCTTCTGGACTGCAGGCAGAAGTTGCTCTTCTCTGGCAGTCTGACATCTACCTTTGAAGAGACTGAAAGGGAGTCAAAGAGTATCTATAAGTGGGCACCAAAGTTGCCTAGCTGTCTTGGTGCCATTGCATGAAGGCGTCCCTCCTGCATTAACCTGCCCCGTCCCGTCGACATATGGGTATGTTGCAATGATTTGCATTTGCCAGTCCCGGTGACGTACCGGTACGTTGTGCAATTGCAAGGTCCCTAATTTGCACAATTTTCAATTTTCGCATGTGATTTTTCGTATGAATACAAGGGACACCTTCCTCTATTCCTCTACAAGATGCCAAGCAGGGACAATGCCTTACACCACATAACCTCACCCCTCCCCCCCTCACGCCATTGTCTTGGCAATTCACCTGTTACCAATGACCTGGCCAGTAAAGATATTCAGGGCCAGAGTGATTCCCCAATCGATGACAATGTGGAGGACAATGTTTACACAGCATTAGAAAAAGAAACAGAAATAATGATCAGGTAATGTGG
>NC_137004.1:23286923-23434423 GCF_032717465.1 Coenobita brevimanus
CACGGGTCTAATTCTGATTATAGTAGTATGAGGACATGTGGAGAGGATGGGGGATGATAATTGGGTGAGGAAGGTGAGAAGTGTTAATATTGGGGGTGGGGTTATGAGGGGTAGACCGAGAAAGACATGGGACGAGGTCATTAAGTGTGACCTTAGGGTTAAGGGACTGAACAGGGAGGCTGCAATGGATCGTGCAGCATGGAGAGCCGCCATTAGGTGACCAAGGCCAACACATGCAAGCATGTTGGAGCCTTTAAAAACGAAACGAGGTGAAGTTTACTGGTAGCGTGTTTACTTTGTTATTTTCTACTTGCAAGGGACTTTTGATTCATTATTGTTACAAACTCCATGGCTTGGGTGTTTATCTTATTACTGTAGGGCGATTACACTGCGTCGGTCATTCTTACTAGCACTTAGGTCCGTTATTAACCATTCACTGTTCCGCCTCTTCACTGTTGGACCATTACCATTCCACTGTGTCCATTCTGCTTGCTAACACTTGGGTCTATTACTATTAATTCACTGTTTCGCCTTGTCACTGCTTTACTACTATAATTTCACAGTCACTGTCATTATGGTTCATCTGGCAGCAAGGGTGTGGCGGAGGGGCAACCCAGCTTTTCTTACTGCCGGGGCTGGGGCACCGCCAGGGGATGCCGTGTTCAGGGGACACGGGATCACGCACAGGGGCGTCTGCTCTCGTCCGGGGCTGCGGGTGGCGAAGGGGCCCGTACTCCCCGGGCTGGGGACAGGAGTGTGGCCCACAGGACTGGGGCTGAACAACTGCCTGAATCGTTCGTTCAGACTCCTGACGGAGGTGGAGGTCCTTCGCCGTCGAGGTGTAGGGAGTTCTCACCCGGGTGTTCTGAGGAGGGTCTGGGGTTCCCGAGGGCTGCGGTCCCCAGGGCTGGGCGGTGCCGACAGGGAGGGGCTGTGGCACCGGTCTGCGTCGGGGTCCGTCAGGTGGGTCTCCTCCAGAGCCAGTCGTAGGGAGCAGAGGCGGGGGGGAAGCTATAGGGCCCCTCCAATGCTCCTCTATGCCCTCTGCGTCGGGGGTCAGGGAACTAGTCCCAAGCTGGGGCAGCTCTCGGCTGCTTCCGGCCGTGGCCTGAGAGGGTGAGTAACTGCCAGCAAACCCAGGGGCATCTTCGGAGCGACTACAGGCCGTCTGACGAAGGCGGGAGCGGCTACAGGCCGACTCCTGCAGGAGGGGTGTGGAGCGGCTACAGGCTGACTCAGGGGGAACACCTTTGGAGCGGCTACAGGCCGACTCCTTCAGGAGGGGTTTGAAGTGGCTACAGGCAGACTCGGGGAACACCTTCAGAGCGACTGCAGGCTGTCTGATGAAGGCGGGAGCAGCTACAGGCCGACTCCTGCAGGAGGGATGTGGAGCAGCTACAGGCCAACTTGGGGAACACCTTTGGAGCGGTTACAGGCTGTCTGACGAAGGTGGGAGTGGCTACAGGCCGACTCCTTCAGGAGGGGTTTGGAGTGGCTACTGGCCGTCTCAAGGGGAACACCTTCGGAGCAGCTACAGGCCGTCTGACGAAGGTGGGAGTGGCTACAGGCCGTCTCCTCATTACCCTCAGAGCGGCTACCGGCCTTCTCCTTAGCGAGGGGCAAGTGGCTACAGGCCGTCTCTGAGGGAATGCCTTCAGAGCGGCTACAGGCCATCTGACGAAGGTGGGAGCGGCTACAGGCTGACTCCTGCAGGAGGGGTTTGGAGCAGCTACTGGCCATCTCTGGAAGGACGCCTTCTTGGCGAAGGCGGGAACGGCTACTGGCCGTCTCCTGGTTACCCTCAGGTCGGCTGCTGGCCGATACCTTAGCTAGGGGCGAGCGGCTACTGGCCGTCTCAAGGAAGAATACACCTTCTTGGCGAAGGCGGGAGCGGCTACTGGCTGTCTCAAGGAAGAAGACACCTTCTTGGCGAAGGTGGGAGCGGCTACTGGCCGTCTCCTTGGGGATGCTGGCAGGAGCTGGACAGACAGCTCCACCCCTTAGCTGGTTGGTGAAGGCTCGCCCGGAAGTTGTGCAGTATTCCTGCTATGGCGACGGCTGGTGGACAAGGGTCATAGGGGCGTGTGGCCCGGGCTGACTTAGGCTGTTGTCACACCGAATCCCAGCGCGCTGCTGCTGCTCCTCCGTGTGTTCCTTGTGGGGGTGTCGGGGGTGTCCGGGAGTTCATGGGGGCACTATTCTGTATTCCTTGTGGGGGTGGCTGGGTGTTCCAGGGGGCACTATGCTGCATTTTAATAATATATATATATATATATATATATATATATATATATATATATTATATTATAGATATTATATATATATATATATATATATATATATAAATATATTATATTATAAATATATATATATATATATATATATATATCTATATATATATAATATATATATATATATATATATATATATATATATATATATATATATATATATATATATATATATATATATATATATATATATATATATATATATATATATTATATATATATAATATATATATATATATATATATATATATATATATACAGTGGGCTCGCACTGTGTGCGAGAGATTGGGCAATGCACGAGCTCGCGCACTGGGAATTCACATATTAGGAATACATAATCTTATGGGAATAATTACATATGGGCGGCACCCCCTCATACCTGGACATTTTTTGGCCCTTAGAGACATAATAAAGATCATATGTTTCAGACATTGTACTAAAGCTATAGCTACAATAACAAAAATATGGGTAGTCACCTTAACAACTGTAGACAACAGGCCTGATGACCTTAAATAACAGGGGTTCCGAGGCACGGCAACACTTACATCGCCACACTCCCCACCACACCTCCCACCGTACCAACACTTCCCTCCTCAGACTCCTCTTGATCACCTTCCCCAGGAGCATCAAAGTCACTCACTTCGGCCATAAACCCTTCAAAGTCCAATGCTGACACTTCTGACATTGCATCCTCTTCATCCTCAACAGGAACAGGAGCAGACGATGTCGATGGTTCCGCTATTTCACCAACTTGAGCCCGCTGTGTGTAGCTTGTTATGAGCGTCTGTCTTCTCCTGTTTATTTCTTCCCTGTGCCTGTCTGTGTAGAAACGGAAGAGTTTGTCGATACCAACCAGAAGTTCCTCCGTTCTTAGGTTGCTCACTTCCTGTTCCTTCACTTCTTCCTTGAGCTTATCGACGGCAGCAAGGATCTTGCTAATGTTTGACATACACAGCTCAGTCCTGCCTTCCATCACGCTAGGCTGCTCAACTTGACTCTGTCTGGCACATCAACATGACGACACGTGACCGCTCTGTGAGAGGTGGTCGCGTACTAGTAGAAAATGGCATTTTTGAGCCACTCCTTGCCTCTGCCTCGCGTTCTGTGTGGTAAACTCGCGCATTAGAGGGTTTTTGGTTATGATTTTTGGTCACTCGTGCACAAGGCGAATCGCGCACTGCGGTGACGTGCACTGTGCGAGCCCACTGTATATATATATATATATATATATATATATATATCTGTCTATATACCTAGGCTGCTTCCCCCAAGGAAAGGGAGGTAGCCGAGACAGGACGACACACTCCCCATTTACTCATCCATTCAAACACATTCATTTGCATCTTAGCCCCAAAGGGGAGAACGGACAGATCCCTACCACACCACACTGCACAAGGGTCAACTGCTCAATGCAATCAGTGACATCCGCAGCAGGGCCCGACAGCAGAGCTGGTTTACCCCTGCCACATCATAACAGACCCATCCCCTTACCCGCACCTGACCTGACTAGCTGATCAGACCAAATGCGGGAGAATATCCCCTCAGGGCTGCATCATCACTTATTCACAATTTCTCTCCATTTATTTCTGTCACGCACAGCCACTCTTCCTTGTTGAAGACATCCCTCTCGCATCCAGCGCTCTCTTCACACCGTCCATCCATCCTATTCGTGGTCTTCCTCTCAGCCTTACACCTCTCACATCAGATCTAGTTATCTTTTTCACCAATCGCTCATTATCCATTCTCTCCATATGCCCAAACCATCGTAACACCTTCTGTTCAACTCTACCAGCCATCTCCCGAACAACTCCAGTTCTCCTTCGCACTTCATCATTTCGCACTCGATCCATACGAGTCACTCCACAGATACTCCTCAGACACCTCATCTCCATTACATTCAAACTTTTCCTCTCTGCTACACCCATACTCCAAGTTTCAGCCCCATATAACGCAGTCGTTACCACAACACCCTCATACAGCCTTCTCTTTACATCCATTCTAAGCAAATGACATCCAAACACTTGTTTCATTCCTCCCAGCACCTTTTCTACTTCATTTATTCTAAACTTCACTTCTGCATCTATCCTTCCATCTACAGCAACATGTGACCCGAGATATTTAAAACACTCTACCTCCTCAAGCAACTCACCATTCAAAACTATATTCATCCCCCTACCATCTACCAACCTTGTACACTTCATCACTTTACTCTTATTCTCATTTACTTTCAATTTCCTTCTTTCACACACCCTTCCAGACTCTTGTACCAACTGTCTCAATTTCTCCTCTGAATCAGCCACCGGTGCAGTATCATCTGCAAACAGCAGCTGCTTCAGATTCCACTCTCCACCATCAACATTCACCAGACTCAGACCTCCACCTAAAACTCTTGCCTTCACCTCCCTTACAACACCATCCATGTAAATATTAAACAACCAAGGCGACATCACACATCCCTGTCGCAGCCCCACTTTCACGGGAAACCAATCACTCACAGCATATCCCACTCTTATGCTCTACTATTTACGTAAAAACTTTTCACCCATTTTAGTAACCTACCATCAAGTCCATACAATCTTAAAACAGTCCACAAAGCCTCCCTATCAATTCTATCAAACGCTTTCTCTAAATCCATGAATGCCCAAAACACATCCTTGCCTTTTGCTAAATACTTTTCACACACTTGTCTCACAGCAAACACCTGATCCACGCATCCCCTCCCTTTCCTAAAGCCACACTGCTCATCACCAGTCACTCCCTCTGTACCCTCTCTAACTCTCATAATTAACACTCTTCCATAAACCTTACCTACAACACTCAACAGACTTATACCCCTAAAGCTAGTACATTCATACTTATCACCCTTGCCTTTATACAACGGGACCACACAAGCACTTGCCCAGTCAACTGGCACCATACCTTTCACAAAGCACACATTCAACAGTCTTACTAACCAGTCAACAATAGTCACTCCACCACCCTTCAGGCATTCCACAGTGCACCCATCCATACCTGCAGCTTTCCCTGTTTTCATCTCCTTTACTGCCTTCTCCACTTCCTCCTTCGTGATCAAAGAATCATTCAACTCTCCCAACACATTTATTCCTTGCACCCTTCCATTTGCCGCTATCTCAGCCACCCTTTCCTCCTCTACATTTAACAGTCTTTCAATATACTCTGCCCATCTCTTCCTTACTGCATCCATCTCAGTTAACATCTTTCCATCCTTTGCTTTTACTCGTTCTTCCTTCCCAGACTCTCTCTTTCACACCCTTTTCACCTCCTTCCAAAACATTGTCTTATTTTATGGAAAATTCTCTGTCAGCCGCCTGCCCTACCTCTCATCTGCTGCCACTTTAGCATCACGCACAGCCCTTCTCGCCCTATTCCTCTTTTCCTTATACCTTTCATATGACATCTCATCCTTCCTCTGCAGCCACACTTCATATGCACGTCTCTTCTCAGCCACAGCCATACTCACTTCCTTGCACCACCATTCACTTCCTTTTCTTACACCACTACCCACACGTCTCACACCACACACCTCTTCTGCATGACCCACCACAGCACTCTTAAACAACTGCCATTCCTCCTCCACACTGCCATTTTCCTGATCTTTCACTGCGCTCCACTCATCTTTCAATTTCTGCTGATACTCTATCTTTTTCTCTCTTTTATCCAACTCACTATCAAAACCTCCATGCCACACCTAACCCTCCTAGCTCTCACCCATCTCTTACCTACTCTTAACTTTCCCTCCACCAGGTAGTGGTCAGACATATATATATATATATATATATATATATATATATATATATATATATTATCAGCAGCAGCAGCAGCAGCAGCTGTTTGAGTATCCACTGCAGGACCGGCCTATCCCGACCGAAATCGGGATGATACAGCCAATGTATCTCTACCAAGTGGGTTAGGCTGTCCGGTAGAGATTGTATGTAGGGTGAGAAGTGCTTGTAAGTGTAATTGTAGTGTTGGAGTGGCTTTGGATGTGTGTGTAGTCTGTGAACCAAGTGTAATTGGCTCGCGCAAGCCGACTGGGTGCAAACATACTTTATAGTAAGCGACACTGGTTCAACCACAGCACCCCTTGTGTCCGCCAATGCAGTACGTGGCCAGGTGAGCACTCCCAAAGTTTATTACCCTGGCGGGGCGCGAACCCTGGTTCACCCGTGTACGAAACGCACACTCTACCACTACCACAGAGGCTCCATATATATATATATATATATATATATATATATATATATATATACAGTAATCACTAATATCCGGACGCCCAATATCCGAACATCCCCACTACCCGGATATAATCGTCCCGGGATCCAATATTCTCAAAATGGTCCGTGCCCCCCCCCAAAAAAAAAAGACATTTTTCCCGTCTGTAATTTGAACTTGCCGCGCGCGGCGTGGGAGAGCATTGTTGTGGCGCGTCATTCCTCCGACGTCCGATAGAGCGCCTCTGCATCCTCCCCACTTTCCGCCTGTCTCTCGCCGCAAGTGCACGCTCGTCGTTATGGCTGCCCACGTGATTGCTTTTGTGGTGGAGTCTTACCTGCTGCAGGGACTCCTGCTGCTCTCGGGCCTCCTCTTAGTGTGTGTGATGATGGCCCCGCCACCTGAGAAAAGGAAGAGAGTGGTGTTGACTCTGGAGAAGAAGCAGGAGATATTGGAGAAAGTAGATGCAGGGTGATCTTCTTCTCGCATTCTCCGCGAGTTTAACTTGGCCCGGTCTACTTTGTTCGATATTAAGAGATCCCGAGACAAACTCATGCAGTACACGGCTGACTTCTCGTCGAGAAGCAAACACCGCGTGGAGAGGAAGGTTATGTTTACCCCCAAGTTTGCAGAAATTGACCGATCCACGTTGATTTGGTATCAACAACAACGTGCTGCTGGTGTGATGGTACGTGGAATGGAGCTGAAGGCTGCTGCTGAGAAGTTCGCCAGGCTTCACGACGCCCTAGACTTCAAGGCATCCGAGGGTTGGCTCTTTGCGTTCAAGTTACGGCATGGCCTTACCAACCGTAAAGCACATGGCGAAGCATTGGACGCTAACGAGGATGGAGTTGACGAGTTTCGGCACAAGGTGAAGGGCTTGATCGACAGGGAGGGCCTCACTCTCAGTCAAGTCTACAACGCAGACGAAACTGGCATATTCTATCGCTCGCTGCCAACGAACACTCTAGCCAAGGAGACGGAGAAGCGTGTACCTGGCCGCAAGCTCTCCAAGGAACGGATATCTGCTTTGTGTTGTGCCAATGCTAACGGCATGCACCGGCTTAAGCCCGTTGTTGTTGGCTGCGCAAAGCAGCCTCGGTGCCTTCGTTGGGTGATGGATGTCCTTCCTGTCGTCTGGTACCATTCTTTGAATGCATGGTTCACAGCTGTGATCTTCAAAGACTGGTTCCACCGCCACTTCGTCAAGGAGGTCATCCATTACCAGACGAGACACTGGGAATCCCGCGCGATCAGGTAAAGGCCCTCCTTCTCCTCAACAATGCACCTGCCCACCCATGCAACAAGGACTTGGTTGCTGAAAATGGCCGTATTAGGTGCATGTTTCTGCCACCTAATGCGACTGCTCTCATCCAACCAATGGACCAAGGAGAGAGCGTGGCAACAAAGCGCCTACACCGTCGGAAGTTCCTGGACGAGGTGATGGTTGTTCTCGAGGACGAGGACAAGCGCAGGGAGTGACGGGACACACGAGGCAAGCGGACTTTGGAAAACCTTCGCTGCTACAACATCAAGTCTGCGCTGTACAACTGGGCTAGTGCATGGAAGGAAGTCCCTGTGAAGACTCTGGAAAATGGTTGGTCTCGTCTGCTTCTCGGAACGGATGTGCAGTACGATTTTCTAGGATTTGACGTGGATGACTTCCATGCACGGCTACGTACGCATGGCGACAATGTTGATGTGGACGATGTTCGTGAGTGGTTGGATGACGACTAGGGCGATCCTGGGTATCAAACGTTGTCTGATATCGAGATCGCGTCTTCAGTTGCAGGTGTCAGTACCGAACTTGAAGATTCCGACGAGGAAGGCGACGATGATGCGGACTCCTCTCAGCAGGACACTACTCCAGCCATCCCCAAGCTGAGCGCACTCCGGGAACATCTAGAGTTCGTCCTAGACTACCTGGAACACCCGGACTGTGACAGGGAGATGGGGCCCTTGGGACTCGTGGAGGAAGTGCGTGCTTTTAGGCAGCGCATCATCAATCGTCAGAATCGTCGGTCATTGCGTCAATGAACCAATGACAGTTTTTTCAGGCCCGTGACCCCCGCTGTGCCCAGCCCTGGCTCCACACCTTTGCCTCCCCAAGACAGGCCCTCATGCTCCGAGCCACAGCCCAGCACATCAGCCACGGTAGAGTCACTGCTCGACGTGAGTTTGTGGCTGTCTTCAGAGTCGTCTGCAGTGGGTACGCCATCACCACGACCCAGCGATGCATCCCTGGGTCACCTGTCAGTGATACTCTCGGACTCTGACAGTGAATAAACAGCAAGAACTTCTCCACTAGACCACACGGGAATTTAGAGTGTCGTGCAGTGAAAAAAACAGTGTGTTGTGTTAAGGATTTACAGTTCTGAGAGAAAAGACTCAATTGAAAAAAAATTTAACGTAAATAGACTTGTTTGTTTTGGCTTTGGAAAATTATAAGAATGGGAAAAGTTAAAGTGCAACACTTAGTAAGTTACAATGGAGCATTAGTTTGACAAGAGTGCACACTGTGATGAGAACGGACTTCTGTGTGCGATTGACTAAGTTCAGTGCAAGACTTCAGGAACAGTGTACTGCAAGTGCTTCAGGAAATCCTTCTTACTGTCAGAGTCCGAGAGGAGGCGGTTATTCATCGAGGTGGCCATGGACTTGCTGTAAGTAGGCAGAATGTTTCATACAGTACTTTTTTCCATACTATACTTACCTCATTTCACTCTTTAATGTCCTTTATTGGTGTGAATAGGGTGTTAGGAGCTATGCATGTGCAGTAGGAAGGTGTTTTTCTGAGTTAGGCTAGGTTAGGGTCCATAAGTACCAGTCCAGGAGCCAGTCACCAGAATGTTTATTAATGTTTGAACATACTTCTAAACTCTCATTTTATGTTTCTTTTGCATTTATTTCAGTCATTTATGTGCCTTATTGGTGTGATTTTGGTCTTAAATAGGTGCTATGCATGTCCAGAGGGAGTTGTATAGGTGTTTCTCTGAGTTAGGGTCCATAAGTACAAGTCCATAAGCTGGGGCCCAATATCCGGACAGAACCAATATCCGGACCTACCTATGGCTCTATTACGTCGGATATTGGAGTGATTACTGTATATATATATATATATATATATATATATGAAATGCCCATCCCCTGGGAAACCCAGGGAGGAGTGTTGCAACACCCATCCCAGGAAGGACATACGGTCCCACACCCACCCCAGGAGGAGACCACGGAGGGGCATATAGAGAGAGCTCCGGGCCCAAGCAAGATTGGCCTAGGTGTCCTACAGCCCTATGCCCCTCTTCCCCTCAACAGAGCTGCCAGCAGGAGAGCAGTCCCGGCCAACGACATCTCAGCCGGGCCAGCCCTTGCCAGGATCGGGGTGGGACTTGTCTCTGCACAGTCCCAAGCAGCATCGCAGTGACAGCCACTTTATGCACCGGGGAAGGGATGGCCACTGTACGCCCTTCAGCTGTTGCCCCCTGCAGTCCCGCAGTGACGGTCACTGTACGCACGTTGGTTGCAGCCACCCCTGGAACCAGCCCTGCAGTGATGGCCACTGTACACATCGGGCAAGACATGACGGCTACTGTACGCACCAGGGAAGGGATGGCCACTATACGCCCTTCATTTGGCTCCTCAGGGAACAGCACCATGGTGATGGCCAGAGTATGCGCTGGGGAAGGGTAGCCACTGTACGCCCGTCAGCTGTTGGCTCTAGGGTTTGTGGAACCGCGGTGATGGCCACTGTACTCACCAGGGAAGGGATGGCCACTGTAGGCCCTTCATCCACAGCCTCTGAGACTACCCTTTCGGAGAAAGTCCCTGGCTTGGTCCACCACCCATCTGGAGGCCGAGTGGGATGTCTCTCTCTCCTTACAGGTGCAGCCCCCCAGAGGAGTTGCAGTTCGAGGAGTGGTGGCGAGGACCTCTCCCGGGCCCAGAGATCCACGCCATACAGGTCGCCCATCACCGCTGACGGATGCCACGAAGAAGGGACGCCACAGGCAGCTCCTGACAGCGGTCCAATCCTGTGGAGATTGCAGCCCTCAGTCACCCAGGGATGCCCCCAGGACCCCAGGGAGGGGCCTCCCGAAACCCACCTGCAGACAACCCTCCGCCAGGAGCAGACGAAGGCATGCGCGCCTGTTGGCCCTGTTTGGCCCCAGTCCAGAGAGTCACCTCTCTGGTCGAGGCCCCACCAGGAAAGGGCCTCCCTGTACGCCAACCAAGAGCCCCACCTGGACAACCTCACCCCTGGTAGTAGTTCCGTGCCCCCTATGGGAGGTCAAACCTGATGACCTGCTTCCTGTGCCCAGGCACCACCTATAACCAGCCGAGGCCCCAGCAGCCCAAGACAAATCTGACAGTGTCTATATCTCCCTGTATTGAGTATTATTGTTGTATGGTGAAGCCTGACAGTGTCCATACTTACCTGCACTGTATATTATTGTTGTATATTGAAGCCTGACAGTGTCCATACTTACCTGTACTGTATATTTTTGTTGTGTCAAGTGGGGTTGGTGGAGGATTAGTGCCCCTCCCTGTAAAACAACTAACTCTAAGCCCTTGGCCACCCCGTTTGGGATATATGGCGTCTGGCAATGGATGGATGGATGGATATTGTAAAGTGTAAGGTTGGTGTGCCGAGTTTTTATACCCTGTTCCTCTTGTGTTGTATTGTAGTTCCAGTCTTAAAAGAGAAACCCACTCAGTAGTTTGTGTTTTTAGGACGAGAAGTCGACCTAAAAACACCTAACATAACACTGGTTGCTAGCGGTGGTTCTTGACCCAATCAGAATACAAAAAGGAGCAAAACAGGGAAATCTAGCACAATGGCAACGAAACCCCACATCCAACTGCCAAAATTTGATTCTGAACAATATGACCAATGTATACCTGTCGATGATTAAGCCACTATTGGACAAAGGCTTTGAAAACGACAGGGAGATAGCTGTCACACTGCCACACCTGGGCAAGGCAGTATCAAGTATGGCCTCCAAGATCATTCTGGAGCAAAAATTGGGGCGGTTCACACAAATCGTGAAGCAGGCAATCACGTGCCCAGAGTTGTAGCTCTGTCACAGCTCGACACCCTCAACTATGACGGAAACATGGATGACGTGCTTATCTGGGCCAGGTGACTCATCACCGCTGCCTACCTGGAGACCGATGCAGTCACGCGGGAGCAACATATATTCAGCATACTGTTGAGGATCCTCCCCAGCACCATAAGGGAACATTTTACTATATATGACCCTTCAGGAGACTTCGAAAGGGACGTGCAGCTCGTGTGGCGCCTCCTAACCTCCCGCTCCACCCCCCAACACATTGACGCAGTAAGTAAGTTCCCCACCCAGAGGACAACACAACTGGGAACAAAAAAATGCCCTCCTCCCAATCAAGCCCTTCACCAACACCTCCTGTACCCAGGGCACACCCTACAAAGTGATGCCCCAACCTCAAAGAAAACCCAAACCTAATATCTATCAACCCATGGGAATTCACCGACTGCAGCCGCAGGTGCCCCCTCCACAACGTCCGTGAACAATTGAAGGCTGCCTAGCGCAGGACGACCACCCAAGGGGGCCGCAAGGTATCATCATTAGATGAAGGCACTGAGGACGATGTTTCACCCACCGACTACGCCGATCCTGGGGAAATGGAGCCTGAAGAGGAGGATGTCCCACAGCAGGTGGATTTTTAGGTCCGCCCACGCACCTCCCCATGGCGGCAGGGGCCATTTCGCAGACTAGATGAGGCTGAATGGGGTAAAAGCGAGGCTGCTGGTCACCGCGGGAGCAGCCAAATCTTGCCTCTATACACTTTTCTACTCCCGCCACACCTCTGCCTTCGGTCCGCTCTTCCCCACCTCAGCCCACCTTGTAAACACAGGGGATGACCCCCTGCCAATACGTGGGGAGACCCAGACCCTACGAGCCGACACTCATCAATAAGTTTCCTCCAAACACAAGTTCATCATTTTTGACTCACCTACCGTGCCTATGATGGCTACCTAGGGCTGGACCTTCTACTGAAACTACACACAAACATCGACCGCCACAGGCAGCACCTCCAGTTTCAAAAACCTCCGGACCCCCCTGCTCAGCCACTCTGCACATGCACACCACCACCCTCACCCTGCCCCCCACCCTACCCACCACCCCCCATGCCTACCCTGTTCCTCCCCACCCCACCTTCCCTGTAACCATCGTTTCCGCCCTGACCATCCCTCCCCAGCATGAGGCCTGGCTACAGCTGAACAGACCCACCGGCACCTCTGTCCTGTTCTCCCCCAGCATACCACCAGGGGCCTTCTCCTGACTACTGTCACCCACCTTTCTCCCCCCCCCCCACCTCGGAGCAGTACACACCACAAATCTCTCCACCACACCCCTCACCCTCCCCTGAGGATTAGTGGTGGGAGAAACGGAGGAAGCCGAGCCTTGTGAAAAATCCCCCCTTTCCCCTGCCACCCTACCCTCCCTACCTGAACACCTCTCACCCCAGCAAGCTAACAGCCTCAGATGAGTCCTCCTGGACTTCCAAGACCTATTTTCATCAGGACCGGCAGACATCGGCCACACCACATACCTCCACCATGAAATCCACACCACAGGGCTGCCTTTTTGCCAACCTTCACAGCGAAAAAAACCCAAACAATAAGTGGGGGAAGATCGGCAGGTCCAGGACATGCTCAATGCCGGCATTCTCCCCCTCCACCAGCCCATGGTCCTCACTCGTCGTCCTCATCAAAAAGAAAGACAGCACCATGCGCTTCTGTGTGGATTTATAAGACTTAATGACGTGACCACAAAGGACGCCACCTCCTTACCCAGGATAGATGACTCTCTCGATTCAATATACAGGTCATCATGGTTCTCCACCTTAGATCTGCAGTCGGGATAATGGCAAGTTCCCGTCCACCCCGAGGACCGAGAAAAAACAGCATTCTCTGCCAGTAATGGTAAACATTATGAATTTAATGTCCTCCCATTCGGACTCTGCAATGCCCCCACCACGTTCTTCCGACTGATGGAGTCGGTCCTCAGTGGCCTTACCTGGGAAATCTGCCTGGCGTACCTGGATGACATGATTGTCTTAAGCAGGATGTGGGCCAACCACCCCCAGCGCCTCAAGCAGGTTTTCCTGCACATTCGCCAGGTGGGACTCAAACTCAAGCTCTCTAAATGTGTCCTGGCTGAACGGTTCGTCTCCTTCCTAGGCCACATAATCTCAGCATAAGGCATCTCTCCCGACCCCGACAAGCTGCGGGCCATCGCAGACCTCCCTCTACCAAAAGATGTCCATGACATGCGCACCTTCCTCGGGCTCTCCTCCTACTACTGGCGCTTCGTCAAGGGTTTCGCCAACATCGCAAAACCCCTCCATGACCTAACCAAGAAAGCAAACCATTCACCTGGATCGATGCCCGCATCACTGCCTTTCACACACTCAGATCAAAACCCATCACTGCCCCTCTTGTTGCCTTCCCTGACTACACCTTGCCTTTCCGCCTGTACAGGATGTGTCTCTAGTGGCAATCGGCTCTGTCCTGGCCCTGGTACAAGAGGGATGAGAACACAAAATCGCCTGTGCCAGCCGCATCCTCAACCAAGCCGAGAAGAATTACGCTGTGACCAAGCATAAATGCCTAGGCATTACATGGGTTTTGGAGCATTTCCAAGCATACCTCTCCAGCACTCACGTCACGATCATCACAGACCACCAGTCCCTCCAGTGGCTACGACAATCCAACACCACCAACGCTCAACTGATCAAATGGAGGGAGACCCTAGAGGAGTTTGACTTCGAAATCACGTAATGGCCAGGTAAACTACACATCAGTGTCGACACCTTGTCCCGCCTACCAATCAATTTCATCAATGCCATTCCCGACCTTATACAACAATGGCAAGATAAGGAACGATCACCCTGGATACCACCCCAGATGTTCTCCAAGCTCTACAGGCATGGCGACCACCTGTTTACTGAGGCCGGGCACGTAGTTGTCGACCCTGACACCGCCCTTGATGCTATGACCCACCTACACTCCAATAATGGCATCCATCTTGACACGAAAAAAACTCTTACAAGTGTTCAACGTCATCTACTGGACACCCAGCCTCTCCAACTTGATCAAGCAAATCATCCAAGCCTGCTGAGCCTGCTCACTAGGTAAGGACATCACCCACACACCTGGGCCATCGGGAAAAATCACTGTCCACAAACCATGGCAACTACTATACATAGTAGTAGTAAGGCCCCTACCACCCAAAGCCGGGTACATCATAACATTCGTGGATGTTTACTCAAAATTCCTCATTGCCTGCCCAGCCACAAAGCACCACGCTGTGGCCGTGGCCGAAACACTAGTCCGCCACGTCTTCCTGTATGTTGGAATTCCCCAAGCCCTGCACTCCGACAATTCCCCAGAATTTACCAGCAAGATCTGGAATGAACTAGCCACCTTGTTCGGTTACCAGATCTCCCACTCCTCCCCCTACTGGCCCCAAGGGAACGGAGTATGTGAAAGGAGCCATCGCACCCTCCTCAACCAAGTGCGGGCTCGAATGCAGGAAACAAGGATTGGCTGGCGCATGTTAAAATAATACAGTGGGGCATGAACACCTGCCTGAGAGATGGCAGCATCACCTCACATGAATGGGTGTTCGTAGAAACCCCCCTCCTCCTACCCCCTCCGACACCACCTCCAACTAGAGTACCTATATACTGAGAGTAGCAAAAAGTCCGCAATAGGACTCCATTTTCCTGCCAAACGCGCGGCGCTCACCGACTCCCTGCCCGGAGACCTGCTGTCTCCTCTCTCTCTCCTGCTGGTGATAGTTGCTATAAATACTGACGAAAGCATAATATAAGAGAAGGTGATGAATGAGAAGTAGGATGCTACAATCATTGTTTATATGCGAATATTTAACAATATACTATATTATAGCAGTAACCTGTTGAGGGACAGGATTTGATGATTACATTCTGTACAAGTTTCCTCACGGCTACACTTTTACTACTAAGTTTTATATTTTTCTTCTGTGTGTTTCTTTTGTCTTCTTCATTAATCTTTTTGTGGTAGAAATGCAAGCGAGCATTGATAAACTTGCTTAGAAGTTTGTTTTTGAGGTTGTGACAGGTAGGATTACCAAAATTTTTGGTTAGGTTTACTGCTTCATTCATCAGGGTTTTCTTAATGTTATCCCTTTCTCTCAAATCACACTGACCTTTGCTGAACATCAGCTCTAGTTTATGCAGCATCTCATATACATTAACTTACACAACAGTAAGTCTTCCTTTCTTGTATTCCTTGAGTAAAGTGAGGTCTGCTGCTTTATGAGCTGTCTGATGGGGTGATGATATTACATCTCCAGGCACTCGTCACAGGTGGTCTCCATGTTTTTTACACTAGGAACACTAGCCTATAAGGTTGTACAAAGAATCACTCTCTATGTTCCACGTATTGTCACAACGCACGAAATAATAAGAGTACATGTAGAGTACACATCAAAAGATTCTGTACGGATAATGCACGTAAGAATACGCGTAAAAACACGAGACGTGATAATAAACACACGAAAGGTAAACGTCATACACATATGAACAGTAGCATACGATAGTATAAAGGTAGGCTACCTTGGTATGAAGAGCGCACTATTATTTTGTGAATACCCGGAAATACTTTTTTCCATGTAGGCATACTACACAAGTAACACAATGCACTCATATGAACAGTCTGTCTATCTATCTATAGCCCAACGCCTTAATCCCGCAAAGGGTGGCCGCAGACAAAACGCCTCCAAGTCGCTCTGTCACCCACCATTTGACTACCCTCCCCCCAGCTCACCCCCCCCTCCCTCATATACCTCTCTACTCCATCCCTTCACCTCATCCTTGGTCTACCCCTCCCTCTCCCTCCCTCCACCTCACCTACATACACCCTCTTAGTCAGTCTTTCATTCTTCATTCTCTTCACATGTCCAAACCACCTCAGTGTATTCTCCTAATCTTCTCAGCCACATCCACATCCACCCCACAACGTTCCTTCACTTCTTCATTCGTCAACCTGTCCCTCCACGTCACTCCACATGCTCCTCTCAAGTAACTCATTTCTACTGCTCTCACTCTTGACTTGTTCCCCTCTTGCAAGGTTCACGCCTCGCTTCCATACGTCAGGGTAGGGATCACAATACTATCATGCAGTGACTTCTTAACTTCCATACTCACCTCCCTATTTTTCATCACTGCTTTCAGTGTACCAACAACCTTCCTTCCCTGCTGTACCCTTTCACGCACTTCATCTCCCAAAGTTCCATCCTTACTCGTCACACTACCCAAGTACTTAAATGCTCTCACATTCTCCATATCCTCACCATCCAACCTCACTGCACACTCTGTGACTTCATTCCTCGCAAACACCATAACTTAATTTTGTTTGCGTCAACTTTCAGATTCCTCCTCCTACACACTGTCCCAAATTCATTCACCAAACCTTGCAACTCCCATCCATCTTCACTCAACAATACTGTATCATCAGCAAACAGCAACACCGGAATCTTCAAATCTCACCCTCATTCATTAGAGCCACCCCCACATCCACTGCCCTACCTTGCACCTCCTTTACAACCCCATCCATGTATATATTAAACAGCCATGGAGACATCACACAACCCTGTTTCAGTCCCACATTGAGATCAAAGAACTCACTGAGCTCATCATCCACTCGCACCGTAGCCCTAGCTCCTTCGTACATACTCTTCACAGCACTCAACAATTTCCCCTCCACTCTATATATTCTTAATACCTTCCACATACCTTCCCTATCTATTCTGTCATAAGCTTTCTCCAAGTCCATGAAGGCAGCATACACTTTCCTTCCCTTCTCTAGATACTTCTCCACTAAACATCTTAGAACAAATATCTGAACAGGAAGTATAATAATACATATGTAAGATATGCATAAATAACCATAAACAACTAATATCAACATAGTATGAAAAAAACTTGAATTTGTGAATCATCACTTCTTACGCAAATTAATTCTCAATAATTAACCATCCTGATACTCTTATCTACTTTAGTGGTTCCCTTTTACACTGACAATTCTTTTATTTCTACTGCAGAGAGGAACAAGCTCCCAGCAAATTACATGAAAACATTCATTAAGCATATCATACCTCACCTAAGACTGACTTAGAAGTTGGTTCCCACCCCAAACGATTGACTTTATTCCTCCACAATTTCCTTCTTTCTGGATCAGATGGAAATGTGAACACTTAAAAGCCTTTCTCTGGTCGATTGGCACACCCATAGGCAGAACAGCCCAATATCACGCCCACTCTCAGCAACAAAAAAAACATGAACTAATGGAATGCCTGCGCGTGAGTCTCAGTCAGGGGGCGCACGAATTTGGGAGGAAAATGGCGGCCATCAGCTGAGCGTCTGGTACCCCTTATGTCGCTACTCTCCCGGTATATAGGTACTCTACCTCCAACCACCTTCCCCACCCCCCACCTCCGACCCCCTTCATCACCTCAAAAGGCGATTGCACCACCTACAAAAACATCAAGATCTCCAGCCAGACATCACAACATCCAACCCCTACAAAACAGGAGATTCGGTAGTGGCAGCAGTCCTGCCAATCCTGAGCAAAATCTCGCCATGATTCGAGGGACCCTACATTGTTGTCAATGTCCCCAACCCCTATCAAGTCACTATCCAACACCACGGCACCACACACACATACTGCAACCGCCACATGCGACCATTTCATGCCCCACATGCCAATGCTCACCCAGGCGGCACCCACTCCACCCCCCACCACACCACTCTGCCATCTCCCGCCTTCCCAGAATGCTCTTGACTCATAGAATTACTACTTCACAACTTCCTCCTCCTCCTCACTGTTGCCCACCTCCCCCACCCCACCTTCCCCCAGCTCCACACCACCCCCACTGGCCCCTGACACTTCACTGGCGACCTCACCTGACACCTCACCTCCCGCCGCCATGCCAACACCACCTGAAACGCAGGACAATGCCCTGGGATACCCCCGCTCACCCCCTGTCACCCCAGCACAACAACCACACTGCACAACGCGCACCACCACTCCCATGCCCACCATGACTCTCCCCGCACATACTCACTCCACACCCACCAGCAACGCCACACCACGCCCCAGCCCACCACCGCTACCACTTCTCATTCTCCACCACCTACACAACCCGCCACCCATGTATGGCCAACACACCACATGCAACACCAGCCACCATCCCTACACCCACACGTTCTCCCCATATGCACTCCCTGCGCACCAGCCCCACAACCACAAAATCACCACGTCGCCCCATCACCTCACCACCACAACGACCAGATTTGGGCACCTCTCCCACCCACCAGCCAGATATACTGCCACACCCTCCCCCACACCCCCAACATCACCACAACAACCCCCAACAAGCCCCACCACCCCCCAGTACAGCCCCCGTCACACTGAGACTGCACCAGGCACAGTGGAAGTTTCCTCCCGCCCAATCCCCCAGGGAGAGGATTCTCACCTGCCCTAGGAGCTCCCATATAAGCCTGGCCACCTCACCTGTCACTAGCATTCAGCTGGGAGAGCTCAACCACTCATCACCACCAGAGAGGAAGATACAATGTGCCATCTGGTCCCCCTCACAAGGTCATAGCCATAGAATCTGGGGTACACATCAGCTACTCCACCTCCTCCATCAGACACTGCACACCTCCACCCTCCACATCACCTACATGCCACACCAGGAGCCCAACCAGCTCACCCACCACTGGACCACTCTCCTCCACCACCTCACACCGACACACCAGACATCCACCTCGGATACCTACCACCTCCAGCCACAAGGACGCGACTTCTTCCTCGCCAACGGTGGTGAAATGCCTGTTCCCATGGGAAACCCAGGGAGGGGTGTTGCAACACCCAACCCAGGAAGGACCTACGGCCCCACAGCCACCCCAGGAGGAGACCACGGAGAGGCATATAGAGCGAGCGCCAGGCCCGAGCGAGATGGGCCTAGGTGTCCCATGGCCCTACGCCCCTCTTCCCCTCAACACGGCTGCCAGCAGGAGAGCAATCTCAGCCAACGACATCTCAGCTGGGCCAGCCCTCGCCAGGATCGGGGTGAGACTTGTCTCAGCATAGTCCCAAGCAGCACTGCGGTGAAGGCCACTGTACACACCGGGGAAGGGATGGCCACTGTATGACCTTTAGCTGTTACCCCCTGCAGCTCCATGGTGACGGCCACTGTACGCACCAGGCAGGACATGACGGTCACTGTATGCACGTCGGCTGCAGCCACCCTGGAACCTGCTCCGTGGTAACAGCGACTGTATGCACGTCAGCTGGCAAGCCAGGCAGAGGCAGAACCATGGTGACGACCGCTGTATGCACCAGGGAAGGGACAGCCACTGTATGCCCTTCATCTGCCTTCTCCTTAGGGTACAGCACCATGGTGATGGCCACCGTATGCACTGGGGAAGGGACAGCCACTGTACACCCTTCATCCACAGCCCCTGAGACTACCCCTTAGAGGAAGTCTCTGGCTCGGCCCACCTCCCATCCGGAAGCCAAGTGGGATGTCTCTCTCTCCTCACAGGTGCAGCCCCCCAGAGGAGTTGCAGTTCGAGGAGTGGTGGTGAGGACCTCTCCTGGGCCCAGGATCCACGCCCTACAGGCTGCCCCTGGACGACGCCCACCACGAGGAAGGGACGCAGCAGGCAGCTCCTGACAGCGGTCCAACCTGGCGGAGACTGCAGCCCTCAGTCACCCAGGGATGCCCCAAGGACCCCAGGGCAGGGCCTCACGAGCCCCACCAGCAGACAACCCTCTGCTAGGAGCAGGCAAAGGCAGGCACACCCGTTGGCCCTGTTTGTCCCCAGTCCAGAGGGCCACCTCCAGGGTCAAGGCCCCATCAGGAAAGGGCCTCTCTGCACACCAACCAACAACCCCACCCAGACGATCTCACCCACGGCCATAGTTCCGTGCCTCCTATGGGAGGGCATGCCTGACGACCTGCCTCCCACACCCGGGCATCACCTGTACCTAGCCCAGGCCCCAGCTGCCAAAGACAAACCTGACAGTGTCCATATTTCCCTGTACTGTGTATTATTGTTGTATGGTGAAGCCTGAGAGTGTCCATACTTACCTGCCAGACTCAATCGAAAGCCTTTGAAAGCCTAGTGCAATGGCAAAGCTTTTGCCAAAGTCCTGAAAGGTGGTTGACCAGGAGTCTGAAAGGTAGTGAGAAGATCACCTGTGGAGCATCCCTAACAGAACCCATACTGACGATCAGAAAGAAGGTTGTGATAGGAAAGATGCTTTAAATTTTTTCTGTTAAGAATAGACTCGAAAACTTTTGAGACACAGCATGTTAAAGCAATTGGATGATAGTTAGAGGGTTGGGAATGGTCACCCTTCTTTGGGACTGGCTAAACGAGGGTAAACTTCCAGCAAGAAGGAAAGGTACAAGTTGAAGCACAAAGGTGAAAGAGTGTACCTAGGCAGGGTGTAAGCACAGAGGCACAGTTCTTGAGGACAACAGGAGGGATTCCATCAGGCCCATATGCCTTGTTAGTATCAAGGCCAGTGATGGCAGAATATACATCAGCTGAAGAAATTTTAATGTCAGTCATGAGGAAGTCAGAGGGGGGAAGTGATGGAGAAACAGCACCGGAATCGTCTAAAATGGAATTGGAGGAGAATGTCTGAGCAGAGATGTATCTGCTTTATCAGTAGAAGAAATAGTTACAGAGCCATCAGAGTAGAAAAAAAGAGGGAAGGGTGATGAGTTAAAGTTGTTAGAAAGGTTTTTGGCAAGGTGCCAGGAGTGAGAAGAAGTCAAGTTGGAGAGCATTTAATAAGGATGAAATTATTTTTAACAGAGCGAAGAACGGACTTAGCACGCGTCCGGGCAGAAACATAAACGATCTGATTCAGGACTGGGTTGACTTTGGCACCATTTACAGGCCCTCTCCTTGTTGTGGACAGCATTGGAACAAGCATGATTAAACCAAGGCTTTCTTGCATTAATCAAAGGATGTGAGAAGGGAATGTATGCTTCCATGCCCGAGAGAATAACCTCCGTAATGCACAAAGCACACTCAGATGGCTGCTGGCCATGGAAGCAATAATCGTTCCAGGGAAAATCAAAGACATACTGCCTGAGGGCCTCCCAATCCACACCTCCAAAGTGCCACAGTCAGTGTTTGTTTGGAGGGTCCACAGGCCACACTGGAGCGATAGGACAGGACAATGTAATAAGGTTGTGATCAGAGGACCCCAACAGAGAGGAAAGATTAACAGCATAAGCAGAAGGATTAGCATGTTGGAGCTCTATCCAAGGTGGGGGGGCTCAGGGGTCTGGGGCTGGGACCTGATGGTGGAGGTGGTTTCCCTATGCCCTTCTTCCCCCCTATACCCTGCTTCCTCCTATACCCTGCTTCCCCCACCCTTGGGTCCCAGTCCTTGGCCCTACTAATTTTGCTTGGTCCTTTTTCTTCTCTTTTCTTCTTTTATTTTCTTGCTTCTCACCTTCCTAAGGTGTGAGAGCCGTGCTGATGGGATGCAAGGCTGTCTCTTTTATGTCAGTCGCAAACGGCCTCAGGGAACCATGGGTACGGTAGCCCTTGTTTCTTTCACCCTTACTCTTGACTCGGGCTCTCAGGAGTGGACTAGTTAATTCCCGCTTGAATAATTAGGCTCACCATGGCCAATAATGAAATTATAAAAAAACCCCAAGGAGCAACGGGAGATGCTCCTCCAAAACCTTCTCCCGGTCAGGCGGATCCCCCTCCCCCTACTTTTCCGCCTCTCTTCCTCTTCCTATCCTTCTGTTTCTTCTTCTCCCCCCCCTCTCCTTCCCCCTCCCCTCTTTCCAAACCCTCCAACAATAACATCAATTTTTGGTCGCCAGACATGGCCAAAATTTTTCAACATTGAACCCACAACAAATGACCTCACCCTCCATCTCTCTCTCCTTCAACAAATAGGTCCCGACGTCACTTTCACATCACGACCAAATGGAGACCGCCTCTTGACCGTTAAAACTGCTGCACAGGCTGAGAAGGTGAGGTCGCTCACCGATCCCTCTGGCCATCCCATCTCAGCAACTCCAGATCTCCAATTAAACTCTAGTACTGGAACTGTTCTCATTCCCTCATACATAACAATTGGAGATCGTAACTTCTCAGAATGTTCCGCAGACATCCAAGCAATCTTGTCTGCACAACAACTACCAGTAATATCTGTTCAGTGCTACACACTTCCCCCCCAGGGGCGCCGCAAGTACTCCGCCAACATTGCCAAAATAATCTTTAAAGACCGCGATTTACCTGCCTCTCTCATCATTGGTGGTACACGACTTGCAGTCAAAGAATATACGCCTCGTCCTCGACAGTGCTCTTCTTGTTGGCGCTACGGCCACCCAGCTAAATACTGCAGGTCAGAGGCAGTGTGCCCAACCTGCGCCCAACCCGGCCACACCTCCTTAGCCTGCGTAGCACAGAACCAAGTCTGCCCGAACTGCCAAGGTTCTCATGCTGCCTCGTCCCGGAACTGTCCTGAATACATTTTTGAATCGGAAGTCGCAAGGATTCGCTGGAAAGAAGGTCTCTCCCTCCGTGCAGCCCGTCAACGTGCCCGTGATTTAGGATTCTCCTCCCGTGTTACCTATGCTCGAGTGGCCCGGCCTATTTCCACTACCTCTGCCACCTCTCAGTCCTACCATACTACAACCACGACACACTCTAACTGCTTTTCTACCATCACCTTATCTGACACACCTGACCCCTTGGTATCGCCAGCCACCAGCTCCTCTACTATTTCAACCTCTTTCCCTGTCCCTACTCATACCTCCTCTTCACCTACCCCTCTGACTGTCACTATTGTCTCCTCTCCATCTGTCTCTACTCTCCCCTCTTTCACCTCCCCTTCTCCCTCCTCTTGTTCTGCCTCCTACTCTCAGGCCCCTTCAGTTTCTATTTCCAACTCTTTCTCTGTCCTAGACTCTTCCACTCCTACCTCCTCCTTGTCACTTCCGTTGTCCACTCCCCTCTCTTCCCCCCATCGCCCTTCCAGTTCTGCTGCTCCACCCTGCTCATCCTCTTCCCAACACCAACAGTTACTTCCTTTGCCACAGCGTGATGCCCGCCGTCTGCCTGCCTCTGGCAAACGTGGGCTGCCTCCCACCACATCGGATACCAAGGGTACCACAAAACCCACACACTCTCCCCCAACTCGTAAAATGCGAATTACTCGTCCTTCGCCCTCCGTGACACCAACAACAAAGATCCCTGTCTCAACCCAACGATCAGCTACTTCCAACCCTATCCGGACTCCTCAAACCACTTCACAACCAGTTCCAGCTCCCCTGTCAACACCACAGATGACACAATCAACAGGTGCCGAGAGTGAAACTCTCTCAGATATTATGGAATACTTAGCAACTCCTTTACAAGAACCACTGAGTCCCCCCAAAATACGTCATACAGCAGAAGTCCATTCAGCTCCTTCCGATCTTCCTCCCACTCCCATCCCTCCTTCCCCTTCTGCCCCTCTTTCATGTTCTAATCCCTCTCCTTTATCCCTCCCTATGCCACCAGGCTATAGCGACCGTCCCACTCATTCACTTCTTCCACACTCTGCTCCTATTCCTACCATTGAACCAACCCGGTGATGTGTGATACCCTTTCAACATAAATTCGTTTTTTACTATATTTTATTCTTTGTAAATTTTTGGTAACCTTTTACTTTCTTTGATTTTACTTTTAGTTCTTTTATTTTACATTTTAGTGTTATACAATTTTAATATGTCTCTTTTACAATGGAACATGCGAAGTTTCATGGCCCACCGTAATGATCTACGTTATCTACTTTCAATTCACCATCCTTCAATAGTCTGTTTACAAGAACTCCGTTTGTCTTCCCCACCAGTACCCATACCTGACTATTGTTTCTTGTTTTCTCCTGCTTCTCTTCCTGTTTCCGCCATTTTAGTTCATAACACAGTCCCATTAGAATATCTGTCGCTTCACACCACTGTTCCTTGTCATTTTGTTCGTGTTTTTCTCGAACAATGGATTACGATAGCGTCTGTATATTTCTCTCCCTCCCAACCTATTGATTTCCCAGCTTTAACCCTTTTATTATCACAATTACCCACTCCAATTTTATTAATGGGAGATTTTAACTGTCGCCACGCTTTGTGGGGCAATGATGTTACAAATTTGCGTGGCCGCCACCTTGAATCTTTTATTTTTAATAACGATTTATCCATACTGAATACGGGAACTTATACACATTTTGACTCTAGAACTCACACTTTTTTCCTGTCTTGATCTCTCCCTATGCTCCCCTTCTCTTTCCCTAGATTTCCATTGGTCTGTTCTTTCAGATGTTTTATATAGCGACCACTTTCCTATCAAACTTACTCTTACCACTTATCGTCCTGTACTCAGACCCCCTCGATGGTGTTTCCCGAAAGCTGACTGGCCGTCATTTACTTCTCTGACTGTTCCTACTGTACCTCCTTCTTCATTCTCTACTATTTTAGATATGCTCACTTATTTTAATGAATTAATTCTTAGTGCAGCTTTGACCGCGATCCCTAGGTCGTCCCGTCCTTTTACTTCTAAGTGTGTACCTTGGTGAGATTCAGACTGTACTGTAGCACTCCGTGTTAAACGTGCACGTTGGAAGAGTTACCTACGCAAACGCAACACTGCGGATGAACAGAATGCATATCTGCTGTTTAAAAAGGCCCGTGCCCGTCTTCGAAAGATTGTTAAACAGGCTAAACGCCGTAGCTGGAGGTCATACGTTTCCACCATTACTACCAATACACCCATTGCATCCGTCTGGAAACGTATACGCAAAATAGCGGGTAAGCATCTTCCTATGCCCTCCCCTGTCCTACACTTAGATGGAGAGTCAGTAGCAGATGCTCATCTAGTTGCTAATGGCTTAGGTCGTCACTTCAGTAATGTTAGTAGCGGCTCTCATCTCTCACCTGAATTTCATACCCTTAAAGCTGCTACTGGATGTACGCCTGTTGTCTTCAAGCTGTCGTCTAGTCAATCATATAACGCGCCATTCACACTCCATGAATTGACCTCTGCCCTTCGTCTGTGTAAGAACACTTGCGAGGGTCCTGATGGCATACACTATAATATGCTCCGTCACCTTTCCCCTCAGGCCATGGCCTTATTAATAACTATTCATAATCGTATCTGGACAGAGGGTGTTCTTCCCCCCTCATTTCGTGATGCTGTCATTCTCCCATTTCTTAAACCGGGAAAGCAAGGCCATGCCCCTCAAGATTATCGCCCCATTGCTCTTACTAGCTGTCTTTGCAAATTATTTGAGTGTATGATAAATCATCGCCTTATGTGGCTCCTAGAATCCAAGCAACTTTTGTCTTCTTCACAATTTGGTTTTCGAAAAGCTCGCGGCACCTTAACTCCCCTCCTAAATCTTGAGACTTATATCCGTTCAGCCTTTGCCACTCAACAATCTGTTATCGCAGTGTTCTTCGACCTTGAGAAAGCTTATGACACAGCCTGGCGCTACCATATTTTAAGCACAGTTCGCTCTTGTGGTATTGATGGTAACCTTGGTGTCTTTTTAAAGAATTTTCTATCAACTCGTTTCTTTAGAGTCCGTGTTCAACATACCTATTCAGACTCATTTCCACAATACGAAGGTGTTCCCCAAGGCAGTGTTCTTAGCACTACTCTATTTTTATTAGCAATTAATGGGATTGTTTCTTGTCTCCCAGTTGGTGTCCATTCTTCTTTGTATGTTGATGATTTTGCAATATATGCCTCAAATCCTGACATCTCTGCCCTTGGTGCTCTTATTCAACGTGCAGTTTCGGCTGCCTCAGAATGGGCCACTTCTCATGGCTTTCATTTCTCTCCTCTTAAGTCTCATGCTATTACTTTTAAACGTTCTCATCATATTCCTCAACCACCTCTTTTTCTTTATGGCTCTCCTCTCCCGTACAAAACCTCCGCTTCCTTTCTTGGCCTTCTTTTCGATTCCCGTCTTACTTGGAAGGATCATATTACCTCCTTGAAAACCTCAGCCTTGCAACGCCTCCGTCTCTTGCAAACTTTGTCTCATGTGTCGTGGGGTGCTGATCGAGCTACTTTCCTTCGCCTCCATATTGTTCTCGTTCTCTCCAAACTTGACTATGCTTGCCAAGTCTATTCTTCTGCTTCAGACACCGTCCTCCAACAACTTGATTCTGTACATCATTACGGTTTGCGTCTGGCTCTTGGTGCCTTTAAGTCCTCCCCAGTTGAGAGTCTGTATGCTGAATCAGGAGTTCCATCACTCTTCCGTCGTCGCGCTCTTCTTTCTCTTCGTACCTATGCTAAGTTGCACTGTTTTCCTCATACCCCTTCTCTACTTCCTCCCAGTCCTGACCCAGGCATATTTTCCACTCCTAGGACCAAGCCACCATTTGCAGTTCGAACCCGTACTCTTCTCTCGCGCTCCTCTCTTACTGTTAGTAATGTTTTTCCTTTCTGCACTTGTCTTTTTCCTCCATGGTTACTTCCTCGACCCCACATTTGTTCTTCCATTTTCCCTTATTCCAAGTCCAATTCTCCTCCTTTCATTCTTCGTTCTCGGTTTTCAGACCATCTCTCCCAACATTCCTCTGCAGTCCCTATATACACTGATGGTTCAAAAACTCCTGCTGGCGTTGGATTTGCGATACTCTTTCCTGACACTCATTATCATTTTAGCCTTCCTACCTATGCAAGTGTTCTAACAGCAGAATTATATGCCCTCTTGTTTGCGTTGCGGTATATTTGTCATGCCTCTTCTTCCTCATTTGTGATATTCTCTGATTCATATAGTGCTCTATCCCTTCTTCAGTCACCTTCGGCTTCTCACCCTCTGGTTCTTCGTATCTTGGAATGGTTGTTCCGTATCTCCTCCCGTCGTAAAACAGTCCAGTTCTGTTGGGTCCCAGGACATGTGGGCATCGCAGGCAATGAACGTGCTGATCAGTTGGCTCGCATGGCAGTTAGCAGGGATGTCTCTCCTTCCTTCCTCATTCCAGTCTCTGACCTTCTTCCTGCTCTGTCATCCTTCCTTCAGCACCGGTGGCAGTCTTGTTGGGACTCTATCACTAATAACAAACTACGTGTTGTTAAACCGTTTATTTCTCATTGGTTGACCCCTTGCCACCGTAATAGGAGGTGGGAGACGGCTTTAGCTCGCCTCAGAATCGGTCATACACGACTTACCCACTCTTATTTGATGTCTGGTGATCGCCCTCCCCTTTGTACTCGTTGCAATACCATTCTTTCTGTACGCCATATTTTCCTTGATTGTCCACTTTACACACTACAGCGACGTATTGCATTTCCATTTTTGTCTCACCTCCAACGTCCCCCCCTTCTTGCAGACTTTCTCCGAGAGTCATCGTATTTTTCCCTCCATAATATCATGTCCTTCCTTACCTCTATTGGTCTTCTTTCCGACATCTAATTCCGTTCCTTTTTTCAATAGCTCCATCTGTGATATGATATACTCCTTCCATTGACCTATTTCTTCTGGCCCACCCAACGTACACAACTTGTAGCCGATGATCCGGCTTTGTGCTGGATTTTGGCACTAGGTTCTTATTGTTCTTCTTCTTCTATCCAAGGTGGTCAGGGGTACGGGTAGAGTGCTGTACAAGCTGCTCTAGGTCATTAAGGATAGAAAAGATGTAGGTTTGTTCACCAGGTGGATCAGTGAAAGGAGAGAAGAGCCAAAGGTGATGGTGAACATTGAAATCTCCTAGAATGGAAATTTCTGAGAAACGGATGGAATGTGTTCCATCATAGAAGTAAGATAGTCGAAGAATTTTTAATAGTAGAATTAGGGGATAAGTAAACCGCGCAGATATATTTAGTCAGAGAATGACAGGAAACCTGAAGCCAGAGAGTAGAGAATTCGGAAGAATCAAGTTCAGGAACACAAAAGCAAGATATGTCATTGCGTATATATACACAAGTCACCTTTGGCTTTGAAATGAGTAAAGAGAAAGTAGAAGCAGAAAAGGGTTTGCTGTCAGTTGCCTCAGACAGCTGAGTCTCTGTCAGGAAGAGAAGGTGAGGTTTAGAGGAGGAGAGGTGGTGTTCGACGGAAAGTTAGAGGAAAGAATGCAAATGTTACAGAAATGAAGAAGTGAGTCAGACAGCGGTTCCAGGCATCTTGCTGAGTCGTCACCAGGAGAGGGGCGGATGGTGGGGGCATTTATGGTCCCCCCCCCCCGGGGACTCCAAGGCCTGGATATTCTGTGCCATATATATATATATATATATATATATATATATATATATATATATATATATATCATCATCAGCTGTTGAAGTCCACTGCAGGACCGGCCTATCCCTACAAAGCAGGGACGATACAGCCAATGTATCACTACCCAGTGGCTTAGGCTGTCTCGTAGAGACTGTACATAGGGTGAGACGTGCTTGTGAGTGTGACTGTAGTGTTGTAGTGGCTTTGCATGTGTGTGTGTAGTCTGTTAACCAAGTGTAATCAGCCCACCTTTAAATTGCTGTTCTTATATCACATTTTAAATCCTGCCAACTGGTTAGGAGGGAGTGTTGGAAGTGGAGGCTAATGAGTTGTCATGTACTGTTTAAAGAATTACGCATGTAGTGAGTCTCTGCTGATTAATGTTGATATAGAGTTGTATTGAAACACAACTTTGTACATAAAGTAAGTCTGCTGATTTATGTTGTTATATAACTATACTGTGATTGTACCCCTGTACAAATAATAAAGGTGAGCAAAGTGAGTGCATGAATTATCGTGGCATAAGTTTATTGAGTGTGGTAGGGAAGGTATATGGAAGAATTATTCTAGAGAAAGTAAGAGAGAGATCAGAAGTCCTAGTGACTGATGAACAGGGTGGCTTTAGGAGAGGCAGAGGATGTGAGGATCAAATATTTGCAGTGTGACAGATAGTGGAGAAGTCTTCTGAGAATGACTATAAGGAGTTTATGGCATTCATGGATCTGGAAAAAACATATGACAAAGTAGACAAGAGAAGGATTGTGGAAGGTTTTGTGCATGTATTGTGTAGATGGTAAGCTGCTAGGTGCCGTCAAGAGTTTTTATGATGGTAGTGAAGCATGTGTAAGGGTTAATGGGCATCTAAGTGAATGGTTCACGATTGGTGTGGGGTTCGACAAGGTTGTGTGATGTCTCCATGGTTGGCCAATATATATATGGATGGGGTGATGAGAGAAGTAAAAACACGAGTAATGGAGAGAGGGATGGAGTTGGTAATGAATGGTGATGGATGGAATATCTTAAATTTGTTGTATGCTGATGGTGCAGTACTGCTTGCAAATACCAGACAAGAACTTGGTAGGCTATTGCAGTTTTGCTGATGTCTGTGAGTGTCATGCCTTGAGAGTAAATGTAGAAAAGAGTAAAGTGATGGTTATTGAGGGAGAAGGTGACTCCCAGTGCAATGTAACAGTGAATGGAGAGAGACTGGAGTTGGTGAGAGAGTTCAAATACCTGGGTACAGTGATAAAAAAGGGAGGAAAATGTGCAAAAGAAGTTGAAAGTCGAGTGACACAAGGAAGAAAAGTAGCTGGTGTAATGAGGTCCTTGATAAGAAACGAGGCTTGAGTGTTGCAGCTGCACGAGGCTTACATGAAGGAGTGTTAGTGCCAACTTTAACATATGGATGTGAGACTATGGTGTGGCATGGAAATGAAAAGTCAAGAGTAAGAGCAGTGGAGGTGGGACTGATGAGGAATGTATGTGGAGTACAGAGAGTGGATTGGATACGAAATAATGTGATTCGTGAAAGATGTGGCATGAGGAAGTCTGTGGACACCAGAATCGAAGAGTGTAATGAGATGGTTTGGTCATGTGGAAAGAATGAATAACAATAGAATGGTGAAAATGGTATATCTGAGTGAATTTGAAGGAGGGGGAGGCGAGGTAGGCTAAGGAGAAGGTGAAGGGATATGGTGGATGAGTGTGTGAGGAAGAGAGGCTTGGAAGTCGGTGAGGCTAGGGAACTGACAAAAGATCGAGCTGGCTGAATGAATGTTGTGAGGAGAAGCACATGATCAGGGATTTGGCACCCCTTTTTAATGTGACAGTGTCCGTATTGACCCTGTTGGGAACATTTGTGTAAAGCTACAGAATGTGGTGAATGTTTTTGGCGTATCAGATAGAGCCAGGATTCCGGGGGCCTGAATGATGAGTGAATGGAAGCGTGGCCTATTGGATTGGGCAAATTTGGGCTGTCTGGACATTGCTACTCCTCACCCTGCCCTTGGGTGGGAAAGGAGGTTCGGATAATGATGATGATATCCAACCAACAGCAGGACTGCATTGTTCACCTCTCCACACTGCCAAAATTGGGTTTGTAAATCCCCTTCCATGACATTCTAAGCATCTTTCTTCTAAATTCACTCATTCCTTTTTTTATATCTTTTATTGTCTTTGTTCATTATTTAAAAAAGAAAAAAAAATGATAATAAAAGACCAGAATATCGGATGATGTCATTTTTTGTTTGTGATAAAGCCGGATGTGTGAGGGAGATTTATGCATTTTTTTATGCACTATTAATTATTGTAATGCTTAATTTCTTTGTTTTTCTTTAGCTTTCATGATTATTATGAATGCATATACAGTATATTTATATGTTAGTGAAATATATCTGTACAGAATGAAGTTTTGTAATTGGTGTCATAGGTATGGGGCCATATTTTACAAACAACGTACAGGGTTTTGCCATCAGTGATCCACTAAATTGAGGGTTTACTGTATGTCAGATATGGCAGACTGACCAACATACAGCTGCTTTGTCCTGAGTATATACACTTACCCTGCTGCTTTGCCTCTTGACCTTGATAATGTCATCCTTCATTAATGTAATTTATTAATAACAAAAACATTCAAAATATACAGGTAGGTCCTGTTACACAAGCCTGGGCAGTTTAGATCCATTCTCGGTCATCCAAGGTTCCAAGCTTTGCCAATCTGCTGTTATCAGTGAAAGCTTGGAGGTGAGAGGAAAATTTGCCTCTTACGGTGTTTTGATACAAATTATACTGCTTGTTGACATGTTTATTATTTAGGATTGCTACACTCTCATCTTAAAAGTCAGGACCAACTTACCTAGCCCCGGGCTCCTACGCTGCTCATGGGGCAACGTAGGATTGGATGATGGATAGATACAGTGTTTTGATACAAATTATACTGCTTGTTGACATGTTTATTATTCAGGGTTGTTACACTCTCATCTTAAATGTCAGGACCAACCTGCCTAGCCCCGGGCTCCTACGTTGCTCATGGGACAATGTAGGATTGGATGATGGTTGCTACATTCATGTTTCGCTACAAGTTGTTTGCAATCACTAATCAGATTTAAAAGTTTGTGGACTGGATGCAATATCAGTGACATTTCTTGGGATATTTATGTTTCTATTACAACAGATGAGCAGTAGTATAGGTCATACGTGAATTTGTATGTGTTTTAAAGGTAACTTGTTTATAATTCCTTTACATAATATTATGGATGTCAGCTGGTGGTGGTCAGTTAACCTAAACTTTTTCCCATAAGTTATGTACCTTTTTTTTTTACAAGTTTACACTCAACAAGCAGATTTCCGTAAACATAATTATTACTTGTAACATCAGGATGGGAAAAGGGTGTGTAGATCAGATATTTGTTCTGAGATGTTTAGTGGAGAAGTATCTAGAGAAGGGAAAGAAAGTGTATGCTGCATTCATGGACTTGGAGAAAGCTTATGACAATATTAGGCAAGGTATGTGGAAGGTATTAAGAATATATGTAGTGGAGGGGAAATTGTTGAGTGCTGTGAAGAGTATGTACGAAGGAGCTAGGGCTACGGTGTGAGTGGATGGTGAGCTGAGTGAGTTCTTTGATCTCAATGTGGGACTGAAACAGGGTTGTGTGATGTCTCCATGGCTGTTTAATATATACATGGATGGGGTTGTAAAGGAAATGCAAGGTAAGGCAGTGGATGTGAGGATGGCTCTGATGAATGAGGGTGAGATCTGGAAGATTCCGGTGTTTCTGTTTGCTGATGATACAGTATTGTTGAGTGAAGACGAATGGGAGTTGCAAGGTTTGGTGAATGAATTTGGGACAGTGTGTAGGAGGAGGAAGCTGAAAGTTAATGTAAACAAAAGTAAAGCTATGGTGTTTGAGAGGAATGAAGTCACAGAATGTACAGTAAGGTTGGATGGTGAGGATATGGAGAATGTGAGTGCATTCAAGTACTTGGGTAGTGTGATGAGTAAGGATGAAACTTTGGAGGATGAAGTGTGTTTTCGAAAGGGTACAGCAGGGAAGGAAGGTTGTTGGTTCACTGAAAGCAGTGATGAGGAATAGGGAGGTGAGTATGGAAGTTAAGAAGTCACTGCATGATAGTATTATGATCCCTACCCTGACGTATGGAAGCGAGACGTGGACCCTGCAAGAGGGGAACAAGTCAAGAGTGAGAGCAGTAGAAATGAGTTACTTGAGAGGAGCATGTGGAGGGACAGGTTGACGAATGAAGAAGTGAAGGAATGTTGTGGGTTGGATGTGGATGTGGTTGAGAAGATTAGGAGAAATACACTGAGGTGGTTCCGAGATGTGGAGAGAATGGAAAATGAAAGACTGACTAAGAGGGTGTATGTAGATGAGGTGGAGGGAGGGGTAGACCGAGGATGAGGTGGAGGGATGGAGTTGAGAGGTATATGAGGGAGGGGGGGTGAGTTGGGGGGAGGGTAGTCAAATGGTGGGTGACAGAGCGACTTGGAGGCGTTTTGTCTGCGGCCACCCTTTGCAGGATTAGGGCGTCAGGTTATAGATTGATAGAACATCAGGACCCACCTGTATATGTTTGCAGTAGTAAGTTGTAATGGAAATGTACACTTGCATATGTTTGCAATAGTAAGTTGCAATGGAATTGTACATTTGTAGCTAAAGGTGTTGAGTAAGGAAGATCCAAATCCACAGCCTTTGTGACAAGATTTGTACTGTATACCCTTGGCTGGGTAGATCCACCATTTGGCCCAACACTGATGTACAGTGATGGATTCCTTCCCCACCCCCCAATGAAACAACCCTTGGCTGGGTTGATCCACCATTTGGCCCAACTCTGATGTACAGTGATGGATTCCCTCCCCCCATCCCCAATGAAACAACCCTTGGCTGGGTTGATCCACCATTTGGCTCAACACTGAGGCACAGTGATGGATTCCCTCCCCTCCAATGAAGCAGTCATAGTTTTACTTCACCCCATAATTCAGGGACTTTCAGATGCAGGTGTACCTAATGTACACACATAGATATATATAATGAACATATGTTTATGTATTAAGATATTCAAATGTCAGACTTCAAACTTTATATTGTACCAATGCACTGTTTGTCCCAATTATAAATCATTAAGAGGGGTTGTTGTATATTATGTGCTTAGTATCTGCGTAGTTTTATTTATCTCAGGACACTTGAAATGGAAGGGCCAGAAATTACCTTCTGTAACCCTTTGATACAAAACACCCTTTTGAATTAAAATGGTAGCATAGCATAAAAGATGTTACCACACTGAAGGATAAACACCTGTATTATCATTCATTAAAAATAGATCACCTGTAGGTAGTAAGCATAAAAGATGTAACCAGACTGAAGGGCAAACACCTGTATTATCATTGGTTAAGAATAAATTACTTATAGTTAGTAAGCATAAAAGATGTAACCAGACAAGGACAGACACCTGTATTATTTTTGGTTAACAAGTGTATGTATTATTTTGTACACAACATTAGTCTTGTTTTGTATTTCTCTCTTTTCTGTATTACTCCGTATCTTACTGCCCATCTCTCTCTCTCTCTCTCTCCTCTCAAACTGACCCTCTCTCCCTCTTCTCTCTTCACTGACTCCCCCTCTCTCTCTTCTCTCTCACTGACCCCCCTCTCTCTTCTCGCCTACTGACCTCCCCTCTCTCTTCTCTCTTACTGACTCCCCCCCCCCTCCTCTCTTGTCTCGTACTTACCTGACCCCTCTCTCTTGTCTCATACTGACTCCCCTCCTCTCTTCTCTCTTACTGCCCTCCCCTCTTATTTCTTACTGACCCCTTCCTCTCTCTCTTTTACTGTCCTCCCCTTCTCATTCTCATTGCCCCACTCTTTCATTCTTATTGCCCCCCATTCTCATTTTCAGTCCCCCCCCCCTCTGTTCTCTTAATGCACCCTTCCTTTCTCTCACTGCCCCCTCTCACTTTCTCTCACTGTGTCTGTCCTTACTAACCCCCCCTCTCTCTTACTGTTGCCTCACTCTTACTCCTCCCTCCCCCCCTCTCTCTCTCACTGAACCCCCTTCTCTTTCTTGCTGCCCCCTCTGCTCTCACTACCCCCTCCTGCTCTTACTGAACCTCCCCCTCTTTTTCATACTGCCCCCCTTCTCTCTTTCTTTAACTGTCCTCCTCTTGTTTCTCTTACTGCCTCCCCTCTCTGTTACTACTTTATACTGAATCTCCCCCTCCCCCCCTTCTCTCTGAATCTCTCACTCACTGCCCCCCTCTCCTCTCACACTGAAACCCCTCTCTTTTTCTCCTATTTAGTACTAGTGTCCCTCGTCTATCTCTTAGTGCCCCCTCCTCATTCTTACTACCCCCCCCCTTTCTTACTGTCCCTTTCTCTTTTTAACTGCCCCCTCCTCTCTATTACTGCCCCTCTCTCTTTCTTACTGCCTCTCTCTCTCTTAATCCCCACCCCTTCTCTGCTACTGTTCCCCTTCTCATTTACTTCCCCCTTTCTCTCTCTTTCTCTTACTACTCTTCACGCCTCTTGCTGCCTCTCTCTCTGCCCCCTCCTCTTCTAAGAACTGCCCCTTTCTCATTTGCGGTCCCCCCCCCTTCTCTCGCTGCCACCCTCTCTATCTCTTACTTCCTTTATCATTTACTACCCCCCCCCCCTTTCTCTTACTGCCTCTCATAAAACTTCCTTCTCTCTTTTACTATCCCCTCTTGTACTTCCTCTCACTGAACTCCCTTCTTTCTCTTACTATCCCTTCTTTCTTGTACTTCCCCTCACTGAACTCCCTTCTCTCTCTTACTGTCCCCTCTTTCTCGTACTGCCTCTCACTAAACTCTCTTCTCTCGTTTACTATCCCCTCTTTCTTATACTGCCTCTCACTAAACTCCCTCTCTCTCTCACTATCCCCTTTCTCGTACTGCCTCTCACTGCCCCCCCCCTCTCTTTTGCTGCCCCCCCTCTACTTCTTACTGAACCCCCACTTTTTTTTTCTCTTACTGCCCCCCCCCTTGCCTCTGTCTCACTGTCCCCTCTCTCATACTGCCCCCCACTTCTCTCTTACTGCCCCTCTCACTCATTGTCCTCTCTCTCTCACTGACCCCTCCCCTCTCTTTCTGTTACTGCCACTCACTACCCCCCCTCCCACTCTTACTGTCTTCCCTCCCTTTATCTCACTGTACCTCCTTTTCGTTTTCTCTTACTGCTTCTGCTCTCTTTCTCATACTGTTCCCTCCTCCCTTCTCTCATCATTTCCCTCCTCTCTCTTACTGTCCCCCTTCTCTTTCTCTTCCTGTCCCCCTTCTTTCTCTTACTGTCCCCCTTCTCTCTTAACTGCCTCACTCACTATCCCCCTCTCTTATTGCCCTCCCTCCCTCTCTTTCTTACTGCTCCTTTGTCGCTCTTACTGCTTCTGCTCTCTTTGTCCCCCCCCCCCTTCTCTCTTTCTCTTCCTCTCCCCTCCTCTCTCTTAACTGCCTCACTCACTACCCCCCATCTCTTACTGCCTTCCCTCCCTTTCACTTTTACTGCTCCCCCTCTCTCTTACTGTCCCCTTCTTTCTGACTTACTGTCCATTTTTCCTCTCTCCTTTCTGTCTTACTGTCCCCCTTCTCTCTTGTCCCCGTTGTCTGTTTTACTATCCCCCTTCTCTCCCTCTTACTGTCTCCTTTTTCACTCTCGTACTGTCCTTCCCTTTTTCTCTTAGGGTTTCTCCCTCCCCCTACCTGAATGGGGCCCACCGGCTCCGTCCAGGGCCCCGGAGGGACTATAATCTTGGCTGGGCCCCTGGATGGAGCATAATCACCTTGGCTGGGCCCCAGACAGAGCATAATCTCCTCAGCTGGGCCCCAGACGGAGCATAATCACCTCAAGGTGGGCTCTGGACGGAGTATAACCACCTCGGCTGGGGCCTGGACAGAGTATAATCTTTCAGCCAAGGAGATTATGCTCTGTCCAGGGCCCAGCCGAGGTGATAATGCTCCGTCTGGGGCCCACCGGAGGTGATTATGCTCCGTCCGGGGCCCACAGTGACATGACCATGACAATGTTAACAGGTTATTAAATAAATACATAGTGTAATAATTTTATTCCTTTATTGAACCCTCTCCCAGACATGAGATGGAGGAGGAGGAGGAAGGGGAAGAGATGGAAGGAGGAGGAGAAGAGGAAGGGGAACATGGAGAAGGAGGGGGAAGAGGCAAGAGGAGGAGAAGGAGTGGGAAGAGGCAGGAGGAGGCGTGGGAAGAGGCAGGAGAAGGAGGGGGAGGAGGCAGGAGAAGGAAGGGGAAGAGGGAGGAGGAGAAGGGGAAGGGCAAGGAGGAGGAAGGGGAAGAGCAAGGAGGAGGAAGGGAAGAGCAAGGAGGAGGAAGGGGAAGGGGAAAAGGGAGAAGGAGGAAGGAAAGGAGAAGAGGGAGGAGGAGGGGGAAGAGGCAGGATGAGGAGGAGAGGGAAGAGGCAGATGAAGGAGGAAGGGGAAGAGGCAGATGGAGGAGAAGGGGAAGAGGCAGATGGAGGAGGAGGGAGGGGAAGAGGCAGGAGGAGGAGGAGGGAGGGGAAGAGGCAGGAGGAGGAGGGAGGGGAAGAGGCAGGAGGAGGAGAAGGGGGAAGTGGCAGGAGGAGGAGAAGGGGGAAGAGGCAGGAGGAGGAGGAGGAGAAGGGGGAAGAGGCAGGAGGAGGAGAAGGGGGAAGAGACAGGAGGAGAAGGAGGGGGAAGAGGCAGGAGGAGGAGGAGAAGAGGGAAGAGGCAGGAGGAGGAGGAGGAGAAGAGGGAAGAGGCAGGAGGAGGAGGAAGGGGAAGAGAGGAGGGAAGGTACAGGGAGGGAAGGAGGAAGGAGAAAAGGAAGGTAAAAAGAGCTGGGGGGGGGGAAGAGGGAAAGACGAAAAAGAGAAAAATAAAGGAGAGGGAAAGAGGTGGGGAGGAGGTAAAGGGGGAGAGAGAGAACTAGAGGGAAAGAGAGCTGTAAAGGGGGGAGGGGTAAGTAGAGGGAGCGACATGAAAGAAGAAATGTAGAGAGAGGGGGGGATGTAAAGAGTAAGAGGATGGGTTGAAGGAGAGAGGACAGAGGAGAGGAGGGGGGGAGGTAAAGGGGAAGAAAAAGAGCAGTAAATGGGGGAGGGGTAAGTAGAGGGAGCGCCATGAAAGATGTAGAGACGGGGGTAGAGGGGGAGAGAGGAGGGTGGGTTGAGGGAGACAGGACAGAGGGGGGGGGGTTAAAGAGAGAGAGAGAAAGGGAGGAACAGGAGGTGGAGATGGAAGGAAACAGGGGGAGGGGGAGGTAAAAGTGTAGAGAGAGGGAAGAGATGTAAAGGGAGGGAGGGAAGTAAGGGGAAAGACGGAGACACGCTGGGTTTTGAGTTACGAAGCAGAGGGAAGGAGGAAGGACAGGTAGGTTGAAAGACATTATAACAGACATTGGGCTGAAACAGCTTACAATTGCTATATCTAGGTATTAACAATGTTTTCTATTTACTGGAAGCTAAACTGCCAAAAGCAATTAATTTCCAACAGTTGTTAGAAATTGTTGGGAAAACTAAAGATACATAGTACTTGTAAATGTGAAAATCTTTGTTTGGGCTTAGACTAATATAATGTTTTCTACTTACCAATGATGATTGTGTGGCTATACTTCTTTCATTTTAACTTGGCCCAGGTTTTCCACTTATGCATCTGCTTTTTCTTCATATCAGTTGTGCATGACTAGCACCATATTCTTGTAATATTTACTCAGGATTACTAGACACACTGACGTCCCTTTTAGGCCAGGTTAACATGAAAAGACTATATTGTTACCTTGAACTTCATATATCTTGTAATTACTTTAAGGTACAAAATAAAGTAAGGCATACACTATGGGTTTTCTGTGTCCTCCTTATAAGTACTGGATGTATAGCCAACATGCTACCTTTAATAAAGTTACTAATTATACATACTGCTGGAATAAGCATATTCTTAATATAAAAAGTAGATACATACAAATATAAGTTGGACAGAGACATACTGTAGGTATAAATATAAAACCAACTCTAACTTATAAACCATTATACTCTGGCCTGATGAGATTTGGGGGGAATAAATTTACATCACTGGCCTCAAGGGTCTACTGTGACTATCATGAAATACGGACTCACAGGAAGGGTGTGTGATGCTCAGAAGGGGCTTTTAGTTCACATATTTTCGTGTGTGTGTGTGTGTGTGTGTGTGTGTGTGTGTGTGTGTGTGTGTGTGTGTGTGTGTGTGTGTGTGTGTGTGTGTGTGTGTGTGCGTGCGCGCGCGCGCGTTGTGCACATATTCATGTACACAATGATCCATGTGCACATAATGATCCATTAACTTGTTACATACGGTATGTATGTATGTCATGTGCACATAATGATCCATTAACTCTTATTGTCTAGATGTATATGTATAGTGTTATGTGTACATAATGATCCATTAACTCTGGTTAAATACAGTATGTACTGTATATATAAATGTATTACCCTTGGTTGTCTGTCTCTATGTATGTATGTGTCATGTGCACATGATCCATTACCCTTGGTTGTCTGTCTGTATGTATGTATGTATGTCATGTGCACATGATCCATTACCTATGCTTATGTATTCTGTCTGTGTTTGTATGTGTCATGTGCACATGATCCATTACCTATGCTTATGTATTCTGTCTGCATCTGTATGTCATGTGCACATGATCCATTACCTATGCTTACATATTCCGTCTGTCAATGTATTTACTGTATGTCATGTGTACATGATCCATTACCCTTGGTTGTATGTCTGTATGTATGTCATGTGCACATGATCCATTACCTATGGTTACGTATATACGTGTATAGCAGATCCACACACCACCCGTGACTGAGACATTTGTGTGCGTATGTATGTATTTTTGAATGTATGCAAGTGTATGACTTACCACGTGTATATGTTATACAGTATACCTGAGCGAGATTTAGTTTAGTAAGCTAAAGTATCTGTGGACTGAAGATATAATTAACTAATGTGATAATTATACACTCGTATAAACCACAACAATATAGACAATCTATTGCTATATCCATCCATCCATCATCCAATCCTACATTGCCCCAAGAGAAGCGTAGGAGCCCGGGGCTAAGCAGTTGGTCCAGACATTTAAGATGAGAGTGATCAGCCTCACTCATCCCTGAGTGGCATTACATGAGCAATCAACCCCAACCACCCCTTGGATATAAACCTTCACCGGCTCAATCCAACTGGAGCGCAATAATTACCCACTAAACCACCAGGAGCCAAAATTTGGTTATATGGTTGGCACCCAGCATAGTAAATGGTTTCCTGGTGCACAGGAAACCATTTGACTTGTCACTCAGTGTAGAGTCACCCACAGGCTGAAGGAAGTGGAAAGAATGAAGGAAAGAAATAAAGAAGAGGGAGAATAAAGTCACCCGTAGCAGAAGGACAAGGAAAGAACGAAGGAAAGAAGGACAGAAAAGAATGGAAAGGAAGAAGGATGGACAGGAAAGGGCAGACACCCGAGAGCAGCATTACATCGAGTGAGTGGATGGTGAGCGCCCCCACCTACCACAATCTATTGCTATAAATAATTTATATACTGTGTATATATATATATATATATATATATATATATATATATATATATATATATATATATATATATATATATATATATATATATATATATATATATACTCAAGACATAATTAACTAGACAAGAAATATATAACCAGATGTCATAACTACCACCACACTATTAATGATACACATCACTATAGTCTTCAGATACTGATATGTTTAGGTGGCTCTATCTCATGCCTCCCATACACTTTTCAGAAATCTTATGCTCTTTTCAGGCAAATTTCATTATTATTTTACGACACTGGCAATTAAAATTTACGCTCTTTTATGCTGGTAAGTATAGTTTTCTAATTATTTCTTATGAGTTAACCATGAATCAAGTGGTAAATCAAAAAACATAACTAAAAACATAATGCATTGATCAATTTTGGTGTAAACTGCAACATCAGTATTTTGTGCTGGTTCTGTCACAATATCTGAACTCAAATTAACTCAGATGTCCTTCAGAGTGGACGGTAACTAATTTTACAATAAGCATACATTCAGTGCAAACCACCTTAGTTTACTGTGAAGCTAACAGCACAACATTTTGTATCCACTATATTAAAGATGCAACATCAAATAGTACATCTGGAACACTAGTAGATTCCCAAGAATGAACAACAACTGTTTCTTAACAATTCATATATTTGTGGTATAACAGGAAATATACCAAAAGAAGCTAGTTGAGATGAGACAAAATATATCAGAATATAACAAGCATAATACCAGACTTGTGGTATAACTAAAATATACCAAACGAAGTGATATGAGGTATGAGACAAAATATATCAGAAAAATATAACATGCATAATACCAGACTTGCGGTATAACAGGAAATATACCAAAAGAAGTGACCTGAGGTATAACACGGCAACATTTATAAGAAAAATAAACATGCATAATACCAGACTTGTGGTAAAACAGGAAATATATCAGAAGCGTGTATGTGGAATAACAAAAAGCACAATACTGGCTTTGGGATATAACAGAAAATACCAAAAAGATGCAATATGATGCACAAAGAGACATATACTGTGACTTAATACTGAACTATAAAAGCCCATTTCAATCATTATATATATATATATATATATATATATATATATATATATATATATATATATATATATATATATATATATATATATATATATATATACAGTATGCATAGAAAATACAAAATTATCACACCATGCTTTGCTGTAGTGATTTTTTTTTTCTTTTTAATGAAACTGAATCATTTTAGGATGTCACCCTTATTATATCATCAAACGACAAGATAATCCAAGTACCTCTCATGACTAAACCTTTAAGTAACGTCACCAAGTATTATGTCACCAAGCATATACTGTAATGTCACCAAGCACATACTGGTACTTCATCACCAAGCATATACTGTAATGTCACCAAGCACATACTGTAATGTCACCAAGCACATACTGGTACTTCATCACCAAGTATTATGTCACCAAGCATATACTGTAATGTCACCAAGCATATACTGGTACTTCGTCACCAAGTATTATGTCACCAAGCATATACTGTAATGTCACCAAGCATATACTGGTACTTCGTCACCAAGCATAGATTTTAATGCCAACAACCATTTTATAATGCCACTAAGTAATTGTGTTACTAAACAAACTTTGTCAAAAATTGCAGCTTTCAGCTAGAGTGATCTTCATTCATATGCTTCTAGCAGCTCTAAAATATGGTCATAGTGAGGGACGCCTTCATGTGGTGGCGCTGATGTAACTGGATGCCTCTACTGCCCACCCACACAAACATCCCTCAACTATCTCCCAAACATGAGTCGTACCCTGCAGGTGAACAATTTCAACACCCCTCGCCTCATCTTCCAAACATCGGTTGTGGGCTGCAGGAAGGCAATTTCAGGCTGCAATCCATAGGGTTTATATTTCTAATGAACCTGGAGCCACAGCAACAATATATACATGAAGATCACTCTACCCAGGTCCACCGCGAGGAGGTAAGCTGCTCGGACCCACACCATGCCCGTCCCAACCACCCTTCCATTGGACATGCTGCCATCATCATCACTGCATAGGCCTTGCAGTTTGATATGCTGAAATCTGTGTTGAACGATGGCAATAGACGTTTGACATTTGGAGAAACGTTTCAAACTGGAAGCATTTAGTCTTCAATTTCTTCTTGATCTTTGTCTTTGGAACACTCCGAGAACAGGAAGTGGTGTGTGTGACAAAGGAACCACACCAAGAACAGGAACTGGTGTGTGTGATGCAAAGAAACCACACCAAGAGCAGGAACTGGTGGGTGTGACGCAAAGAAACCACACCAAGAGCAGGAACTGGTGTGTGTGACGCAAAGAAACCACACCAAGAGCAGGAACTGGTGTGTGTGACGCAAAGAAACCACACCAAGAGTAGGAACTGGTGTGTGTGATGCAAAGAAACCACACCAGGAAAAGGAACTGGCGTGTGTGACGGAAAGAAACCACACCAGGAACAGGAACTGATGTGTGTGACGTAGAAACCACACCAGGAACAGGAACTGGTGTGTGTGACGCAAAGAAACCACACCAGGAACAGGAACTGGTGTGTGTGACGCAAAGAAACCACACCAGGAACAGGAACTGGTGTGTGTGACGCAAAGAAACCACACCAGGAACAGGAACTGGTGTGTGTGACGCAAAGAAACCACACCAGGAACAGGAACTGGTGTGTGTGACGTAGAAACCACACCAGGAACAGGAACTGCCGTGTGTGACGCAAAGAAACCACACCAGGAACAGGAACTGGTGTGTGTGACGCAAAGAAACCACACCAGGAACAGGAACTGGTGTGTGTGACGTAGAAACCACACCAGGAACAGGAACTGGTGTGTGTGACGCAAAGAAACCACACCAGGAATAGGAATTGGTGGGTGTGACGCAAAGAAACCACACCAGGAACAGGAACTGGTGGGTGTGACGCAAAGAAACCACACCAGGAACAGGAACTGGTGGGTGTGACGCAAAAAAACCACACCAGGAACAGGAACTGGTGGGTGTGACGCAAAGAAACCACACCAAGAGCAGGAACTGGTGTGTGTGATGCAAAGAAACCACACCAGGAACAGGAACTGGCGTGTGTGACGCAAAGAAACCACACCAGGAACAGGAACTGGTGTGTGTGACGCAAAGAAACCACACCAGGAACAGGAACTGGTGTGTGTGACGTAGAAACCACACCAGGAACAGGAACTGGTGTGTGTTATGCAAAGAAACCACACCAGGAACAGGAACTGGTGTGTGTTACGCAAAGAAACCACACCAGGAACAGGAACTGGTGTGTGTGACGCAAAGAAACCACACCAGGAACAGGAACTGGTGTGTGTGTGTGTGGAACTGTAAGCTCACGCTGGGAACGGAATCGAATGCTGGCCGCAAAGCAATCCCCGCTGGTGCACGCTTAGCACCTTCCAAACGAATGTACATCGAAAAAGTTCTAGCTAGCGAATCAAGCTGGCCCATACCACAGGCTTTATCCAGATATATTTTTTATAGTGTAGCTTGGTGACATTTTGGTGACATCGTGCTTTAGAATACCTTGGTGACGTTTCGGTGACATCGTACTTTTATAATATATAAAAGTACATCTAATCTGGAAACCTAGCAGCTTGGTGAAATTTTTAACAATTAAAAATCTCATCCATTTAGGAAGCTAATGAATTGGAGGCACCCTGGAAGACACACACACACACAAATGCCTTTCTAAAGGCTTGCCAGTTACTACAGAATATTCAGGTGGTCCATGTGGCTGTGATCAAAAGCGATCTAACTCAAGGGGTGTTTGGGGTGCCATGCCCATCAGAGCAATGGTGCATGAACCATAGCCATCAGAGCAATGGAGTGAACCATAGTCATCAGAGCAATGGTGTGTGCACCATAGCCATCAGAGCAATGGTGTGTGAAGACTGGGAGGATGTGAAATATGTATCAGCGTCCCACGTATGACATTCAGATAAGTGCTGGTGCCCTGATTAACGAGCAACACATCGGCCCAGACTATACTCAATTCAACAAGTCCGACACCATCAGGAATGACATCAGTGCCTCAGGTGTTGATGACCCCACAGATATGGTGCCAGCCAGGGTGAAAATGGCATATAGTCCGATTGTTTGTTGTACCCAGGGGTTATGGCCTCAAAAGCGTCCTCTCAGGTACATCCAACACCCACACGGCACATAATAAACATTTGTGATAAAAATTACTAAAATCAAAATTGAAAATACATTATTCAATGGAAAAAAATAAAAAACAAACAACCACGTGATTGTCACACGCAAGGGCCGAGTGCATGTGATGGCCGGAACATCCTCCCTTTGTGACATCTCGCCGTTCACCTTACGTGCCTGTTGTGGGTTCGCGCAGTACATCCTAGGGCCAGAGCATCACATTTAAGACCCCTTCTTAGCGACCCCCTCATAAGAAGACCATCCCCACACAACAAGCAAGCATGGCGAGACGACATCAAATTGACAGAAACTGGGAGGATATGTATGTGTGGACTATTCTAAGTACCCAGCCACCCAGGCCTCACACGAAGAGAGACAGCGAGAGAGAGGTAAAGGGGAGGGAGGGGGGGACATGACTCAGCCAGGGAAAACACCTGATATTCAGTCAGCTAAACGGTACGGTAAACCATACCGTGTCTGGGCTTGGCAATTTTTTACGGCCGGACACCCACTCCTGACACCAACCCTCCCCAATTCATCCGGGCTTGGGACCGGCATTGAGTTGAGCCGGCATCCTCCTGGGATCAAACACAACTCAATGGCTGGGTTAAAAGGTCATATACTCCTTCTAATTTAACTTGGCCTAAAACTGCCATCTACCCATGATTCCCTGCAAGGTTAACAAGCACCTGTCATCTTGTGTACGGATTATTTTTTTATATTTTTTCTCCCTCTGTTCTGTTATTGTATAGTCATCATCATCATCATTGGGACCTCCTTGCCCACCCAGGGCAGGGTGAGGAGTAGAAATGTCCAGACAGCCCAAATTTGTCCAATCCAATGGGCCACGCTTCCATTCACTCATCATTCAAGCCCACGGAATCCTGGCTGTATCAGATATGCCAAAAACATTCAACACGTTCTGCAGCTTCACATAAACATATCCAATAGTCAATCTGGACACAGTTACATTAAAAAAAGGGTTGCCAATTCCCTGATCATACACTTCTCACAAATTCATCCGGCCAGCTCGATCTCTTGTCAGTTCCCTAGCCTCACTGACTTCCATACCTCTCTTCCTCACACACTCATCCATCGGATCCCTCCATCTTCTGCTTAGCCTACCTCGCCTCCTCCCTCCTTCAAATTCATCCAGCCAGCTCGATCTCTTGTCAGTTCCCTAGCCTCACCAACTTCCATACCTCTCTTCCTCACACACTTATCCACCATATCCCTCCACCTTCTCCTTGGCCTACCTCTCCTCCTCCCTCTTTCAAATTCTCTCAGGTTAACCTTTTTCACCACTATTGTTATCCATCTCTCCACATGACCATACCATCTCAGTACACTCTCTTCGATTCTGGTGTCCCCAGACTTCCTCACTCTGCAACTTTCATGAATCACATTCTTTCGTATCCTATCCACTCTCTGTACTCGATATACATATACATGACACAGCAATAATAATGCAAATACATCAATGGAAATTACAATTGGAAAAAATCTACTTGAGTAATCAGAAAAATTGTACATCACAAAACAACAACAATAATAATAATAATGTCCAGCAAATGCATACTAACAGGGTGAGAAAACGAATAACTCCCCTACATTTACTGCAAGCTAATTCAATAAGCATTTTATAACCTGACGCTGTTTCCCTCTTCTTCTTTTCTTTCTCTCTCTCTCTCTCTCCTTTTTTTCTGTCTGATTGTAAGTTTACTGTTTCAACATAAAAACATGACCCCTTTCAGCTCAGTGACTTTTATTTCACTAGTAACCAAGGAGATTCTACAGTACAATTGCAGTTGATTGATTTGATTAGTAACCAAGGAGATTCTGAAGCCTGACTGCATGAAACAGAAGATTCATTTGACTAGTAACCAAGGAGGTTCTAGAGTATGATCGCTGGGGAGGTTTGATTTGACTAGTAACCAAGGAGTATGATTGCTGGGGAGGTCTGACTAGTAACCAAGGAGATTCTACAGTATCATCGTTGGGGAGGTTTGAGTTGACAAATAACCATGGAGATTCTAGAGTATGATCGCTGGGGAGGTTTGATTTGACTAGTAACCCAGGAGATTCTAAAGCTTGATTGCAGGAAAGGTTTAATTTCACTAGTAACCAAGGAGATTGTAGAGAACGATTGCTGGAAATAGGTTTGATTCGACTAGTAACCAAGGAGGCTCTTAATGAACTTAGCCTATAATATTTTTTTAATCCAGAAATTAATTTGGTTTGAATAAAAAAAAGACAGGTTATAAAATACTTAGCCACATAATAATAATAATTATAATAATAATAATAATAATAACAATAATGACAAGCTGCTCCTCCACATATGAAATTATAATTATCATCATCATTGTCATTATCTATCTATCATCTGTCTATCTGTCATTGTTCACTTATCTACATTAGTTTATATATCACTATCCATAAATTATCTATCACCACCTATCTATCATCACCACTACCTATCACAACTGTCTAGCCATCATTATCACCATCTATCTATCATCACAACTGTCTATCCATCATTATCTATCACCATCTATCTAATCATCATCACAACTGTCTATCCATCATTATCTCTCACCATATATCTATCTATCATCATCACAACTGTCTATCCATCATTATCTCTCACCAAATATCTATCTATCATCATCACAACTGTCTATCCATCATTATCTATCACCATCTATTTATCATTATCACAACTGTCTATCCATCATTGTCTATCACCATCTATCTATCTATCACCATCATCACAACTGTCTATCCATCACAATTGTATCTATCACCTATCTATCAGAGGAACTCAATTTAGTGGTGAAGCAACTCTCAACATATCTATCCAACTATCTGTCAGTCTATCAATCTATAACATTTATCTATCTGCATATCAGTCAACCTAAAAGGTGAAGAAACTTTTAACATTATCTATCCACCAATCTATCACTATGTATCTATAACATTATCTATCCTATCCTCCAATTTATCAGTCTATCTATTACATTTATCCTAGCCACCAATCTATCAGTCTGTCTATCTATAACATTTATCTATCCTATCCACCAATCAGTCTATCTATTACACTTATCTATCTGCCTATCAGTCTATCTAAAAGGTGCAGCAACTTATCTATTTCACAGGAGCTCATATGGTGGAGAAACTAACATCTATCTATCAATATATCTATCATAAGTGGTGGTGCAACTGTCAACGTACGTTACCTTGGTCAAAGAAAATGCTAGCCACAAAGAAGTGCTATGGAGGGATGTATTGCATAGTAATAACACTAGAATATGATGCTAGTCACAAAGAAGTGCTATGGAGGAATGTACAGTATAGCATAGTATTAACACTAGAATACGATGCTAGTCACAAAAAAGTGCTATGGAGGGATGTAGAGTATAGTATTAGCACTAGAATATGATGCTAGTCACAAAAAGGTGCTATGTGGGGATGTACAGCATAGTATTAACACTGGAATATGATGCTAGTCACAAAGAAGTGATATGTGGGGATGTATTGCCACAAAAGTACAATATATTGGCCAAGTTAAACTGAAAGAAAAATTGAATAACTCACGATTTTGATGCATTGTAGTGGTGGTGGTGGTGGTGGTAGCAGTAGTAGTAGTAACAGCAGCAGCAGTACTAGTAGTAGCAGCACCAGTAGTAGTAGTAACATCAGCAGCAGTAGTAACGGTAGTAGTAACAGCAGCAGTAGTAGTAGTGCTGACAATTTCATCATCGTCACTACACAGGATGGCCTTGCAGGAGTGTTCCTTGCCTGTAGTTGATGGGTCTGCTCCTTTAAACAACTGGGGTCACCAACAACTGAAAAAATAATCTGATTTTAGCAAACAATATCAAGTTAAGGAACTCACTCTCTCTCATGGTAGGTTTTATCTAACCATCTATCTATGGTACCTATCTATCCATCTGCTCTACCTTATCTATCTATTCATGTATCTACCTAGCAAACAATCACTCTACCTATTTTCTAACAATCAATTCATCTATTGAACATAATAAACAAACAATAACTCTGTGTGCAGGGGAGGCATCATTCATTCGTATCGTTTCAGTAACATATTATTAACATACTACAATCTTTTGAGTAACATTATTAACACATTCCTATCACTGAGTAACACATTAACACATTCCAATCTTTTCAGTAACACATGAACCCATTCCAATCATTTGCGCATCACCAATAACACATTACGATCTTTTGTGTATCACTAACAACACATTACAATCTTTTGCATAGGATGTGCCTGTTGAGGCAGATGAGAATGGCAGTGCTTTAGTGGACATTTGTGCCCGGGAGGGGGTTGGTGATAGCCAATACCCTCTTCAGGCACAAAATGATCAACAGGTATACATGGCGAGTGATGATAAGGGTGGGTGGTGAACTGAATGAAAGGCAATGATTGATTATGTGTGTGTGGATGAAAGGATGCGAAGGTGTGTAATGGATGCAAGAGCATATAGAGGTTGGGGGGAGTGGACTTTCTGACCACCACTTGGTGGTGGTCAGAATTAAGGTCCAAGTAAAATGGAAAAATAAAAGAAGGGAAGGACAGGAGGAAGGAGTAGGCACAAGGAGAGTGGAAAGGTTACAAGGGGATGAGAAAAAGGCAGAAGATAAGAGAGAAGTGGAGAAGCGATTGGGTAAATATGGAATGGAGCAGATGGAGGACGTGGAAGGTGTGTGCAATATATTTACAGAAGAAATCTGTGCAGCATGTGAGGTGGTGTGTGAGATGAAGAGAAGACGAAAGGGGGTGCAAGGAAAAGCATGGTGGAATGAAGAGGTGAGACAGGCTGTGGCACAAAAGAAGAAAACATATAGTGAGTGGATGAGAAATAGGGTGTGGAAGTTCAGAAACGGAAGAGAGAGTTATAAGTACAGAAGAAGAAAGAGGTGAAAGGATTAGTGAGAGAGAGTAAGAGGAGGGTGGATAAGGAATTTGGAAGGAATTTGAGTGTAAAGTGGAGGGACTGTAAGAAAATATTCTGGAAAGAAGTAGAGTCAGACAGGGTGGAGATGAAGTTAGTCGGGGAGTGAAAGATGAAAACGGTAAATTACTAGTGGAGAAGGGAGAAAAAGTGTGCAGATGGAGAGAACCCTTTAATAAATCGTTGAACACAGAGAATGAAAGTAACGAGAGTATAAGTGGCTGGCGAATGGCTGGGAGGAGGAGGGATGTGAGAAGAGACGAAGGAATCAGTAGGATGGAAGTTGTAGAAGCAATGAAGGTCAATATGGGGAAAGCCCCAGGAATTGATGAAGTTTGTGGTGAAATGCTGAAGCATGGGGGATAGTAGTAGAATGGATGTGGAAGATGTGCAGGTTGGCCTGGGAGGAAGGTAGAATCCCGGGAAGATTGGAAGTCAGGTATAATTATTCCCTTGTACAAAGGGAAGGGGGGAAAAAGAAGTGTGTTGTAATCATAGGGGCATTTGTCTTCTCAGTGTAATAGGAAAAGTATATGGCAGAATACTTATTGACAGAGTTACGGAAATAACAGAGGAATTAGTTTGAGATGAACAGGGAAATTTTAGGAAGGGAAGAGGTTGTGTAGATCAGATATTCATTCTTAGATCTTTAGTTGAAAAGTTTCTAGAGAAGGGAAAGAAGTTGTATGCGCCCTTCATGGATTTGGGGAAAGCAAATGACAGGGAGGATAGACAAGGATTGTGGAAAGTATTATATATGGAGTTGTTGGGAAGTTGCTGAATGCAATGAAGAGTATGTATTATGGGGCTAAGACTGCAGTGCTTGTGGATAGTGAACTGAGTGAATTTTTCTATCTGAAGGTTGGATTGAAACAGGGATGTGTCATGTCTACATGTTGTTCAATCTGTATATGGATGGGGTTATAAAAGAGATACAAGGTAGGGCAGTGGATGTTGGAGTGGCCTTAATGAAAGAGGGCAGTGTTTGGAAACTCCCTGTACTGTTGTTTGCAAATGATACTGTGTTAACTGGCGATGAAGGGGAGCTGCAAGGCTTGGCGGACGAGTTTGGGAGTGTGTGTAAGAAATGGAATCTAAAGGTGAATGTAGGGAAGAGTAACGTTATGATCGAGAGAGAAGTGAAGTCAGTGAATGTACAGTGAGATTGGATGAGGAGGAAATGAAAATGTGAGTACCGGTACCCGGTACGTTGAAGGACTTTTTTATTTTTTTTTTTTATGCGAGGAAGAAGGAACCAAAGGCCATGAGCCCGCAGTAACAGTTCCCTCCAAGAGAAAAACAAAATACAATGGAGAGCCAAATTCAAGATTCAATCATTTTGAGATGCCTGGACACACTGCGTTTGAAAGACTGGAGATCATAGGCAGCAGGAAATACAGACAGAAAGAGACAGTTCCAGAGCTGACCTGTTGCATAAATGAAAGACTGGAAGTAACGGTTAACTCTTGCATTAGAGAGTTGGACAGAAAAGGGATGAGAGTTTGCTGCCAGACGGGTGTTACGCGCCCGTCGTAGAGGTGGAGGAATGCAAGCAGACAGTTCAGAGGAGCAGTGACCATTAAAGTAGCGATAGAAAAGAGATAAAGATGCAACAGTGCGGCAAAGAGACAGAGGTTGAAGGGAGTCCATAAGAGAAGAGTTAATGAGACGAAAAGCCTTTGACTCCACCCTATTGAGAAGAGCTGTATGTGGGGAGCCTCCCCACACATGAGAGTTGTACTCCACACAGGGGCGGATAAAACCTCTGTATAGAGTCAATTGTGCAGGGGTAAAGAAAGAGCGGAGTCGGCTTAGCACACCCAATCTCTTGGGAGCAGATTTTACAAGAGATGTAATATGATCTTTCCAAGATAAGTCCCGAGTAAATGAAACCCCAAGCATGTTCAAGGATGATGCAGGATTAAGCTGAATATTATTAAACATTAGTGGGTATACCTGTGGAAGATTTTGTCGGGTTGATAGGTGTAAGAACTGAGTCTTAGATGCATTAAAAACAACCATATTATTATTACCCAAGTCAGAGATACGAGCCAAGTCAGACATTAGGTGTGCCATAGCCTCATCCCTTATTTGTTGAAGTAACTGTTGAGATGGGCGTTGCGGGAACCGAATGGAAAGGTGAAGGGTGGAGTCATCAGCGTATGAGTGGATAGGGTTGGATGTACAGCTTAGAAGATCATTGATGAATAAAAGAAAGAGAGTTGGTGATAGGACAGAGCCCTGAGGAACACCACTGTTGATAGATCTAGGAGAAGAATGATGGCCGTCTACAACAGCGGCTATAGAACGACCAGAAAGGAAGCTAGCGATAAAGGCACAGACAGAAGGATAGAAACCGTAGGAGGGCAGTTTGGAAATTAAAGATTTATGCCAGACTCGATCGAACGCCTTTGAGATGTCAAGTGCAATGGGAAAGCTTTCGCCAAAGTCCCGAAAGGAGGATGACCAGGAGTCTCAAAGGTAGGTGAGAAGAGCGCCAGTGGAGCGTCCCTGACGGAACCCGTACTGACAATCGGAAAGAAGGTTGTGATAGGAAAGATACTTTAAAATTTTCCTATTGAGAATTGACTCGAAAACTTTTGAAATACAGGACGTTAAAGCAATTGGACGATAGCTGGAGGGTTGGGAGTGGTCACCCTTCTTTGGGACTGGCTGAATGAGAGCAAACTTCCAGCAAGAAGGAAAGGTACAAGTTGACAGACAAAGGCGAAAGAGTTTGCCTAGGCAGGGTGTAAGCACAGAAGCACAGTTCTTGAGAACAACAGGAGGGACCCCATCAGGCCCATATGCCTTGTTAGTACTAAGGCCAGTGATGGCAGAAAATACATCAACTGAAGAAATTTTAATATCAGCCATGAGGAAGTCAGAAGGGGGAAGTGATGGAGGAACAGCACCGGAATCGTCTAAGGTGGAATTGGAGGAGAAAGTCTGTGCGAAGAGATCTGCTTTATCAGTAGAAGAAATAGCTACAGAACCATCAGAGTAGAAAAGAGGAGGGAAGGATGATGAGGTAAAGTTGTTAGAAAGATTTTTGGCAAGGTGCCAGAAGGAGCGGGAAGAATTCGAGTTGGAGAGTTGAGAGCATTTAGTATGGATGAAATTATTTTTAGTAGAGCGAAGAACAGACTTTAAACGATTCCGGGCAGAAACGTAAAGATGATGTGATTCAGGGGTGGGTTGGCTCCGGTACCTTTTGTAGGCCCTCTCCTTGTTGCGGACAGCATTAGAACAAGCGTGATTAAACCAAGGCTTTCTTGCGTTAGTCAAAGGATATGAGAAAGGAATGTATGCTTCCATGCCCGAGAGAATAACCTCCGTAATGCGCAAGGCACACTCAGATGGCTCCCGGCCATGGAAGCAATAATCATTCCAGGGAAAATCAAAGAAGTACTGCCTGAGGGCCTCCCAGTCTGCGGCTCCAAAATGCCACAGACGACGTTTCCCTGGAGGGTCCACAGGCCGTACCGGAGTGATAACACAGGTTAAGGTAATAAGGTTGTGATCGGAGGAGCCCAACGGAGAGAAAAGATTAGCAGAGTAAGCAGAAGGATTAGTTGTGAGGAAGAGGTCAAGTATGTTGGAGCTCTCTCCAAGGCGGTCAGGGATACGGGTAGGGTGCTGTACAAGCTGCTCTAGGTCATTAAGGATAGAAAAGATGTAGGCTTGTTCACCAGGTGGATCCGTGAAAGGAGAGGAGAGCCAAAGGTAGTATGATGGGTAAAGATGGGTAAAGATAGTAAAGATGGAAGATTGGAGGGTGAAGTGCTTGACAGGGTACAACATAGAAGAAAGGTTGGTGGTTCTTTGAAAGCAGTAATAAGAAACAGGGAAGTGAGCATGGAAGTGAAAAAGTTACTACATGACTGTATTGTGATACCAACTCTAACGTATGGAAGTGAAGCTTGGACGTTGTTGGAGGGACACAAGTTAAGAGAGTAGTGGAAATGAGTTATTTGAAAGGAGCATATGGAGCCACATGGAGAGACAGACTGACAAATGAGGATATAAAGGAGCATTGTGCTGTGGATGTGACAGAAAGCGTTAGTAGAAACACACTGAGGTGGTTTGGCCATATGGAGAGTGAGAGACTGACGAGGAGAGTGTATGTGAGTGAGGTGGAGGGGGAGAGAGGGAGGGAAGGCCAAGGATGAGATGGAGGGATGGGGTGGAGAGGTATATGAAAGAGGGGGGTGTGAGCTGGGAGCTGGGCAGTGAAATGGCAGAGGACATGGCGACACAGAGGCGTTTTGTTTGTGGCCACCCCGCACGGGATTAAGGCGTCTGGCAATAGATAAACAGATCATTAATAACGCATTACGATCTTTTGCGTATCAATAATAACACCTTTCAATATTTTCAGTAACACATTATTAACATTCCAATCTTTTCAGTAACACACCAGTAAAACATTCTGAACTTTTCAGTAACAGTATATTAACACGCTGATCTTCTGAGTAACACACTAACACAGTTCGATCTTTTCAGTAACACACCATCAGCACAGTCTTTTGAGCTACACACTACTGTATTAACACAATCCGATCTTTTGACTAACACTTTATCACATTCCGATGTTTATAGTAACATGCTAGTAACATATTCTGATCTCTGTGTAACAATAATAACACACTCCGATCTTCTGAGTAACACTTTTGTAACACATTCCGTTCTTCTGTTCCCATAACACATTCTACCATGTAATCATGTACCTCTACGTGAAGGGAACAAGTAGTGAGATAGGTGAAAGTAAACAATGTTTCTTATTACCATCAAAGAAAGTTACACCCACATGCATATACTAAAGCTGTTTTTGGAACAGTAAACCCTCGCTTTCCCATACCCCACTACACCAGATACCAGGCTTAAACTCCCACATACATGTACTGAAGCTGTTTTTACTATACAAAAACCTCACTGTACTGTACCTCGCTGGACTGGATATTGGATTTAATGAACACTTTGAGATCCCTGGACAAACCACTGTACATACCAGATACCATCCAGTTAAATGGGACAAACCATGTGGACCAACTGAACGACTCTGGGCCCTCTGGACATTTTTTTATAATTTAACATACACTATCAATTACATGGGGCGTAGGACACACCGATGCTGGTGGCGGTTCTTCCCTACTGTTTGGGCCAGTCATGAAGGAAAGCAATGCAAGGGTGTGACATTGTAGGCCAAGTCAGTGTAAAATGGGACGTTTTCATTTTTTGTACTAGAACCTACTGCTTCACTCATTTATTTTCCATTATGTGTTTGAAATCCCACTTCAAGGGGGGACCAGCAGACCTACCAGAATATCAGCTTCATCAGACTGGAAAGAATGTTAAGCAGTAGTACTGTCCTATTCCGGCACTAAGCTACATGAAATTAATAGGCTGCAAAAGGACAACAAACAAGACAAAGTTAAGTGAAGAGTACAAAACAATGTAAGAAAATTAGCTGCAATTGGAAAAGGTGTCTCCAGTAATTAGTGCAAAACATTTTTCAGTTTTTTTCTTATACAGGATCACAACACAAAACCATTAAAAACCACCTTACTCCTATTTACCTCCTTTAACATACTTAGTATTAGCAACCAAAATTGGCTTACCTAATACTGACAACTAGATGGAGGGATGGAGTGATGTAGGAGAGTGCAGTCACATGGCAGGGACACGGCGATGTGAGCGGGGGATGAGTTGGAGAGGGGACAGCAAAATGGCACAGGACAAGCAACGTGGTGTCTATGCCCATCCTCTACACCCAGCTCCCCCTTTAGCTCTCTGGGTCCTTTAAAAATTTATATATATTTATTCTGATAACAGCAAAACATGAAAAACTGGCAAGTACAAACAAAGAGTAACATGAGCCAGCAGCTCTGACTCTAAACCTGCATATGACCTCCCAGTAATTATCGGATTACCTGACCTCACCTCGCTACGGCCCCCCCCCCCCTTTAGAAAATTCCTGGGTGCGGGGGCCCCTGTCTACACCTACGGAATTAAGGTGCCTGGCAATAAGATAATGTAAGAAAATCAGCTGCAAGTAGACAAAATGTGTAATTGGAAAAGGATAACTTTTCAAAAATTCCTATCAAGAGTCGAGAACTAGTAACTATCCAAATTTCACTCTCATCTTAAATGTTGGGACCAACTGCCTAGCCCTGGGCTTCTACGCTCCTCATGGGGCAGTGTAGGATTGGATGATGGATGGATGAAAACAACAAAGTCCCCCCCCCAAAAAAAAAAAAAAAAAAAAAAATCCTAGTTATCTTATTAACTTATAGATTAGTAAGTAGAATAATGAAAGGAAATTAAAGTGGCAAAAAAGGCAAAATCAGAGCAGGAATTTCTTGTCTAAAAATTTTGGTAAAAACCCTCAGAAACCGACAGCCATTAATCATATAAATCAGCAAATTCCTTTACCATACTTTTATCTTAGTTACCTCCACCAACTTATCTAACAATAATAAGTAGAATAAATTGAGTAAATAGCCTGTGATGAGGAAAAAAAAACTGAGTTATCTCAGAGTATTTGCTATGGCAACGTTCTTTGGTATCTGGTCTCACAATATAACCACTTATCAACCTAATTTCCAAAAATGCCTTAGTATACTTATATCCTAGTTCTCTCCATTAACTTTTCTAACATTAATAAGTATAATTAATGTAAGTACATTATTCACAAGTGGTCAAAAATGATCAGAATACAAACATTACCAAGGCAACCATCTCCTGTGTACCTCTCACAATAAATCATCACATAATACACCAAGATTATCTTCACATATATCCTACTGATCTCCATTCACTTCTCAAACATTAGTAAGCATAATAATGTGGGGAAAATACCTATAAGTAGAAGCATAAGAACAGAATAAAGACAGAGTAACAGGACAAAATCTGACACGACTTAAAAACAAGCAACAACCAATCATCTAAATATCCTAACCAAACTCACCTCTTTCTTACCTCTATTAACTCATCTAACATTAATAAGTGATTAAACAAGCTGTACGAGTAAGTAAAAGGTGGAATTACAGATGGGGACTTAACAACTTTCTTAGCCTTCACCTCACAATAGCACAAATATCCTCAGACAGTCCTAATCTCCATTTACTTATATATTACTAGTAAACAGAAAAATGTTCATAAAATAGCTGCAACTAGAAAAAACTAAAATAGCTGCAACTAGAAAAAACTAAAAACGGAAACATCAAAATGAAATAAAAAGACCTAAAAACTGTCAATAATTTATCACAAAACACCAGATTCTTTACCATACTCACATCCTCCTGATCCCTATTAATTTATTTAACATTGATAAATAGTGGTAGGTGGTGGCGACCATCATCCACTCACTTGATGTAGTGCTGTCTACTTCTTCCTTAGCCTTTATCATTCTTTTTCTGTGCCTGCCCTCCTCTCTTCCTAGTTCTCCAATCTTTCCTGTCACTTCTTAATGCTTTTCTTTCCTTTACTGGTGGCTTTACATTGAGTGACAAGCCAAATGGTTTCCTGTAAGCCAAGAAACCATTTACAACTCTGAGTGATAACATATAACCAAACCATACGTGCTCCCAACGTGTTAACAAGTGGGTTGGTGGAGGGTTAGTGCCTTAGCCTTTATCATTCTTTTTCTGAGCCTGCCCTCCTCTCTTCCTAGTTCTCCAATCTTTCCTGTCACTTCTTAATGCTTTTCTTTCCTTTACAGGTGGCTTTACATTGAGTGACAAGCCAAATGGTTTCCTGTAAGCCAAGAAACCATTTACAACTCTGAGTGATAACATATAACCAAACCATACGTGCTCCCAACGTGTTAACAAGTGGGTTGGTGGAGGGTTAGTGCCTTAGCCTTTATCATTCTTTTTCTGTGCCTGCCCTCCTCTCTTCCTAGTTCTCCAATCTTTCCTGTCACTTCTTAATGCTTTTCTTTCCTTTACAGGTGGCTTTACATTGAGTGACAAGCCAAATGGTTTCCTGTAAGCCAAGAAACCATTTACAACTCTGAGTGATAACATATAACCAAACCATACGTGCTCCCAACGTGTTAACAAGTGGGTTGGTGGAGGGTTAGTGCCTTAGCCTTTATCATTCTTTTTCTGTGCCTGCCCTCCTCTCTTCCTAGTTCTCCAATCTTTCCTGTCACTTCTTAATGCTTTTCTTTCCTTTACAGGTGGCTTTACATTGAGTGACAAGCCAAATGGTTTCCTGTAAGCCAAGAAACCATTTACAACTCTGAGTGATAACATATAACCAAACCATACGTGCTCCCAACGTGTTAACAAGTGGGTTGGTGGAGGGTTAGTGCCTTAGCCTTTATCATTCTTTTTCTGTGCCTGCCCTCCTCTCTTTCTAGTTCTCCAATCTTTCCTGTCACTTCTTAATGCTTTTCTTTCCTTTACTGGTGGCTTTACATTGAGTGACAAGCCAAATGGTTTCCTGTAAGCCAAGAAACCATTTACAACTCTGAGTGATAACATATAACCAAACCATACGTGCTCCCAACGTGTTAACAAGTGGGTTGGTGGAAGGTTAGTGCCTTAGCCTTTATCATTCTTTTTCTGAGCCTGCCCTCCTCTCTTCCTAGTTCTCCAATCTTTCCTGTCACTTCTTAATGCTTTCCTTTCCTTTACAGGTGGCTTTACATTGAGTGACAAGCCAAATGGTTTCCTGTAAGCCAAGAAACCATTTACAACTCTGAGTGATAACATATAACCAAACCATACGTGCTCCCAACGTGTTAACAAGTGGGTTGGTGGAGGGTTAGTGCCCCTCCCCCTAAAACAAATAACTCAAAGTCAAATGGCCACCCCTAACCGGATTATGGCGTCTGGCAATAGATAGATAGATAAATAGAAAAATGTGAAGAAAGAGGCTGTAAGTAGGTAAAAAATGGAGTTAGATCAGGATATCAAGACAACTTTCATCACCTCACAATAACACAATTTCATCTTAAAACAAAAATTCCCTTGACATTTATATCCTAGTTATCTCCGTTTGCTTATCTAACACTAGCAGGCATATTACTGTACACAAATTACCTGCAAGAAGTCAATATATATAGAATCTGGGATGGATAATTATCTAAACTTTCTTACATTGTTCTCACAAAAACACTAAGATTTCCTTAACTGAAATCTAAGACAATATTTCCCAAACTTTAACATCTGCCGGAACCCTTTCTCAATCGCTGCTGCTTCTCAGCGCACACACACACACACACACACACACACACACACAATGATGTGAATCAACTGAAAATCACCGCAGAGCTTCGTCATTCTTACAGTTTTCAGTGTGATGTATGGGATTGCTTTTGGTCACAAAGACATCAATATCAGAAAGGATGCTTGTTTGCTGCAGGCGCTTATCAGGTTCTGCATCCAACTTGTGTCTATTTGTTTTTAGTGGATATGTAGTGTGAGAAACCAGCTTCACACCTACACGGTGTTGCAAATGGCATCAAATGTTTCATTGCTCGTTTTGTAATATCAGGATACTCGTGCAAGAGCTTTGCCCAAACGGTGAGCTGTCAGTCTTTCTCAAATGTTGTTCTGAGCGTTTGTTCTGTTGAAATTTCAATCAGCTGCTGATTTTCCTTCACAGACAGGGTATATCCTATTACAGAACCTGAACCCATAAATGGACAGAGTTTGCCTGCCTGGGAAATTATTCCCTCAAAGTATGACTTAATTGCTTTAAATGCTGAACAATGCATTCTCCTGAACTTCCATCCAACTGCAAGGAATTTTTAGTCAGAAACAGATGAAGAGTTGGAAAACATTCACTTTGTTTTGCCTTTGCACAATCAACCTAAAAGTTTACTTTGAGAAGATTCAATTTTGTCCTGAATCTTCAGTGTCACATCTGAGCCTTGCAATGACAAGTTCAGTTCGTTTAGTTTTTTAAAAACATCTGTAAGATAGCCGTTTCATTGACTAGACTTCGTCACTAAAACTATTTGACAAAGAAAAGCTGTTTCCTGTAAAAAAGATTCTAATCTCATCTTTCGTATCACACACACGTGAAAGAATTTTGCCGCGGGATAACCAGCGCACCTCCGTGTGCAGTAACTGAGCAGTATGACTGGTCCGTATGCAGCTGCGAATTTCGTGGTCTAGCTTAGATTAAATTTACCACCTTGAATTCCTCATCGAGCATAACTTTAGTTAGCATGGCATCTTCTTTACTGCAAGTGCACGTCTACGAAGACAACAGTGTCTGCCTGATGGAGCAACGTTTCTAATAAGAGCCAAAACACCTTTTACTGGGCCTGTCAATGCTTTTGTGCCATCAGTGCAAACGGCAGTACGAATATAGCACTAATTTTAGCGAATTAAGTTCCCTTACGTATGTTGTATAGTTACAGTACACCAATGACTTCGAATTTAAAATTCAAATATTCTACAGTTTCTACCCTTCATTACAATGTAGCTGTCAATAATCACAGATATTTAAGTCAGACACGTACTGGATGCGTGCCTTGACACACGGAACCTTTGGTAGCCTACCACGGAATCGCGTAACCCTTTGGGAACCAGTGATCTAAGATATTTACATTAACTTATCTAATTATCCAAAGCAGATAAACGTAAGTAAATTACCTGTATCCTGAATATGGGAAGGAAGGGAACTGATGCAGCATCCTTACCGGGACGAAATATGGGGACGTAACCTGAAAAGCAGTCAAAAATTTTACATCATAAAACAATAAAAGTTCCTGACCATTCTAACCTCTAAACAATCTCTATTAACTTGCCTAAATTTAACAAGTGCAATAATGTAGCTAACTTGGTTGAAAACGGTTGTAAGTTTGGAATCAAAGCCAAGTACATGAGATGCCGGCCTCTTGGGCGTCTGTGCACTCCATCACCATTTACCATCTCAAAACACCAATAACCCTCATGATACCTAATTCAAAATTATCTCTGTTACCTTTACTAAAACTAGTAACATGAATAAAGTGGGCAGAATATGTGTAAGTAGTCAAAAATTTGAATTAGGACGGATACTTACGAAGCAACTTTTCGGCATCGCCTGCCCCAATCTCATCAGTCATCTAAAAGCATCACCATTAAACCATTTCCCTACCATACCCACTTCCAAGTGATCACCATTAGCCTATCTAAAATCAGTAAATATAGTAATGTTTCCAATTTAACTGTGACTAATAAAAAAAAGATGAACTAAGGTCGGATGCTTACCATACTGTACTCTCTTTCTTCAAAATGGCGTCGGGATACAACTTCCTGTCCGATCTGCTTGGCATTCATAAAACAACTTCAACAATTTCTGGGATTTTCTGGCGTCCATTAGCAACTTACTATTAACCGAAAAAGACTTGTTTGGTCAAATTTTTTCCAGTTTAATATTTCCCTACCTTGGTTGCTGTGAAAGAAAAAATATAAAAAATAAAACATTCTTATCCACGCACACCTGCTGAAAAACGTTTATAATTTTGGAACCTGCCCGCCGATTTCAAAAGTTCAAAGTTTGCTTCACTCATTTCACTTTAAACAGACCAAAAATTGCCATCTGTATATTTTGACCAATGAGTTACAGCAATAAATTAATAACAGAATATGAAGCTGCTCATGAAGTGGTCTAGAAATAATGTAAGGCTGCACTATTCTCTATGCCATTTAGCTACGGGACGAGCAACAAAAATTTGAGCCAAGGAGCTTGTAGCGCTGCATTATGATCAACAGCAGTGTAAAAGATTCTGTGCTAAATAAGCTATTTGCATGAATTCTAAGACACTGCATGATGATTTAATTGGCTGATGAAAAGACAAAACCATGGCTGATAAGTACGATAAAAAAATAAAAAAAATCTCCCTATATCTTAAGGTTTTAGTGTTTTTATTCTATCTTGACCTAAAACTGACATATTTAATGCAGAGTTAACTACCGATAAACAGTCGAGTATGAGCTAGCTTGTCACGAAAATCCTATGGAAAAGATGCATAGCCATATCACTAGAATAAGAGGCTAGTCACGAAGTGCAATAGAAAGGATGCAGAGCCATAACATTAACACTTGAATACGAGGCTAATCACAAAGAAGTACTACAGCAAGGATGCAGCCATTACATGAACAAATACGAGGCTAGTCATGAAGAAGTGCTAGGGAAAGGAAGCAGCCGTATCACTAGAATACGAGGCTAGTCACGAAGAAGTGCTATGGAAACGAAGTAGTCATAGCACAGTCTTTCCGCCACAGTTACATGAAATAAACTGCAAAATGACGAAAATCTGGACCAAGTTATAGAATGAATGAATAATGAGTAAACGTTGCACCAAGCCTAGAGAGGCTATGTGGCACTAAAGCATCAAAGAATAGAGGACAGTTAAATTAGATGCAAAAAACCCTGAGCAGAAAGAAAAGCAATAATATTAGAAATAGAAAAAGTAGGAGAAGCATCATGGAAATCAGTAAGCAACGAGGGGAGGAGTAATAATGAGTGGAAGGGAAAAGCAGAGCGACGATCGCAAAGTATGAACCTTCCACATACCTTGCCTATCTATTCTGTCATAAGCTTTCTCCAAGTCCATGAAGGCAGCATACACTTTCTTTCCCTTCTCTAGATACTTCACTAAACATCTTAGAACAAATATCTGATCTACACACCCTTTTCCCTTCCTAAATCCCCCTTGTTCTTCTCCAACTAGCTCCTCTGTCATATGCCTAACCCTATCAATGATATTCTACCATACATTTTACCAGCCACACTAAGAAGGCAAATACCCCTATGGTTACCACATACTTCTCTCTCCCCTTTTCCTTTATATAATGGAACAATTATACCTGATTTCCAGTCCTCTGGAACCCTTCCCTCTTCCCAAGCCAATCTACACAACTTCCACATCCACTCCACAACAGTCTCACCGCCATACTTCAGCATTTCACCACACACTCCATCAATTCCTGGGGCCTTTCCCTACTTGATCTTCATTGCTTCCACTACTTCCGTCCTACTGATCTCTTCCTCCTCTCATCTCTTCTTCTCCCAGTCATTCCCCAACTACTTATACTCGACAGCTGTCACTCTTTACATTCAACGAATCCTCAAAGTGCTCCTTCCATCTTCTCAATTTCTCTCTCTTCTCCACCAACAATCTATTATTCCTATCTTTCACTCCCTTACTATTTCCCCTTCACACTGCCTTACTTTCTTTACCTCCTTCCAAAACAATTTTTTACTCTCCCTCCATTTCACACTAAGATTCCTCCCACACTCTTCATCCACTTTCTTCTTACTCTCCTTCACCAGTCTCTTCACCTCCCTTCTCCTACTCACATATACCTCTCTCTTCTCTCTCTCATCTTCTCCCCTACCTCTACTCTTTAACCATTCACTATATGCTTTCTTCTTTTGTTCCACAGCTCGTTTCAATATACTTGTATATATAAAAATTTAAGAAAAATGTCTGTTAGAAATAATTGTGCCAAGACCTTGTTAGGCAATGGCAGGTAGGTTGCTCAGTTCAGGTAGGAGTGGTAAGTCTAAAATTGTTCTAAAAAATATAAATAAAAAAATTAATAAAATAAAGGAACTCGGTATTGCCCTGAAGCTAGTTTGGCGGTTTCACAATCTTTTTTCATTATCCTTAGATACAGAAGGTACTTTTTACAAGTCATGAGTATGTTTCATAATACCACTTTTTTTTTTTTTTTTTAACTATTTATGTCAACTGGGTGAAATTGGCAAGTCAGCTTTAACAGTGGCAGTGGAACTTTTAAGTCAGTATTTTTTTCTCTCGTGCTGGGAAAAAACAAAAAAAAAGTGGGAGGGCATAAAAAAAAAAAGAAAAAAAAGAGGCAACATATATGAAGGACTTACTGCATTTATGGTTTGTATTCTTTGTTCCTTAAAGCCTATATTTTAGCACTGGTTTTTGTGTGCTTCTTGAGACACAACTTTAGCACTCCTCTCAAAGCTGACGCATTACTAAAGTATCACAAAGTTAGTGTAGCTAAGGAATTAAAATTATGAGACACTTGGGACTAAAATGACTAATATACTAAATCCATGGTTAAAATCTGCAGACTATATTCTTTATTTAACTTAGTAACCATCCTGTTTAATATGTGAATATATTTATATATATAAAAAATGGAGAATTAAATTATGATGATGCCGAGTTAAAACAAAACTCAAATTTTTACCATAAGTATTATGAAAAATGGATTTGGCATGTTTATCAGTTAAAACTCAAGTGCCTGGTAATCAGAATAAATGTTGGTTACTAAAAGCTAACAAGGTCTCACAAATGTACACACACTACTACACAGTGCTCCATCCAACTACATCCTCTCAGATTTGGCCAGAAGAACCCAGTTTAGGTTAGGTATGGGACATTATGTGTGAGTAAATAAAATTTGACTGGGTCAGGTGAGGTTAAGTTTGATTAGGTTGGATTAATCTTGGTGTGATTAAGTTATTCGAGGTTAGGCGGAGCTGAATTAGACCAAGTATGGATAGCTTTGTTTAGATATGATTAGGTTGGGCTGGGTTTGGTAAAGAAGAATTAGGTTAGGTATGGGTAGGTTTGGTGGGATTAGTAAAGAGTAGACCTAATCTGACCTACACACACACACACACACACACAGTGTCTGGTACCAGCAACACATACTGGAGGTAAAATAAATAAAATGGATAGATAGATAGACATTAGATAGATAGATAAATAGATATATGGATACATGGATGGATACAGACAGATAGATAGATAAAACAGATGAGAGAAAGTCTACCGTTTACCTCAAAGTGAAGTGGAGAAATGCTGTGGTGCGGAAGGTACACCAAACTTTCTCTTCAGAACGTAACATTATCGTCGCTCTCAGGATCCACCGTACCGATGGAAACTTTAGTGAAAGTAACTCAGCGCCTCTGTGTGAAAGTGAGGGAGGAGGAGGTTCTCTTGGTGTAGGTGTCAATTTATTCTGTTCTGGAATGACGACGAAAAACGAAATTCTCAGTCGTCTGTACCCCAAGTTCTGTCGCTTGTTACACAGCCTCTTCTTAAATTTTCTGATTTCCGAGAAAATGAAGCGAAAGCAACTGAATAAAGGCAACAGCAGTATCACCATAAAATGATAACGATACTGATGATATTGCTCAGACGCTACACAAGGAACTAACTTTATCCCATATAGACGTTGCTGTTTCAGTCTGTCTTAACGTGAGGATCTGGAAAGTACAGCACATTATATAAAGGGGGTTGTTGAGTGGGAGGGAAGGTGAATAGTTGGTTCAGTTGGTGGTTGGGTGGGTGGGCAGGGTGTGTGTGTGGGTGGGTAGACAGAAAGGATGGATAGGACGAGTGGATAGGCAAAGTGGGTGGGTGGGTGGATGGAGTGAGTGCGTGGGTGTGCAGGCAGGGTCAATGAGTGGGAGATGTGGGTGGGCTGGGTAGGTAGGCGTGCAGGATGTGGTGAATGGGTGGGCAGGGTGGGGTAAGGGTAGGTTGGCTGGTGGGCGCGGTAGGTTGATGGGTGGGCGGGGAGGTTGGTGGGAATGTGGGTGGGTGGCTGTGCACGGCAAACGGGCGGGTAGGTAGTCAAGGCGGGTGTGTACGGGGGATGGATGGGTGGGTGTGCAGGGTGGATGAATGGGAGGATGAGTGAGTAGTTGGGTGGAGTAAATGGATGGATGAGTGGACAAGATGGGCTTGCAGGGTGGGTAGGCTGGCAGATGGGTAGGTGACGTCCATAGGTAGGTAGATGGGTGGGTGGGTGATTAGGTGGACAGGGTGAGGGTGTTTGCAGATTGGTTGTGCTGGGTGAATGGATTGGTTTCAAGGTCGGTGGGTGGGATGGGTGGAGCAATGGACAGACTGCCACGCAACAGTTATGCGCTCCTGCAGCATGTCCACCGCACAGTGTATCAAGCAGGAATCTGGACGACCAGCAGACAAACACAGCTTGTGGTTCCATCCCCACAGGATTTTGCCTGGGTCATGGGTACCAGTTTGGATGACTATTCCAGAAGTGTCCAGATCGTGCAGGGAACTGATCAAATGCTCTTGCAAAGGAGACTGCCCCGTCTGCAAGTGTGTCAAAGCAAATGTAGATTGTTCACCACTTTGCAAGTGCAAATGTATTAGATAAATAGGACAACAGTCCAGAGGAGAGGCTGACGGCAATGGGGGATATAGTGCAGGTATTTGCCTATTAGTTGCTGTCGGAGATACTGAATTGATTTCAACGAGTTTTCATAAACATCATAATTTACAATTTAAAAAAAAGTAAGTTCTTTCCCTACAATGATTGTAGTTACTTTTATAAAAGTTTAGTCTAGTACATTTATTGTGAAATATATGTATTTTTAATGGATGTTTCAATAATAAAATATCACAGTACAGAATGCAATTTCCTTTCCATGTAATGCCTATAATGATGATAATCTTTAAAATGAAAATTTTTTATGAAATATTGACTCAACACCTAAAAAACCCTCAATATCTCGCAAACGGTGAATCAGATAAAAAAGTGTCACGAATAAAAAGTATGCAAAATTTATTTTCCTTTCTAACAATGGTTTCAAATTTAATGTACCTTTAACCAAAATAGTTTTATTACAATTCAAAAAAATTAACTCAAAAACTAAAAAAAAACTCATTATCTCATAAACGGTGAATCGGATCAGAAAAGTGCATAGAACAAAAAAGATGTAAAATTTAATTTCCTTTCAGAAGTTCTGTATCAAATTTCATGTTTCTTCGACCAATATCGTCTAATCATGATTTTTATTATCTTAGAAAAATGCCATTCTTCCACCTTCAGTGTAGGGTATCTATATATTTTTTAAAATTTTCCAGAGGGCATCCCCTCTAAAATTCATCATTAGACCCTAAGGAAGCCTCATAAGAAATTCGGTGCTTTTATCCGCCGTGTAACGATAATGGCAAAATTTGCCGCTAAGCCACCTATTACTGTAGTCCTGTAAGGTACCGTACGGATTATCCTGCTTCTTCTACAAGTCCGTTCAGGGCTATTTTTAAAACGTAAACTACAGTATCACTGTATACTTCATCAAGATTTATGCAGGCTTACTTCAGAATGCCCATAGTTGTAATTTATGAGTGGCTCAAGAGAATATTCTGTCGTTTCATCACATTATGCAAGCAGAGTCAGGATTTACTGTATACAGGCTTACTTCCGAATGCTCACAGTTGTAATATATGCGTGGCTCAAGATTCATCACATTATGCGAACAGAACTACAATCACGGTCGCCTATCTACAGTATCTATCTATCTATTGCCAGACTCCTTAATACCGTAAGGGGTGGCCACAAACAAATCGCCTCTATGTCGCCCTGACGCCGGCCATTTCACTGCCCTGCTCCCAGCTCACACACCCCTCACGGTTATACAAACCCCTAAATCAGGAGGGCAACGGAAGTGTACACCGGCAACACAGTAAAAGGTACACCACAGTACACTGTTGTGGGAGCACCGTAGCATCCATCCGTACCGTGATGAGCAAGATCTACGGTAATGCCTCCCTGTGCGCTGATGTCTGTAGGGAAGGTGAGCAGTGTGTGCTGGCTGACACAACTACGGTGAAGAGTGAGCTCCGTAACTATAATCCTTTTACTCTAACTTGATCGAAAATTGCCACCTCTCCATCTTCAATGACGAGTTGTAACAAGAGATTAACACAAGAATATGATGCTGGTCACAAAGGAATATTATGGAAAGGATGCAGAGCTGTAGTATTGTCTTTTTCTGCCACTAAGCCATGTGAAATAAGCTGCAAAAGGACGAAAGTCTTGGTCAAGATGAGGTGAAAATAGTATAACCAACCCAAACAACGCTATCATCCCATATGTGAACCCAGTCTCATATGTCTCACTGATATCATCTTGTCTTACTTCACCAATTTTTGTTTGGGTTCTTACTGTTACGCTGCCAGGATTAGCTTGTTCTGCAAATCAATCGGTCAATCAGGTTTTGCAAATTTTAGTTTATCCTTTACAGACGAAGGGTTGTGTTAGCGGTGGCAAATGATCAGAATTAAAGTCAACGTAAACTATGACCCAGAGAGGAGAAAGGTTCAGTTCTGCTACAAATAAAGTTTCAATCTCTGTTATATGGAAAATCTATACCAAATCATGAGAGAAAACGAAAGAATAATCGAAAAATCACAACCTTTCCAGCGATACTGTAATTTTTTAATCCACTTAAGCCATATAATGAAAGACAACCCAAGAACTGAGTTTTACAACATGTCCAGCGTGAAAGTCTCAATTTTTCCCTTTTTTTTTTTTTCTTTTTTTTCCCACCCAGTTACCCGTCGCAGTACTGTACATTTATCGAGTGTGTTTGCCGTGGTGAAACGTGATAAACCTTTCAGTCCGCCATTAGGCCTACATTACCTAGCCACTTCCCGACCACCATCACCGCCGACTTTCCCATCGAGTGTCATAAATCTTCGGCGAAAATGCGACCTGGGGACTGCTGACAGGTGCTGAGGTGTGCTCGTGTTGAGACACGTCGGGCATGAACTGAGATGTGCTGGTGTGTGCTAGTCTTGAGATATGCTGGCATGTATTGAGATGTACTGGTGTGTGCTAGTGTTGAGATATGTTGGCATTTATTGAGATGTGCTGGTGTGTGCTCGTGCTGAGATATGTTGGACATGTATTGAGATGAGCTCGTGTGGAGATATGACGGGCATACATTGAGATGTGCTGGTATGTGCTATGTTGCGATATGTCCGGTATGTATTTAAATGTGCTGGTGTGTGCTGTGTTGAGATATGTCGGCATGTACTGAGACGTGCTGGTGTGTGCTCGTGTTATGTCGGCATATATTGAGATGTGCTGATGTGCGCTGTGTTCAGATATGTCGGCATGTACTAAGACGTCCTGGTGTGTGCTCGTGGTGGATGCGTCGGCATGTACTGAGATGTGCTGGTGAGTGCTCGTTTTAAGATATGTTGGCATGTACTGAGACGTGCTAATGTGTGCTGTGTTGAGATACGTCGGCGTGATTTAAATGTGCTGCTGTGTTCTTGTGTTGAGATACTGTATGTCGCATGTGCTGAGATGTGCTTGTGTGTGCTGTGTTGAGATGTGTCGGCATGTATTGAGATATGCTAGTTTGTACTTGTGTTGATATGATGACATGTATTGAGATATGCTGTGTGTATCTGTGTTGAGATGTGCTGGTGTGTGCTGAGATACAGGTGAACTTCAAAATGTGACTGTGTGAGCTGTGATATGACAATATGGATGAGAAATTCTGAGAGAAACTAAGAGACGGCAGAATAAAATATACAAATTTCGTGGAATATGCGATTATTTCACTGCAAGAATTACGGATGGATACTAATAAAGGCCTTATACACTGCAACAATTAAGTCCCTCTCTTCAAACTGTAGGAAACATGAGTACCGGTATCAATAAAACAGACCCCGGCCTGGCTAAAATTCATATTTAGCTGGGTTCTTTTCATCATTTAGGCATAAGATTTAGGCAAAGGCATACATTTGGCTTTGGGCAGACCCATACACATTTCTTCTTGGCATAGGCTATGCCTATGAACATTTTTCCTGGCCTGGGCTTGGCCTAAGCAATTTTTCTTGGCATGGGCTAGGCCTATACGTTTCTTCCTGCCTATACAAGGCCTATAAATGTTTTTGCTTGGCCTGGGCTGGGCTTATAAAGGTTTCTTTTTATCCTTGGCTAGGTCTATACTTGTCGGTTGATATCCTTGTTACCTAGATATTTCAATGAATACAGAGAATTAACCCGTCACGTCCCGAGGTTTTCCATACATCCCCCAGTCCCGAGCCTTTTTGGAAAAAATTTTTTTTTGCTAAAACTTCCGCTTAGGTCGAGAAACGAAGGAAAATCACAAAGAAAGTGGTTCCTGCGGTCTATAAGTGGTCCGTACAGGTGCGGTTCCCCCCGGCAGGTATCGTATTCTGTAATGGGCTGGATATGCGTTTACGTTTTCTATGGTAAGGAATAATGGGAGAAACAACACACAACACCTCTACATTTATTGAATTTGAACTAATAAACAATAACAGTAACAATATAATGGATTTCAGACACATATATATGAGAAAAATAAGCATTGTACCATCGCGCGAGCATAGCGAGTTTGGTCCGAGTCGTAACATGCTATATGCTAAGTTTCTGGTATGAGTCAACCTATCATTTTTTCTACTTGTATACTTCTGTTTCAATGACAATTTACCAATTACAACTGTTTGTAAGTGTTTTCAGATGTTTTCATTCATTATGATGACATGCAGCATAAGTATAGCGCTCATCAGCTTAGTAAGCGCACTCGCTATGACTCGTATTTCAACATACCAAATTGTTTTATCACTTTCCAATTATTTTCTCCTTTACATAGAACCTTTCCTCCACCACTGTAAAGGTTTTCAATTATTTTCATTCATTACGAGGGCATTTAGCGATATGCTAGCGCATATTCCCGTAGCAACCACGATCTCAAACACTCGTGTTTCATCATCTACTTTATTTATTCACTCCAATTATAATTTCCCACTTACATTACACACGTTTACACCCCTAGAATGCACTGTACATACTTACTGCCATTATTTATTCAAGTGAGCGTGAGAATATCGCCTGAAAATACCCTCGCAAGGAATGTTTCGACATACATAATACTCACACACTTATATACTAATTCACTCACACACTTATATACTAATTATTCACTTTATCACTTGCTGACTTTTATTTTGACTAATACGTGCCTTATTCATTCAACTGAGCGTCAGGAAATCTTATCTTTATACACACGCTATGAATATTTGACTTAGAATATATATCATCACATACAATAATTTGAACTTATATTATACCCGTAAGAATGTCACATAATAATAATTATATAATTACGGGCCGTATTTATTGCACTGAGCGACAGAATATCGCATCATACAACCCTCTCTATGTAAGTTTCAACTTAGGGCAGATTTCTATACTTACACACAATGTTTTCACTTATGTTCTACCCGTAGGCACTTTATACTAATATTTGGAGATCCACATGACTGATAATTTCACTGAGCGCCTGTCTGTCCCATTTACCTCATAATTTCAGCGTCCTTTCGCATTCACACCATGCTAAAATTGCATCAACGTGTGATATTCACTAAAACATGGGTGAATACAGAGACCCACGTCACACTGCACGCACTCATAGCGGGTGTCCTTCCTCTGTGTCGTGAGTCTCACCTGGGAATCACTGCACACGTGACACCTGCGTTGGGGCCTAGGTCTGTTGGGCTGGGGAGGGATAGGAGTGGGGAAATGGCGGCCGGATATTCTCTGGGGAGTTTGGGCAATAGGGGCAGTGCGGGTGCGATGTTGGGGCCTTTCAACAGCATACTTTGCAAAGATTTCTCTTGTGAGCTCCCTCACAAACCCTTCAAATGTTTCCTGAACTCCTGTGGTCATGGCGTGAAGGTGGTGGCAATTCAGAGCAGTGATATCTAGTAAGTGAAAGAACAGTTTTTTATACCACTTCATCGTTGTCCTGGCACACTCTACCGTCGATATCATGGAGTCTGACTGGTCCACGAGGCGCATGTTTATATTGTAATCCATAACACACTCAGGTTTCCAAACACGACGCCTGCTCTCGCTACGGTAATCTACAGAATCAGTACGGTGCATCAAGGGGCGGTGAACCGTGGACAAGAGGCTTACTTCTCTGTTGTGGTTCCACATTGTTGCAAGGATGTTGTTGGCTTTGAAGAAGACAACCTCACTCCTTGCAAGTTTCCGCCCTACCTTGGCCATGTGACACCGGTTCACCTTTACGGTTCCACAGACTCCCGTTTCATGTGTGTGAAGATAACGAGCGAGAAGAGGGCTAGTGTACCAGTTGTCGAGGTAGAGAACGTGACCGCGATGAAGGTAGTCTTGTATCATCGTCTTTACCACTGCTCCCGACAGTCCAATACTTCGACCTTCTATTATGTCTGTCTGTGCACCGGTGTACAAGACTATGTCTTGCGCGTATCCAGTCCTACAGTCACACATAACAAAGATCTTGAACCCAAAACGGTGCCTTTTGCTGGGTATATACTGTCTGAATGAAATATTGCCTCTCCACAACACGAGACTCTCGTCTATGACGAGATCTCTATAGGGATAGAATGAGGAACGAAAGGTTTGCCTGAGGTGATCAAAGACCAACCGAATTCGCCTCATTTTGTCAGTGTTGTTTGCATTTGCAGGGTCATGAGCATCATAAAAATGGAGGCGACTTAGAATTTGTTGAAACCGATTACGGCTCATCACTTGACCAAATATGGGGGTAAACATAACAGGGTCCCTAGTCCAGTAAGCAGGAATTCTATTCTTTCTTATAATACCCATCAAAAGGACCAGGGCAAAAAATAAAAACATTTCTGGAAGGGAGACAGGGTAATCATAGATCATAGAATGCCTACTCCTTGTTCCCAATCTTTCACTTTCTAGGCGCTGGGCGCTTGCAAACAGGTTTGTTTGGTAAACGATCTGCTCCACGAATGCCTCACTGAAAAACAGGTGGAAAAAAATCCAACCTGGTGGAATTACTGTGAATACCTGGTGCAATGCAGCCAGATCGCCCTTGCTCAGTGAAGGGGTGAATGAGGGGAGAAAAATCACTCCCATCCTCCCAATCCCACGACACAAATCCCTCGTCCCCATCACCCCCATCACCGCCTTCGTCTGGGTGGGGAGGAGATCCTGGTTGGGGAGGTGGGGGAGAAGGAGTACGGAGGGCTTCCCCACTGTCACTCCTCTTCCCTCTGCCTTTACCCTTTCCCTTTCCCTTACCCTTACGGCCTTGAGGAACATTAGGGGGCTGTGGGGATGAAATAGTAGAATATTGGGGAGCAGAAGACGTGCTGGGGAGTGGTTCCTCCCCACCTTCCCCCTCCATTACCACACCACGTGCTCTCTCACGCAACCTAGCTCGACCACGTGTTAGGGGATATTGGGGAGCATAAGACGTGCTTTGGAGTGGTTCCTCCCCACCTTCCCCCTCCCTCACAACCCCACGTGATAAGGAACGCACCCGCACTGGCCTACATGATCCACTCTGCCGCCTCACACTACGTAGGGAGAGCAATGACTCACTCACGTCACTCTCACTTTCCCTAATCCCTGGACTTTCCATTTCACTCCCCACTCCCTCCACTTGACTTCCTAGCTCCCCAAACAGAATGCTAGGCCCATACCCGCTCATACGACGTGGTGTGCGCTCTGGGCCACGATGTGTAATGACCTCCCGTCCATACCACGTGGCAGCACGTCCCACGGCTCCGTCCTCGTCCTTGACCTCGAATTCTGCTTCCAAATCACGCTGGGGATAGGGATAGGATATACCACGTGCCTTCTTTGCCTCCTGGCCCTCTCTAGCAGCACGGTAAGTCACGTACTGCCGCTTCCTGGGTGACGGAACTTCCTCGTCACTGCTGGTGATTTCTTCCTCCTCTGGCTGCACATAATCTTTGTCCACCTCCTCGTCGTCCAGTGGGGAATCACTGTCGCCGGTAAAGGTGTCCAGGGCGACTTGAATCTCGCTGTCTGAGAGACCTCTCTTAGCCATGTCTGAGCAGGACCGTGGCTACCAGGTAAGTGGACGAGTGGCGGGCTAGCGCGGGTCGCGCGGGGTCGCCGAGTGTCCCCGCCTGGTGGCAGGTAGGGGAAGGTCAGGCGAGGGTACGTACCGCAAATCAAGCGCGAAATTTGAAAATTGTCGAAATTATGCACATTGCAATTGCACGACGTACTGGTACGTCGCCGGGACTGGCAAATGCAAATCGTTGCAATGTACCCATACGTCGACGGGACGGGGCGGGTTAAAAGAATAAATCAAGCTACTATTGAGTAGCCTAGGTTATTTTGCATGGAATGAAGGCATCAGTAACCAAATTAACATCTCAATACGACTGTGATCCGCCAAAATATATTATGCAGAGTTAATAAAGAACACTGAGAAACTTAGGCCGTGTTTTAATTTCGTTGCCTTACGTATTTACGAAAACTACTTTATTGTAACCTAGAAGATATCCACTGTTGACAGTCAGATACCTCTAATTTCTCATTTAAAATGCTTTCAGTAATAGCAGTGATGCTTTTCATGCATTCTAGTATGGCTATACATATTTATTATTATGTGTATGGCTTACCGTGAACGAAATCCAGATGGGAGAGAGTAAAAATTTGAAATAAGTGGGTGAATTGTTGGCGTGCCTCACTGCTTATAGCGTGGCGGGCGGGCTGGCGGAATAATACAATGGCCACCGATTGTGACGTCACAGTCAGATATTGGCGGGAGACCCGGGCCCGTTCAAATCAAGACGGCCTTGCCTCTGTCCTAGCTAAATTATTCAGACTATGCATACGTACTTCTTTATTCCCAAATTCATGGAAAGAAGCCAATATTCACCCAATTCCGAAGAAAGGAAGTTCCTCTGACCCCTCTGATTACAGACCAATAGCTTGGTAAGGTATTTGAAACTTTAAATAATAAGCACATTGTTAAACATCTTGAATCCAACAACTTAATTATAGTCGCGGCGCACGACTCTGAGGTTGTCATTATCGTACCCTGGCAACCTACCATTCAAAAGTGCGTCCGATTTCATGTATTATACACGAATCATATTATTATGCACGAATATATTATACACGAATATTATTATACACGAATATATTATACACGAATCACATGCGTCTCATATTATACACGAAATCAGACGCACTTTTGAATGGTAGGTTGCCAGAGCACGATAACAACAACCTCAGAGTCACGCGCCGCGACTATAGTGATAGACAATATGGTTTCCACCACGAAAGATCCACCATTGACATACTTAATCTCCTAACTCATACCATCCATCAATTAATTGATCTACATGGAGAAACTCTTGCAGTAGCTCTTGATATTTCTAAAGCTTTCGACAGAGTATGGCACTGTTCCCTGCTGTCCATTTTTCCTTTGATTTCTTCATATCTTAGTGACAGGAAAATAAGAGTAGATGATGTATATTCCAATTTCCACTCAGTTAACGCCGGCGTGCCGCAGAGGTCAATTCTGGCGCCAACCCTATTCCTGGTTCATATTAATGACCTCTTATCAGTCACCTACAATCCCATCCACTCATACGCAGATGACTCAACACTACATAGTTCATTCACACTCAGACACCCATTTACAAAGTCTAATATCTCAACCTCTCAACTCACTACAGCCATCTCCATAAATCAAGACCTATCTACGATCAGTGAATGGGGACAAAACAACCTTGTCTCTTAATGCTAGTAAAACTATCTACCTGTCTATTGCCAGACGCCTCAATCCCGTTCGAGGTGGACATAAACAAATCGCCTCCACGTCGCCCTGTCCCCCGCCATTTCACTGCCCTGCTCCCAACTCACACCCCCTCTCTCATATACCTCTCCTCCCCATCCCTCCATCTCATCCTCGGCCTCCCCCTCCCTCCATCTCATCCTCGGCCTCCCCCTCCCTCTCCCCCTCTCCACCTCACATGCACTTTCTTCGTCAGTCTTTCACTCTCCATCCTTTCCACATGGCCAAACCACCTCAGTGTATTAATCCTAATGCTTCCTATCGCACCACATCCACACCACAACGCTCCTTTATATCCTCATTTGTCAGCCTGTCTCTCCATGTGACTCCACAGGCTCCTCTTAAATAACTCATTTCCACTGCTCTCACTCTTGACTTGTGCCCTTCCAACAACGGCCAAGCTTCACTTCCATACGTTAGAGTTGGTATCACAATACTGTCATGCAGTAACTTTTTCACGTCCAAGCTCACTTCCCTGTTTCTTATTACTGCTTTCAAGGAACCAGCAACCTTTCTTCCCTGCTGTACCCTTTCAAGCACTTCACCCTCCAAACCTCCATCCTTACTCATCACACTACCCAAGTACTTAAACGTACTCACATTTTCCAATTCCTCACCATCCAACCTCGCTGTACATTCACTGACTTCACCTCTCTCAAAGACCATCACTTTACTCTTCCCTACATTCACCTTTAGATTTCGTTTCTTACACACTCTCCCAAACTCATCCACCAAGCCTTGCAGCTCCCCTTAGTAAAACTAAATATATACAACTTACTAATAGACAGATATTGCCAGATTCGTACATTACCTCCAGTGCTACTAATATTCCCATCTTCAAAAGTATTGAAATTCTTGGCGTCTCACTTAAAAATGCCCTCATCTGGACCTCTCATGTTAGATCACTTGCTAAAACCGCCTCAGAGAAACTTGGATTATTGTACAGAGTCCGTAACTTCTTCGCTGATGAGCAGTTAGCTATAATTTATAGAAATCATGTGCGCTCTCAGCTTGAATAGTGCTCACCCTTGTGGAATGGATGGGGAGAGGTTGCATTAAAACAACTAGACAAAATTCAGAACAAAGCCGCTAGAATTATTAACAACCCTGCCATTACAAATAAACTACCTCCCCTGCAAGTACGAAGGAATGTTTCCTCCCTTGCATTATTTTGCATATATTTTTTTGGCAAAGACTCAGACGAAGTTGCGTCCATGGTGCCACCTCTCCATGCCTTCCCTCGTGCTACACAGGCATTTGGTAGCGCTCATGGCTGGAATGTCACTCTGCCACATTGCAGAACTTCTGCCTATCAGAATTCTTTCATTCCCCGAACTGCATCTCTCTGGAACTCGCTTCCCAAGAGTTTTTCCCTCCAAATTTCAACCGACAGCTGTTCAAGTCTAACAGATGTTTTATGAACAGAGGACACCAGTAATCTGGTGTATGGATTATTATTTTTTTAAATTAATTTGTTTGTTGTTGTTATTAAAAAAAAAAAAAAAATAGGAGAGAGGCAGGATACAAAAACTCAAGGCAACAACCTTGCATGTGTACTAAATTCTACAGCGGAACGGGTAGATGTCACGAATACAGATATACTGGACAATTATATTTCTTAGGCCTTGATATGGATTGTTAGTATCGCGCAGGATACTACTCAGGTCAAGGTCGGGTAAGGTGAATAGCACTGAGGGCAGAGGGGTTATGCACTATCTGCAGGAAGTCCAAGTTTTATATGCTGGTGGAATTGGTGGTCCTATTTCACTGTGGGTAATTATTACTTTAACACTGGGGCCTGTGTATGATCTTAGTGTGGTGCGACGTTATTATTTGGCAGCGTATTCACTGTGATGGACCCGTATTTCATTGCATTGCCACATTCACAGTTTCACTGTTACTCTTTTTTATTGTCACTGATGCTTTCCTCACTGACTTCCTTTATACTGTTAATGCACTGTTCTGCCTTTATTTCACTGTCACAGACACTGTGCTTTCACTGTTACTCCTTTCGGGTCTGGACGTCGTGGTGATCACATACAAGGGCAGCGGAGGCGACTCAGCCTCACTACTGACGGGGCTGGGTTCCACCAGGGGCCTCTGTGTTCAGGGGCCATGGGATCACACATAGGGGAGTCCTCTCTCATCCAAGGCTGCTGATGGCGAAGGGTCCCTCACTTTCAGGGCTTGGGGTGGGAGTTTGGCCCTCAGGGCTGGGGCCAAATAGCTGCCTGAATTTCTCGCTCAGGCGCCTGATGGAGGACGAAGATATCCTGGGTCTGGGTGTAGGGAGGTCCCGCCCGGGGGTCCTGGGGGCAGTCTGGAGGTCCCGAGGCCTGCGGTCCCCAGTGTGCGGAGACGCCACCAGGCTGCGGCGTCGGCCTACATCGGGGTCTGTCAGGCGAGTCCTCTCAGGGTCCGGATGCAGGGAGAAGAACCCAGTGGGAGTCACGGGGCCTCTCCAGTACTCCTCCAGGCCGGGGGCTCCCTCTGGGTTGTAGGTTGGTGAACAGGAGTCAGGACCTGATGGAGGAGCGGCTACCGGCCGTCTCCTGCCATAGGGCCCGGCTACTGGCCTTGGCCTGGGGAAGAAGCGGCTACAGGCCGACTCAGGGGCACCTTCAGAGTGGCTACAGGTCGTCTCCTGATGAAGGTGGGAGCGACTACCGGCTGTCTCCTGGTTCCCTTGGGAGCGGTTACAGGCTGTCTCCTGTAGGAGGGTCGAGCAGCTACAGGCCGTCTCTCGAGGGGTACCTTCAGAGTGGCTACCGGTTGTCTCCTGACGAAGGCGGGAGCGGCTACAGGCCGTCTCCTGTTTGCCTCTGGAGGGGCTGCAGGCTGTCTCCTGTAGGAGGGTCGAGCGGCTACAGGCCGTCTCCTGTAGGAGGGTCGAGCGGCTACAGGCCGTCTCCTGTAGGAGGGTCGAGCGGCTACAGGCCGTCTCATTAGGGGCACCTTCAGAGCAGCTTCTGGCTGTCTCCTGACGAAGGCGGGAGCGACTACAGACTGTCTCCTGTTTGCCTCCATAGCGGCTGCAGGCTGTCTCCTGTAGGAGGGTTGAGCGGCTACCAGCTATCTCAGGGGTGCTGACTGGAGCTGGAGTAACAGCTCCACCCCGTGGTTGTTGGCGGTTGGCTCGCTCGGAAGGTAGTCTTGTATTCCTGCTATGGTGGCGGCAGGCAAACTCTGGGTCATAGGGGCGCACGGCCCAGGCGGATTTATGTCCTTGTCGCCCGGAGTCCAGGCGTGCTGTATATGCTCCTCAGTGGGCTTCTTCTGGGGGTGTTGGGTTGCCCTCCGTGATATTATACTGCATTTTAGCACTAAAACCATTTATTCTACACAACACGTTTTTGTAGGGTGGACCCTTGTGGACCCTTCCGACTCCCCCCACCCACACACACAAACAATCCCGGTTCATTCCACCCATTTCTTTATCCCTCATGTTCATTTCTTTACCTCCCTGACAATTATATTTTTGGAAGGTACTTTGAAATGCATCTTTACAGTACTCAGATCACCAATTCTATACCATCCATTTTCATAGGGAAGTGAGCATGGAAGTGAAGCTTGGACCTTGTTGGTGGGACAGAAGTCAAGAGTGAGAGCAGTGTAAATGAGTTATTTGAGAGGAGCATGTGCAGTCACATGGAGAGATAGGCTGACAAATGAGGAAGTGAAGGAATGTTACGGTGTGGATGTAGATGTGACAGGATACGTTAGGAGAAACACATTAAGGTGGTTTGGCCACGTGGAGAGGAAGGAGAGTGATAGACTGATGCGGAGAGTGTATGTGGGTGAGGTGGAGGGAGGGGGAGGCCAAGGATGAGATGGAGGGATGGAGTGGTGAGGTATGTGAGAGAGAGAGAGGTGTGAGCTAGGAGCAGGGCAGTGAAATGGCAGGGGACAGAGCAACATGAAGACAAATTGTTTGTGGCCACTCCTTACAGGATTAAGGCGTCTGGCAATAGATAGACAGACAGATATTTTCCTTTCCCAGTTCCACCGCCCCAAAACGTTTCAGTCCATCCCACCCATTACTTTGTTCACCTCACCCATTTCTTTATCCTTTTTTTGAAGGCTTCACGACCCGAGACAGGTTACTGTTGAGCCCACTATATTCTCTTTACACTAACTTGGCCTAAAATTGCCATCTCTTCACTGACTAGCTCCAAACTTTCAAGAAAATTGCCTTTGTTGCTGCTTCCACTGTCTTCCCTGTAACCTCTGCGCAATTTTCTGTTCTGCTATTAGACATGGGACTTTTCCGACTAGTTTCACATAATGTCTGTTTCCATTTATCTGTTTTTCATAAGCCAAAACTGTAAGACAATATTAATGCTTCTTCCTGATACTAGCTGGGACTGAAAGTCTTTCCATGCACAAAATGTGGCCCTGTGATCATGACGTTCTCTCATACTATGCAGATCTAGTCTTTTTCTTTTGCTTTTTCCACTGTTTATAACACACTGAGCCTTATAATATGGAGAGGCTTTCTCATGGATAGCGCTGCATAGTTTGTGTGCCCATCGCCAGGGGCAAAGGGCAGTGCTGATGATGTTTATGGATTACACCTTACGCCCGCACATTTTGAAATCAGCCGATGAATTCGGAAAATATAGTGCCATGGTCCACTGCGCAACTAAAATATAGTGCCATGACCCACTGCTCTGCTTATGTGAGCAACAGCAAAACAGAAACAGCAAGCACTTTCTCAACATAATTGTCATCTGTTGACATGGAAGGTCGTCCAGATTTGGGACTGTAATTTGGTGAATGTTCTTCCTGATTTGACCCACTGGGACTACTTGTGATACTGCATACGGCTCAAACAATCATTTCATTATGTCTGTTGCAACATTTGAAAAGTCTCTGTATAAGTTTTTCCCAATCTGAAACAGAATTTCATGCAAACACATTGTTCTTCAAGATTCTTCATCAATCAACTTGCAACAAATTGCCAAATGCACTTAACGCATGTCAAACACATGTTCACTCAAGCACATGTACCCTTGATGACTAAGTGATGTGGCGCGATGTAGCTAGTGTTAGGCCGCTTTCACACGAGGCCACCGGTGGCCAGAATTAGTTGCCTCCCAAAGTTTTCAATGGAGCCTTTGATACGAGGCCACTGCAGTTGCCTGGCCAGCAACCAGTTCCCGGCGGTGGCTCGCACGCGCAACTAGTGTCCGCCACTGGCGGTTGCTGCGACTCACCGTAAAGCATTGTTCCAAATAGGAGCTTTCATACGGCGACCCCAGTTGCCGCCAGCAAGGCAAGGAGAAGGAGCTCTTCCTGTGACACCATTCTTTCAACTGAGAACCATGCTAAGGAGTGGCATGAGTTCAATGGAGGACACTATTTGCCGGCCCCTTCACACTGGGCCACCAGTGGCGGCCACTAGTGGCCTTGTGTGAAAGCGGCCTTAGACTAAAGCTAAAAGTTGCCGCTAAACAGTGCTCCTGTCACAATCACCCTACACCAGCTAGTTGGTGCACTATTTAAAAAGTTTAGTTTCTTTTTGGGCAGACCTCATACAGTATACACATACGAAGCTGACCCTGAATTTGCAATGATATTGTTCAAATCTCCCACTCAGTTGCACTGAATCTCAAGGAAAGGATGAAATAATCATTAGTTAATATGGAGAGAACACTTTAAGGAGATTGGCCTGGGAAGAGGGAAGGGTTCCAGAGGACTGGAAATCAGGTATAATTGTTCCTTTATACGAAGGAAAAGGGGAGAGAGAAGTATGTGGTAACCATACAGGTATTTGCCTTCTTAGTGTGACTGGAAAAATATATGGCAGAATACTCACTGATAGGGTTAAGCATATAACAGAGGAGCTAGTTAGAGATGAACAAGGGGGATTTTGGATGGGAAAAGGATGTGCAGATCAGATATTTGTTCTAAGATGTTTAGAGAAGAAGTATCTAATGAAGGGAAAGAAAAGTGTATGCTGCCTTCATGGACTTGGAGAAAGCTTATGACAGAATAGTTAGGCAAGGTATGTGGTAGGAATTAAGAATATATATGGAGTGGAGGGGAAATTGCTGAGTGCTGTGAAGAATATGTACAAAGGAGCTAGGGCTACAGTGCGAATGGATGGTGAGCTGAGTGAGTTCTTTGATCTACATGTGAGACTGAAACAGGAATGTGTGATGTCTCCATGGCTGTTTAATATATTCATGGATGGGGTTGTACAGGAGGTGCAGGGTATGGCAGTGGATGTGGGGGTGGCTCTAATGAATGAGGGTGAGGTGTGGAAGATTCTGGTGTTGCTGTTTGCTGATGATACAGTATTGCTGAATGAAGATGAAAGGGAGTTGCATGGCTTGGTGAAAGAATTTGGGACTGTGTGTAAGAAGAGGAATCTGAAAGTTATTGTAAACAAGAGTAAAGTTATAGTGTTTGAGAGAAATGAAGTCACAGAATCCATAGTGAGGCTGGATGGTGAGGATGTGGAGACTGTGAGTGCTTTCAAGTACTTGGGTAGTGTGATGAGTAAGGATGGAAGTTTTAGGGATGAAGTGCTTGAAAGGGTACAGCAGGGAAGGAAGTTTGTTGGTTCACTGAGAGCGGTGATGAGAAATAGGGAGGTGAGTAGGGGAGTCAAGAAGTCACTGCATGACAGTATTGTGATCCCTACCCTGACGTATGGAAGCGAGGCATGGATCTTGCTTGAGGGGAACAAGTCAAGAGTGAGAGCAGAAAGATAAATACACAAGAAAATTCAGTCCCTCACCCTCTTCCTAAGAGACATTTGCCTAACCACAGGCAGAAAGTTTTGGCCTCTTGGTTTTGCACTCTCTCTCTTTCCTTTCCTCCTCTTGTTACTTTCATCCCTCTCTCGTATTCATATTCCAGTCACATCCAAAGATTATAAATGAAAACAATACGAGAAAATTCTGGAAAGGAGGAAGTGTGAAAGGGTTAATACAGTTTCTCTCTTTTGTAATGCTTCTGATACTTCTACCACACTCTCTTATCCACTTTTAAGTCACATCCAAAGGTTATGAAAGAAAATTAAAACAGAAAATACACAAGAAATTTGCATCCATCACCCACTCCCTAAGAAATGTTTACCTAAAGTCAGGCAGGTGATTCTGATCTTTCTCTCTCTCTCCATTCCCTAGCCTCAGAATCCCTTACTTCAAGCCCATTTCGGATCTCTCTATGGTTTGTGTTCCCTACTGTGCCCTTTTCATATCTATAAGCCTAACCATCCCTATGTGTGTTTCTGTAACTTATCATAATAGCAAATATGTACTGTATTTAGTGGGTATAAATTGATGTAAAAGGGAAAATTTGTGTTTCTGAGTGGGGTGCCCAGTATCAATGGGGTGTTTCTGAAAATCACAGAAGGCACAGTGGACCCTAGTTTAATACATTCCTGTGCTATTTAAAAAGCCTATTTCTCTTTGTTAAAGTCAACATTGTGTGAAACTGTGAATCACAGTAATGTCATATACCATAATATAAAAAAATATGCAACGGAAAATGTAATTATAATGTAGCATGAATTGTTTTATTTATCATATGGATATGAAATATTCGTTAACGGCAACCCCACCATTTCACTGATCCTGTAATATTACATTTCTACGTAGAGGTTCTTAATGTACAGTTGGCTCGGACAGTAAATTAAGCCAAAAAAAAACTCATTCAGTCTCTAGGCGTAAAGCTGAGTAAATACTGGCATTCGTCATCACATTTCATCCAGTATGGGGGACTGTCCCAAAGCCAGGATCATTTATGCATCATTGTTTGGCAGATATCGCTGAGAATGAACGCTAAAGGTAAAGTAAGCCAAGATATCTGCCTTCGCTGCACATACAGGGAGTCAAGGTCTATATTAACGATCTGCACAGCTGGATGCAGAGGAGTTCAAGGAAAGTGATTGTGGAATGAGTGAGTAGTAAAAAACTTAAACAGAGGACTGTCCAGTGCTGTGCATGTGTGACCTGGGTGGGCAAAATGTTGAATACCAGCTTTTACTCCAATATTTATGCAACTATTAAATTTAAGCCAACACAGTCTGAATGAGTCAAGATACGCATTAGGCTTAATTTGCAGTCTGAGCCAACTATATATTAAGAACCTCACTTCCAATACATGTCGCAGAAATGTAATATTACAGGACGAGTGAAATGGTGGGGTTGCCCTTAATTAATATTTCTATCTATCTATCTATTGCCAGATGCCTTAATCCTGTAAGGGGTGGCCACAAACAAATCGCCTCCATGTCACACTGTCCCCCGCCATTTCACTGCCCTGCTCACAGTTCACACCCCCCTCTCATGTACAAGGTGCTACCCAAAAGTTCCAGTAATTTGAATATTGTAAGAAAATACAGAAGTTACCTTCCCTCCTAGTTCTCACTGTCACCTTTGAAGTAATCCCCTTGGGCATATATACAGTGGTCCCAGTGTTTTTCCATGAGTCCATGCATCCCTGGAAGGCTTCAGTAGTGATGATCTTGAGCACCTTCTGCAATTCTGTCTAGGTCTCCTCAATCAAGTCATATTGAGGCCCTTTCAGTCGTAATTTCAGCTTGGGAAACAGGAAAAAGTCGCAGGGGACAAGGTCAGGCAAATAGGGTGGGTGGGGAACGACTACCGTGTTAGTGGAAGCCAGGAACTGCCGGACAACAACTGATATAGGATCCAGTCTATCCTTGTTTTTCCACTGTTCTGGACGTTTGTGGCAGATGTTCTCCCTCAGACACTGCAAAACTTAACAGTATAACTTTCCACTGACAGATTGACCTGGTGGGACGAATTCTTTGTGAACAATCCCTTGGATATCAACGAAAACGATCAACACTGACTTGACATTGCTGCGCCACTGGTCCGCCATTGCAAAACCACCAAACCACCTACACACCATGTTACAATAGTGAGCGTAGCTCAACAACACGACCGCTCATAGACACAGCCAGGGCCACACTGACACACAAGGGGTGCTGCTGGCTCCTCCTAGTGGCAAAAGGCAAAACTGTAAAACAATTGGCTACTTCTGTTTAAATTACTGGAACTTTTGGGTAGCACGTCATACTTCTCCACTCCATCCCTCCACCTCATCCTTGGCCTCCCCCTCCTTCTCCCCTCCTCCATCTCACTCACATACACTCTCTTCATCAGTCTCTCGCTCTCCATCCTCCCACATGGCCAAACCACCTCACTGTGTTTCTCCTAACGCTTCCTATCACATCCACATCCACATCACAATGGTTCTTCACTTCCTCATTTGTCAGCCTGTCTCTCCATGTGACTCCACATGCTCCTGTCAAATAACTTATTTCCACTGCTATCACTCTTGACTTGTGTCCCTCCAACAAGGTCCAAACTTCACTTACATATGTTAGAGTCAGTATGACAATACTGTCATGCAGTAACTTTTTCACTTTCATGCTTTCTTCTCTGCCACAGTCTGTCTCGCCTCTTCATTCCACCATGCTGTTCCTTGCACCTCCTTTCATCTCTTCACCCCACACATCACCTCACATGCTGCACAGATTTCTTCTGTGAATATCTTGCACACACCTTCCACGTCCCCCACCTGCTCCAAATCATATTTACCCAATCGCTTCTCCACTTCTCTCATTATTCTGCTTTTTTTCTATGCTCTTGTAACCTTTCCACCCTCCTTATATGAACTACTTCCTGCAGTCCTTCCCTTCTTCTATTCCTCCACTTCATTTCAACCTTGACTTTCACCATCACCACCAAGAATAGGTCAGAAGGTCCATTCCCCCAACCTCTATATGCTCTTGCATCCATTACACACCTTCTGTATATGATAGGTAAACCAATTCACGCTATGTTATAGTTACGTTTTCTTCATCATCATCTTCATCATCCTGACTTCCTTTCCCACCCTAAGGCAGGATGATATGGTATATGGCGATTCACAGTTTCACACAACGGTGTAGATATTTAACAAAGAGAAATAAGCTTTTTAAACACCGCAGGAATGTGTTAAACTAGAGTCCGCAGCGCTCTCAATCGGAACTAGCTATGAAAGCACCCCATCAGGATAAATCCCATAGGGTCTGTGCTTTCGTTATTGTACAGCTTTGTTATCTAAGCTCAATTCCAAATATCCACGATAACCAAGGGATCACTGTATATAGTCATGGGGCACGACTCTGAGGTTGTCATTGTTGTACCCTGGCAACCTACAGCTACTGCAAATTGACTTAGGACCTCCCCACACAAGGTATTAAAAAACACAGAAATCACAGTATATCATAATGTTTGTTCATGAAATGCCATTCATTAATATGAAATCATGTTTCTCTTGTTTTTCAGGAACAGTTGGATGCATTTTGGCATGAAATCACTTAGATCTCTAAAGTAATCTAAGGACATTTCTTTGCACCAAACATTTGTCAGTTCAGTCTTGAGGTTGTTCTGATTGGGTGTCTTCTTCTCTGCCATGATTTTCTTCATCTTTGCTCAGCAGTTTTCTGTCAGATTTAGATCCGGACTATTACTAGGCCAGTCGAGGACCTCAATCTGATTATCCTGAAGCCATTTTGTCACCTTTCTTGCCTTGTGACATGGTTCGTGCATGAAAACGTTGCACCCATGAATAGCAAAAATGTTTAACAAATGATCTTTCAGAACTTGAATGTACCAGCCACCATTCATCATCACGTTCTCAGGAATGAAGCAGAGGCCTCCCCTTCCCATTTCACCTGAGAAACACCCCCATACCATTACTGATTGTGGGTGCTTAACAGTTGGCACCGTGTAAGCAGGGTCATATCGACTATGGGAGGCAGGGCAATGAACCTTGGTAGAACACACCTGGAACACATGAAATGTGCTTTCATCGGAAAACATAACTTTTCCCCACTCATCCGATGTCCAGTGTGCATACTTCTTGGCAAACTGAATGTGCTGCTGCTTCATGCGGTCAGTGAGAAGAGGTTTCTTGGCTGCGGTGCAGCTTGGCAACCCTAGCTCCTTCTGCAAGCAGTGTTGGATAGTTCAAACTGAGACGTCTTGTAACAGCTGGGGATGCATTCTCTTCAATTCTGCTGCTATCAGTCGAAGATTTTTTATTACTTCCCTCTTCAGAAGTGTTATCTGTACCTCTGGAAGTTGTCCTCTTCTCTCCACCGCCATGCTTGTGCTCTGGTATGACATCATGTGGCAGGCTGCGCACTGCAGCAAGAATCTTCGTAACGGTTGAATTTGTGAGTCCAGTACGTTCACAAATCATGTTGGTAGGGACATTATCTTGCCTTCGTGCAATGGTACGGACCCTCTCATCCCTTGAACAATACTTTCCAGGCATGACAAGTCGACTCTAGGATAATAACAGGGCAAACAGTAATGCATATGAAAAAAGAGGGAGGTGCAAGCTCAGAGTGATGGGAACATATACTCCCACTCTCGCTCCTGGGCAAGCACTGACATGCTGTTTCACCACCTCCCACCAACACCAGAGGAGTTGCCAGTTACTTCTTGCCCAAAACATTTACTTGGTAGAGGTGGAAACATAAAGCAAAGACAAACAACTCTCCCATAGCAATTCTGTGTGTGTAGGTCCGAAGTCAATTTGCGGTGGGTGTACCTCTCAACAGTGCATCCGATTTCGTATCATAATATACAAGAATCACATTATTATACAAGAATATTATTATAAATGAAGACAGACCACAAAGACAGACAACTCTCCCATAGCAATTCTGTGTGTGTAGGTCCTAAGTCAATTTGCGGTGGGTGTACCTCTCAACAGTGCATCTGATTTCGTATCATAATATACAAGATTATTATTATTATACATGAATATTACTATACACAAATTTATTATCTACGAATCACATGAGTATCGTATTATACATGAATTAAGCACAGTTGATGGGTAGGTCGCCAGAGTATGACAATGACTACCTCAGAGTTGTGTACCACAACTATGGTCATAAATTATCATCCCTCTGAATTAAACTGATAACTCATACATGGACTTTTAATAATCAAATCTGTCATTTAAATTAAAAGACAACTAGAAAAGCAACCTTTTTTTTTTTTTTTTTTAATCTATCATGTTACAAGCACAATGAGTACCTCCCAAACTGAACATTCCCATACCCTCTCTATTGTACTATTCTGCCTTCTTACCACCCTCTTTACCCTACTGGGCTCAGACCAATTTTCTGTGCTTATCAACTGTACATCTTTGTCATACTGTACTTTAAGCAATTGATCCCAATCATATCCCAACCTATTGCTCCTTCTCAGTTATTCTATCATATCAGCACCATCTCCTCCTGTTGCATCCTCTCCAATCTGCAGGTCATCCAACATTTCCTCTATACCCACTTGTGGAATATCTCCAGCTTCACTTTCTGTTCCATCCTGAGTGAACTTTGACTCATCGCGGTAGATGTTAACATTGGTACGGTACTGTGGGTCCTCCTCAAGGTCTTCCAGGAAGTCGGTATAGTCTCTGCAGTGTGAGATAAATAAAAGTACAGCTTTAATACGAAAAGCATGTCAAGAGTACATATGGAATGTAAACCTCAACATTTAATGTGCACAGTTCAATTGAAGATGTGGCTGGAGGTTCTCACTTATGTTACTGATGCCAAAGACACTGATCGCTACCTTGAAAAGTACAGCAGACATCATATAAGGAGTGGGTGCTAAACTATAGAAAAATGCTCTACTTGATCGGTCCCATAATAATCCATAAATGGCAGCATTAAAATTTTTCACCCTTCTTACAGTGTGGGAAAAAATTATATATATATATATATATATATATATATATATATATATATATATATAATCCATCCATCATCCAATCCTATGTTGCCCTATAGAAGAGCGTAGGAACCCAGGGCTTGGCAAGTTGGTCCTGGCATTTAAGATGAGAGTGACCAGCCTCACTCATCCCTGAGTGGCATTGAGCAATAAACCCCAACCATCCCTTGGATATAAACCTACACAGGCTGAATCTGATTGGAGCACCTTAATTACCCACTAATCCACCAGGTGCAGTAATTTGGTTATATGGTTACCACCAAGCATAGTAAATGGTTTCCTAATGTACAAGAAACCATTTGGCTTGTCACTCAGTATAGAGTCACCCATAGGCAAAAGGAAGAGGGAAGAATGAAGGAAAAAAAGACAGACAAGGGAGTGTGAAGTCACCCGGAGGCAGAAGAAAGAAGAAAGAATGAAGGAAAGAGAGCCAGAAGAGTAAAGAGGGAAGAGAGGATAGGGCAGACACCCAGTGCAGCATTACATCATGTGAGTGATATATATAAGAGGCACCACCCAAAAGTTCCAGTAATTTGAATACTGTAGGAAAATAAGTTACCTTACCTCCTGGTTCTTACTGTCACCTTCAAAGTAGTCCCCTTGGGCATGTATACAGTGGTCCCAGCGTTTATTCCGTGAGTCTATGCATCCTTGGAAGGCTTCAGGCGTGATGGTCTTGAGCACCACCTGCGATTCTGTCAGGATCTCCTTACTTGAGTCATATCGATGCCCTTTTATTTGTAATTTCAGCTTGGGGAACAGGAAAAAGTCACAGGGGGCAAGGTCAGGCGAATAGGGTGGGTGAGGAATGACTACCGTGTTAGTGGAAGCCAGGAACTGCCGGACAACAACTGATGTGTGGGCAGGGGCACTGTCATGATGCTGGACCCAGTCCTTGTTTTTCCACTGTTATGGATGTTTGCGGCAGATGTTCTCCCTCAGATGCTGCAAAACTTCACAGTAAAACTTTCCGCTGACAGAATGACCCGGTGGGACGAATTCCTTGTGAACAATCCCTTGGATATCAAAGAAAACAATCAACACTGACTTGACATTGCTGCGCCATTGGTCTGCCATTGCAAAACCGCCAAACCACCTACACACATTACAGTAGTAAGTGTAGCTCAACAACATGTCCGCTCACAGACAAAGCCGGGGCCACACTGATGCACAAGGGGTGCTGCTGACTCCTCCTAGCAGCACAATGTAAAACTGCAAATGGTTGGCTTCCTCTGTTCAAATTACTGGAACTTTTGGGTAGCACCTCGTGTATATATACTATATAAGTGGGGGGGCTCACCACCTACTCACTCATGTAGTGCTGCTCTCAGGTGTCTGCCCTTTCCTCTCCTCCCTCATTTCCTTCCTTCTTCTTCTGTCTTTCTTTACTTCATTCTTTTCTTTTCCTCCTGCCTATCGATGACACTCCCTCTTTTGTCTTTTTTCCCTTCATTCTTTCCTCTTCCTTCTGCCTATGAGTGACTCTACACTGAGTGGCAAGGCGAAGGGTTTCCTGTACACCAGAAAATCATTTACTACGCTGGGTGGTAACCATGTAACCAAATTATGGCACCTGGTGGTTTAATGGGTAATTAAGGCACTCCAATCGGATTGAGCCAGTGAAAGTTTATATCCACAGGGTGGTTGGGGTTTACTGCTAACGTAATGCCACTCGGGGATGAGTGAGGCTGGTCACTCAACTTAAATGTCAGGACCACCTTGCCTTGCCCTGGGTTCCTACGCTCCTCGTGGGGCAACGAAGGATTGGATGATAGATGGATATATATATATATATATACATATATATATATATACACAAATCATCATCATCAGCCATTTGAGTATCCACTACAGGACTGGCCCATCCTGACTGAAGTGGGGACGATACAGCCAGTGTATCTCTACCAAGTGGCTTAGGTTGTCTGGCAGAGACTGTATGTAGGGTGAGAAGTGCTTGTAAGTGTGATCGTAACGTTGGAGTTGCTTTGGATGTGTGTAAAGTCTGTGAACCAAGTGTAATTAGGCAGTAACTGTTGGGAGTGTTGGTGACGGGGAAACAAAATTGCCAGATCGCAACGGCTACATTACCAAACTCCTCAATTTTCATTACCAAATTCGTAAAGCTAGCATTCATTCGTCACTAATTATATATACAAGTGGAAATACATGTAATCACTCTTCTTATAATTAACAGCATATTGATTATTTTCACACTATGTAGGCTAGCAAATTAATCAGAGACAGCAAACAATCCACCATCTCCATCCTCTGTATCCTCATACATGTGAAAAATCCATTTGGTAATGCATTATTCTGATTCACTGCCAAAGAACTTTTCATTATCAAATTGGCCCACATTTGGTAATGAAAAATACCACATGGCAACCCTGACAGGGGAGGGCGGAGAGGGAAGGAAGGAAAGAGTTAAGGGGCTGTGGTGTATGCAGCTGTTTGGCACCCCGAGGCAATTTCAAATTAAGGGTGGGAAAAAAATTGGATTGGGGTGGGGGGGGTGGGGGGGTTCTTTTTTTTTGGTAATTTTTGGGTTCCGAAGGTCCAGGCCCACAATGTCCGGTAAGTGGGGTGTCCGAATGGTACGGGGATTGAAACATACACTAATCCCTCTACTATCCGATGTAAGAGAGCCAAAGGCATGTCCAGAAAGTGGTCCCGTCCAGATAGTGGGCCCCAGCCTCCTGGACTTGTACTTAAGGACCCTACCCCAGCCTAACTTTGAAAGCGACCTACATAACTCCCTACTGGACATGCATAGCACCTATTTAAACCTATGTAAGACCCTATTCACACCAATAATGGACATAAAGTATGAAATAAATGAAAAGGAACCAAAGAATGAGGAATTAGAAGTGACTGTACCTCAGCCACGGTACTTACAGCACGTCTGTGGCCGCAGGCTTTGGCAGTGGTGAAAATGATATTGAAGCACGTACAGTAATCCACTGTTGTGCTGCACTTAATTCTTTGCACTGTGAGTTATAATTGTCTAACACTGCACATTGTTCATAACTGCACCATGCCAGTTTCACCCGCCAATTTGCACTCCAAAGTTAATCCTTTGCACTCTGAATTCTAATTTCTTAACACTGCAGAACGCTTTAAATTACAGTGTGGTCTAGTGGCGAAGTATTGCAGTTTATTCACAAAAAAAAAAGCACATGCGGCCTCCATTGTGATAAGCATCTACTTGCGATCAAAGTTAGGCAGTAACTGTTGGTGACAGGGAAACAGCTGCCAGATCGCAATGGCCACATTACCAAACTCCTCAATTTTCATTACCAAATTTAACATTCATTACCAAATTCGTAAAGCTAGCATTTATTCTTCACTAATTATACAGTATATACAAGTGAAAATACATGTAATCACTCTCCTTATAATTAACAGCATGCTGATTATTTTCACGCTATGTAGGCAAGCAAATTAATCAGAGAGAGCAAACAATCCACCACCTCCATCCTGTGTATTCTCATACATGTGAAAAATCCATTTGGTAAAGCATTATTCTGATTCATTACCAAACGAATTTTTTATTACCAAATTGGCCCGTATTTGGTAATGAAAAATACCAAATGGCAACCCTGACAGGGGAGGGGGGAGGAAGGAAGGGGTAAAGGTGCCGTGGTGTAAACACCTCTTCAGCGCCGCATGGCAATTTCAAATTACGGGTGGGAAAAAATTTTGATTTTTCAGTATTTTTTCTTTTTTTGGCCCTTTTTGGGTTCCGAAGGTCCAGGCCCACAATGTCCGGTAAGTGGGGTGTCCGGAAAGTGGGCGTCCGGATAGTACAGGGATTACTGTATTTATATATACATATAGGAAGCGTTATGAGGAACACACTGAGGTGGTTTGGCCATGTGGAGAGGATGGAGGGGGGAAGAGGGAGGGGGAGGCCGGGGATGAGATGGAGGGATGGGGGGAGAGGTATATGAGAGAGGGGGGTGTGAGTTGGGAGCAGGGCAGTGAAATGGCGGGGAACAGGGCGACTTGGAGGCGATTTGTTTGTGGCCACCCCAAACAGGATTGAGGCGTCTGGCAATAGATATATATATATATATATATATACATATATACACAGTATACAGTATGTATATACAGTGCTCATCAGAAGTATCGAGTGCCCTGCGTCCCTCCTATGAAACAAACCTTTCAACATTGAAAAAACCTGTAAATAAAGCATTATATTTACCTTTAATGCTTGGTAGGGTATCCTTTGCGCTTCTTCACGGACCTGAGACGTCGTGGAAGCAAAAGGGAGAGGTTCCTCAGGTCCTGGGGTGGTATTTTTGCCCAGGAGTAATAAATGGCTGCTTCCAGCTTAGGCAGAGAGCTCATGTCCTTCCCTCGGAGGTTCTTCTTTACGAGGTACCAGAGGTTTTCTATCGGGCTGAGGTTTGGGCTATTGCCTGGCCAGTCTTTCATGAAGGAGACTTTGCAGTCACAAAGCCAGTTGGTGACCGATTTGGCTTTATCAGCAGGTGCACTGTCCTGCTGAAGCACTCGTGCACCTGTGAGCTCGAAGGACTCAGGTAAATGATCACAAAGAAGCTCCAGGTAAATGTCCTGATTCACTCTGCAGTTCTTGGGAAGCACAACAAGCTTCCCAAAACCTTTCCCAGAGAAACAACCCCATATCATAAGTGAATCAGGGTGTTTGACTGTGCTCTCCACGTAACGGGGGTCAAGCGGGTCACTACCTTTGCGCTGGTACAAGCGCACTCCTCGATTACAGGTAACACTAAACGTTGCCTCATCAGACCACAACACTGATAACCATTGGTCCTCACCCCAGTTAAGGTGCTTGTTAGCAAAGGCAAGCCTACGAAGTCGCTGGTAATGAGTAAGAAGAGGCTTTCTCACAGGCCTGTGACTTGTGTAACCAAATTCATGGACTCTTTGAGACACCATGCGCACTGAAACCTCACCAAACACTTCCGGGTTGCTCTCCTTAATTTTCCTTGCACTCACACGAGGATTAGACTCCACTGCATGTTTTAACACATAAACAGACCTCGGGGAAGTTTTCCTGGGCCTACCAGAACGCGGTTTCTCTGTAGGAATGTCACCACTATTTTCCACTCGAAAACGGGCACACTACCTCCGCACTGTCGATTGAGCCACACCAGCCGAATCACTAATTTCCTTCATGGGGTGGCCTGCCTCCTTTAGAGCAATGATCTGTGATATGATTTCATTCGAAAGTTCACGGGTAGGGGCCATAACAAAGTGGCGAAAGCCAAAACACTGCGGGACACTAGGTAAAAAATGGCACAAGAAGAGAGGGAGGAGTGGCGGAGTTCCTCTCTTTCACACAGCCCGTAGGCAACTGACGCGGCAGCCAACCAGCGCGCAGTAAGGCCTCAAGCTGCCGTGACGTCATGTTAGCGGCCCAAACATCTGGCTCAATTTTTAGTACAGGTACCAAAAAAGGGCGATTCTTTTTTCGCCAAAAGTATTGCGCGCCCTGACATAGGCACTCGATACTTCAGACGAGCACTGTATGCCGTCAAGGGCGCACCCAGGAATTTTCTAAGGGGGGGGCCCGTAGTGAGGTGAGGTGAGGTAATCCGATAATTACTGGGAGGTCATATGCAGGTTTAGAGTCAGAGCTGCTGGCTCATGTGTTACTCTTTGTTTGTACTTGCCAATTTTCCATGTTTTGCTGTTATTGAAATAAATATATATAAATCTTTAAAGGACCCAGAGAGCTAAGGGGGGGCCCAGGGCCCGGGGCCCCCCCTATGGGTGTGCCCCTGTATGCCGTATATATATACAGGCATACCTCGGTTTAACGATGCAACTGGTTAAGTAAAAACCCATTGCTAGGCGGAGTATCGTATCTCGGGGTAGATATAACATGTAAAGTATAAGGATGCGTTTTTGAGCCTTGGGATTCCCCCCCCAACCAAGTCCTCAGCTCACCCAAAAGAGTCCAAAAATTCTAAATGGCCTAACAGCTGTAAAAGAAGCTATGCTAAACCTAAAGCCAGTGCCTATTTCACTTGTAACCAGTCAGTCACTGGAGAATGCGATTTCTGACGTACTCAAACTCAGCAGAGAAGCAGCAGCAGCACTGTGTGCAATCCCACCATCAGAGTCCTGGGACAATTAAATAAACATCTGTTATTCATAATAATAATGTATGAATGACACAGAATCGTCCAAGGTGCGAACTATTGTGAAAGAAAATCGCTGATGTTTTGATGGGGAATTGTCTTGATGGGGAATGTGATCAATCATGCAATCGGGATGGCCTTTTCAACGGTCCTTCTTTATTTCATTTTAGTTACTGCTTTGGTTGCTGAGCTCCTTTATTTTCTTCACCCTTATTTTCCAACATTTATTTATAAATTCCTTTGTACCTTCAAGGCATTCTCCTTTGAACAGCCCAAACGTAAACATGATTTATCCATCGATGATTCGATCAGGATAGCCCTTTCAATGGCCCATCTTCATGTCGTTTTAGTGTGTGCAGGATATTCACAGAAGAAATATGTGCAGCATGTGATGTGGTGTGTGGGATGAAGAGAAGACGGAGAGGGGTGCAAGGAGCAGCGTAGTGGACTGAAGAGGTGAGACAGGCTGAGGCACAAAGGAAGAAAGTATACAATGAATGGATGAGAAATAGAGGCATGGAAGAAGTTGAGAGGCGGAAGAGTTATATGTAGAAAGAAAGAGAGAGGTGAAAAGATTAGTAAGAGAGAGTATGAAGAGAGTGGATGTGGAATTTGGAAGGAATTTGAGTGTAAAGTGGAGGGACTGTAAGAAAATGTTCTGGAAGGAGGTGAAGAGAGTAAAACAGTGTGGCAGTGAAGTTAGCAGGGGAGTGAATGATAAAAATGGTAGATTACTAGTGGAGAAGGGAGAAAAAGTGAGCAGATGCAGAGAACACTTTACAGAATTGCTGAACACAGAGGATGGAAGTAATGAGAGTATAAGTGGCTGGGGAATGGCTGGGAGAAGGAGGGAGGTGAGAAGACAGGAAGAAATCAGTAGGATAGAAGTTGTGGAAGCAATGAAGAAAGTTAAATTGGGGAAAGCCCCAGGAATTGATGGAGTGTGTGGTGAAATCCTGAAGCAGGGGGAGAGATAGTAGTAGAATGGATGTGGAAGATGTGCAGATTGGCCTGGGAGGAAGGTAGAGTCCCGAAGGATTGGAAGTCAGGTATAATCATTCCCTTGTACAAAGGAAAATGGGAAAAAGAAGTGTGTGGTAATCATAGGGGCATTTGTCTTCTTAGTGTAACAGGAAAAGTGTATGATAGGATACTTACTGACAAAGTTATAATTATTCCCTTGTACAAAGGAAAAGAGGAAAAAGAATTGTGTGGTAATCACAGGGGCATTTGTCTTCTTACTGTAATTTGAAAAGTGTATGGTAGGATACTTACTGACAGAGATAGAGAAATAACAGAGGAATTAGTTGGAGAAGAACAGGGAGGCTTTAGGAAGGGAAGAGGTTGTGAGGACAAGATATTCATTCTTAGATCTTTAGTGAAAAAGTTTCTAGAGAAGGGAAAGAAGTTGTATGCAGCTTTCATGGATTTGGAGAAAGCATATGACAAGGTGGATAGACAAGGATTGTGGAAAGTATTAAGAATATATGGAGTAGATGAGAAGTTGTTGAATGCTGTGAAGAGTATGTATGATGATGCTAAGGCTACAGTGCATGTGGATGGTGAACTGAGTGAATTTTTCTATTTGAAGGTTGGGTTGAAACAGGGATGTGTCATGTCTCCAGGGTTGTTCAATCTGTACATGGATGGGGTTATAAAAGAGGTACAAGGTAGGGCAATGGATGTTGGAGTGGCCCTGGTGAGAGAGGGTAGTGTTTGGAAACTCCCTGTACTGTTGTTTGCAGATCATACTGTGTTGTTCAGTGAAGACAAATGGGAGTTGCAAGGCTTGGTGGATGAGTTTGGGAGAATGTGTAAGAAACGGAATCTGAACGTCAATGTAGGGAAGAGTAAAGTGATGGTCTTTGAGAGAGGTGAAGTCTGTGAATGTACAGTGAGGTTTGACGGTGAGGAAATGGAAAATGTGAGTATGTTTAAGTACTTGGGTAGTGTGATGAGTAAGGATGGAAGTTTGGAGGGCGAAGTGCTTGAAAGGGTACAACAAGGAAGAAAGGTTGCTGGTTTCTTGAAAGCTGAGATAAGAAACAGGGAAGTGAGCATGGAAGTGAAAAAGTTACTACATGACAGTATTGTGATACCCACTCTAACATATGGAAGTGAAGCTTGGACATTGTTGGAAGGACACAAGTCAAGAGTGAGAGCAGTGGAAATGAGTTATTTGACAGGAGCCTGTGGTGTCACATGGAGACAGGCTGACACATGAGGATATACAGGAGCATTGTGGTGTGGATGTGGATGTGATAGGAAGTGCTAGGAGAAACACACTGAGGTGGTTTGGCCATTTGGAGAGGATGGAGGGTGAGACTGACGAGGAGAGTGTATGTGAGTGAGGTGGACAGGGTGGGAGGGAGGGGGAGGCCAAGGATGAGATGGAGGGATGGAGTGAAGAGGTATATGAGAGAGGGGGATGTGAGTTGGGAGCAGGGCAGTGAAATGGTGGGGGACAGGGCGACATGGAGGTGATTTGTTTGTGGCAACCCCATACAGGATTAAGGTGTCTGGCAATAGATAGATAGATAGACAGAGATAGATAGACAAGTGCAAATGCCATCTTGGAACAAACAAATCACTGTAGACCTGCGTCATGGAAATTAAACTGTATAAGGGAAAATATTATTGTATATTAAAAAAGGTCCTATCTTTTTTGTGATCATATAAGAGATTCATCACATAAACTACTACGTACTTCATGTATAATGAGAGTCTGCTGCATTGGAAGAGCGGTAGTGGAAATGGATGCTGTCAAGATTGCATCAATATTCTTTTGTACTGATTCAACAGATCAACATTCATTTCTACTGATTCAGTAAAGGATTCACAATGCGACGAGCTGCTTAATGTCGGAAAACTGAAGAACGTAATGACCATTGTAAGTCAAAAGTTAACTTTAAAGTTCTGATCAAGGTGTTGTACTGTCCAGCATGAGCAATGAGAGTGTTTCTTCACTGATAATGCTGGAATGTCTAGAGATGGAATGCTGTTGAAGGGGGTCTGGTAATGTTTGTGTGGTGATTGTTTTATGTGCCTTGTTGTGTTATGTAGCTCTGTAATTCCCTTCTTACATTTTTAAAGCTCCAACATGCGTCCATGCATCGGCCTTGGTCACCTAATGGTGGCTCTCAGTGTTGCTTGTTCTCTGGCAGCCTCCCTATGCAATCCCTTATCCCTGACGTCACACTCAATGACCTCACCCCAGGTCTTTTTCAGTCTACCTCTTGCAACCCTACTACTAATGTTAACACTTCTCACTTTCTGCACCCAACTGTCATCCCCCATCCTCTCCACATGCTCAAACCATGTCAATCTACCTCTCCTCATCACAACACCAATACACTCCAGTCCCATCCTACCTCCTAACTCTTCCACCAAGGTCCCCCCCCCGGCCTCACACTCAAGGATGCACTGCACATCCATCCACCTAATCATTGTCATTTCTGTACATTTGAGCCTGCAAATATCCTCTTCCTTTACTGCCCTGGTCTCATTGCCATACAACAACACACTCCTAACATATGCAGCATACAAAGATCCCTCAGTATGAAGAGTGAGCCCTCTCAATGTCAGGAGAGGCAAGAGCTCCCTGAACTTCTTCCAATAATAGCAATAATATGTGCTGGCACACCATGCAGTGTAGAATTGTGTCCCCTCATAACAGGATATTCTCAAACAGGAAGGACTATAGTTTCAAAATGTTAATGAACTGTGGGAGTTATTTTTTGTAAACAGCAAGAATAAAAGGTAGACATTAACACAACTTTCAGTTTTTACTGACAATTTTCTCACAATAGGCTTGCCCTTAACACAGTTTCTAATTTTTTCAGAACAGGCTTACCCTTAATAGCTTCTAGTGTACTACTAAACAGCTTGAAATACAAATGTATTAATTACAGGCACCCAGCATCACCTCCCATCCTCATCTCTGATTTCTTGATACCTCCAAGCAGGGGATGACCATGTAAGAACCACCATCAAGATAATTTGTCCTTCAATGCTTTGCATTCTGTCATTCCTTTCACCAATATACTATACTATTCCACTCTGTCCTTCCAAACAGCAGTTTTATTATCCATGAATTTCTTTAGTTCAGAGTATGCACTCTCTCTAAGTGCATGCTATCTTCCTGTGCTTCTCTTTATACATTCAGCAGCTTCACATCTCACCCATATAGCCTTTTCTACTATTCCATAATTATCATAAACAACTATCCTTAACATGATGGATGGAACTATTCGTAAGCTACCATTCATTCTTACATTTACAGCTCTTCTGAGAAAGTCATTCTTAGTTTGTAACTAAAAGTTCAAAATCACTCAATGCCTAAGTTTACATTACATTCAAGAGTACAGAAGCAGTATATTTTTTCATAGGGTCAACTTCATCCAGAAATTAACCATCCTACCCTAAAATTCTGCCATGTTCTCTCTTTACACCCCTCTCCAGGCAGGCATGGGGTAATAGCAATTAAAAAACTGTGAGACAATTATTGGATGTTACAAGTACTTTGCCATTAGTGGTAGGTAGGGGCACCCACCATCCACTCAGTGTAATGTTGCCTATGGTCTCGACACTGAGTGACAAGCCAAATGGTTTCCTGTACCCAGGGAACCATTTACTATGCTGGGTGGTAACCATATAACAGGGTTTTTTGGCAGTGTTAATCCTTCCGTGGCTGTGGGTCCAGAATTTTATGTGCGCCCCTGGCCAACACCAAGGCCATTTCCTGAAATTTTGAAAACTGATTTTTTTCCTTGCCATATTGAAGAGGAAGTTCCGACGCACCTGGCAGTGCAATTTTAGCTTCCTAGACCCATCCTGTGGTGTGCAATCGAACGCGGAAGTTGCGTAAATTTAGGCAGCTGATACTAGTCACTAGTGTTGCAGTGACGCAACATCGCTTTTTTTTTTTTTTTTAACCAAAAAACATTCTCAATGGTTCTGAAAGGGTGTGAAACAACTATAAATGTGGATCTTGAATATTTTCAGTACATAATACATAATACGCAAGGTATGAATGTAAAAAATTATGAATTTATTTTGCAATTTTCGGTGTTTATTGTGTTTATGGTAGTATCAACTTAATTTTGTAGTCTGGGTGGTGGAGTTTGTTGGAAAAGGGAGGCGAGAGTCTGTTTTCAGACCTAAATGAGATAAAAGTCATCCCTTGAGTGTACAGGCTGGACAGTTAGGGTTGAAATGCGAGACGACTTGCCATTCACACCTTGCACGGGCTGATTAGCAGGAAGGGAAAGGAGGCTTTTCCACCCACAAAAGCATCACGACAACACAGAAAACTTTCCTGTTATGCTTGTAAAAGGCAAAGAGTATGTAAAATTATCCAAAACAGTGCAAAAAACCTGAGCAAACAGGTAAAGATATCAAACAAATTTTCTATCTATCTATCTATTGCCAGACGCCTTAATCCCACACGGGAGGACACAAACAAATCGCCTCCACATCGCCCTGTCCCCTGCCATTTCACTGCCCTGCTCCCAGCTCACACACTCCTCTCATAAACCTCTCCACTCCATCCCTCCATCTCATCCTCGACCCCCCCCCCCTTTCCCCCTCCACCTCACTCACATACACTCTCCTCTTCAGTCTCTCACTCTCCATCTTCTCTACATGGCCAAACCACCTCAATGTGTTTCTCCTAACGCTTCCTATCACATCCACATCCACACCACAACGCTCCTTTACATCATCATTTGACAGTCTGTCTCTCCATATGACTCCACAGGCTCCTCTCAAATAACTCTTTTCCACTGCTCTCACTCTTGACTTGTGTCCCTCCAACAAGGTCCAAGCTTTACTTCCATATGTCAGAGTTGGTATCACAATACTGTCATATAGTAACTTTTTCACTTCCATGCTCACTTCCCTGTTTCTTATCACTGCATTCAAGGAACCAGCAACCTTTCTTCCTTGTTGTACCCTTTCAACACTTCACCCTCCAAATTTCCATCCTTACTCATCACACTACCCAAGTACTTAAACGTACTCACATTTTCCATTTCCTCCTCATCCAATCTCACTGTATATTCACTGATATCACCTCTCTCAAAGACCATAACTTTATTCTTCCATACATTCACATTCAGATTCCGTTTCTTACACAATAGGATATTACATGACAGGATATTGGTAGTGAAAATTCTGTTTGGTAGAAAGATAGCTGTGAATATATCGGCATATGCTCCACAGGCAGGATTGGATGAAGCAGAGAAAGATAGATTTTGGGATGATTTAATACATGTAGTGGGTGGTATGCGGGATGATGAGATGGTGGTTTTGGGTGGGGACTTAAATGGTCATGTAGGTGAAGCAGCACAAGGTTATGAAGGAGTGCATGGGGAATATGCGTATGGTATAAGTAATGCAGAAGGGGAAAGGATACTCGAGTTTGGGGAGGCAACGGACATGATTGTGTGCAACACATTATTTTAGGAAAAGAGACAGTAGGTTAATTACATATGAGTTTGGGGGAAATAGCAGTCAGATAGATTATTTTCTGGTTAGGAGGGCCGATAGGAGGTTAGTGAGGGATGTTAAAGTTATAGGAAGTGAGGAGTGTGTGCAGCAGCACAAACTACTGATTTGTGATATGATGCTTAAGGAACGAGTGATGAAAAAGAGGACTTATGTACCTAGGAGGAAAATATGGAAGCTGAAAAACCAAGTAGTAAGGGATGCCTTCTATAGCGAGTTGAGGAGAGTGGTGGCTGAACAGAGAGCTGTAGACAGAGGCGTTAATGAACAGTAGAGAGCCCTCACGAACAATCTCTTGAGAGTTACTGATTTAACATGCGGTTGGACAAGAGGACCACTAAGACATAAAGCAACTTGGTGGTGGGATGAGGGTGTAGAAGCTGCAGTTAAGGAGAAAAGGCTTTTCCGGGAATGGAAGAAGGGTGGTAGCAAAGAGGAATATTTGGCTGCCAAGCGTAGGGCTAGAAGAGAGGTATACAGGGCAAAGTCTGAGTCACAGAGACTTTTACCTGATAACCTAAATCATGGGGAAAGGAAAAATATGATATTTAAGGTGGCAGTCAGGTGAAGAGGGATAATCGGGATATTATATATGAGCAGTGTGTGAAGAATGATGAAGGAAGGGATAGTGGTGAACAGTGGGGATAATAAAGATGCAAGGAGAGAGCATTATAACCGGTTGTTGAATGAGGAGTTTGACTGGGACAGGGAAGGTTTGGAGCCAGCAGATCCAGTGTCTGGCCCTTGGCCTTTGATTGATGCTGCTACTGTGAGTGAGGCAATAGGCAGGATGAGGGTGGGGAAGGCAGCAGGTGTGTCTGGGTTGACTGCCGAAATGTTGAAGGCCTCACGCAATATAGGGGTGAAGTTAGTCACTGACCTGATAAATAGGATTATTTATGAGTGTGTTGTCCCAGATGATTGACTGAAGAGTGTAATTGTAAATGTGTATAAAGGGAAGGGTGATGCCCTGGAAAGAGGAAATTATAGAGGTATAAAGCTTTTAGATCAGATAATGAAGGTAATGGAGAGAGTTTTAGAAGGTATGATTAGAGAAAGAGTGAATATTGATGAGATGCAGTTTGGGTTTATGCCAGGTAGGGGGACCACTGATGCCATATTCATTGTTCGACAGCTTCAGGAAAAATATATTGGTAGGAGAAGGGATCTTTATTTTGTTTTTGTTGATTTGGAAAAGGCCTTTGACAGAGTCCCTAGAGAGGTGGTGAAGTGGGCAATGAGAAAGCTTGGCTTGGAGGAGTGGCTGGTTAGGGTGGTCATGGCTATGTATGTGGGTGCTCGCACCCAGGTAAGAGTGAATGGAGATTTGAGTGATGGGTTTTCCGTGAATGTTGGTGTGCATCACAGGTCAGTTTTGAGTCCCATGTTGTTTATCATGGTACTTGAAGCCCTTTCACGTGACTTTAGAAACGGACTCCAGAGTGAGTTGTTGTATGCTGATGAGTTGGTGTTGATTGCAGAGAACGAAAGGGAGGCGGAGGAAAGGTTTAGGAAGTGGAGAGTTGGTATGGGGCACAAGGGCTTAAGAGTAAATGCAGATAAAACAAAAGTGATGATACCTAGGGTTGGTGGTGGTACTGTCAAAGACGAGGGAGAGTGGCCATGTGCAGTTTGCCACAAGGGTGTGGGAAGTAATTCCATCTTGTGTGGTGTTTGTGATAAATGGGTGCATAAGAGATGTAGTGGTATCAGAGGTAGACTGTGAGATAATGCTGATTTTATGTGTACGGCGTGTCGGGGAGAGCAGGTGGACATTGTCTGACGTGAAAGAATTGAACTTGAGGTGAATCTCTTGAGTGTGTGGAAAAGTTTTGTTATTTGGGAGACATGTTGTGTGTTGGAGGTGGGGCTGGAGCTAGCTCTGTGGCTAGGGTGAGAAGTGGTTGGAAGAAGTTCAGGGAGCTCTTGCCTCTCCTGACATTGAGAGGACTCTCCCTACGTGCTAAGGGGTCTTTGTATGCAGCATGTGTTAAAAGTGTAATGCTGTATGGTAGTGAGACCTGGGCACTGAAGGAGGAGGATATTCGCCGGCTCAGACGTACAGAAATGACAATGATAAGGTGGATGTGTAATGCATCCCTGCGTCCAAGGTCAGGGGGGGGCTGGGTTCATGAAGGAAGAGTTGAGAGGTAGGATGGGACTGGAGTGTATTGGTGTTGTGATGAGGAAAGGTAGATTGAGATCCATACATCTTCTACTACTATCTCTCCCCCATGCAGAAGCATGGGGGAGAGATAGTAGTAGAATGTCTTTTTTGTTTATTCCTGTGTTTATTTATAATCATAAACTGGGTGGGTGGGTGTGTTTTGCAGGGGAGGAGAAAGATAATATTTTTCATCCGGGTCGATATAATGGGTGTAACTATGTGTGTTTAGGCATGGCCACGAGTGAAAAAATCATACATCCACTCATCACGGTAGCAGGCGGTGAACTAACAAATGAAGTGTGAAAGCGTGAAGTGAAGGACAAATGAGGTGTGAGAGTGTGAAGTGAAGGTCAGTCTCATGACCCAGATGTTTGTTCACTTCCTGAAAGTTTTCATGGTTTTCTACAAGTCTCATTGCATTGAATGATCCAAACCAGTACAACAAACCTGGGCAGATAGGTAAAGATACCAAGACAAAAATGTTTCTTTCTCTTTTTATCATGTCTTTTTTCTTTGTGTCTGTGTTTATTCATAATCGTAAACAGGGTGGTTGTGTGTGTTTCACAAGAGAGGACAAAGATGATATTTTCTGTCTGAGTTGAGATAATGGGTGTAACTGTGCTTCTTTAGGCATGGCCACGGGTGAAAAAATAAAAAATCCAATCATCACAGCAGCAGGCTCTGAACTGCTTGATGGGGTGTATGGGAGTGTAGTGAAGGTCTGTCCAAAGACAATGAGAACTTTCGTTCACTTCCCAAAAATTTTTGCCGTTTATTATATGCCGCGCTGAAACGAAGCCTACGGCCATTTATCGAATAAATGTCATTTAACGCCAGCGGCCACGGAGGGGTTAAATGTCCACCAAATTCCCCTATCTAAAATCACTAAATTATAGCAAACATTTCGAAGAGCCTCGATGGGCCCAATACCTGCCCAGGGTCACAACCAAATGGGCAGATTCGCATGGTTATGAGGAATGTGAGAGGTGTGAATGAGACGAGTAAAAGGGTGGAAGTGGTGAATGTGTCCAAGAGTGCAAGATATGCCGTGATGGCATTATGTGAAACAAAGACGAAAGCGTGTGAAATGGAGTGGGAGGGCGTAAAGTGTGTAAGGTTTAGCACGAATTGGCGAGGAAGATACAAGGAAGGAGTTGCTTTGTTAATGAATTAAGTGTGGCAGAGTGGAATGAAAGACTACAAATGTGTCAGCTCAAGATGTATGTACTGTATATCAAGTTCAAGTTTGAGAAGGTGAAAGTGGCAGTGATTGTAGTGCATCCACTGTGTGATGTCAGAAGTTAGAGAGAGAAAGACAGGTTTTAGGATGACCTGGATAAAGTAGTAGGAGAAATGCCCAGGAGGTATAAAGTGTTTGTAATACACGATCTGAATCGGAAACTAGGCACTGGTCCTGTGAATGATATAACTGGTAATAATGGAGTACCATGAGAGAATGATAATGGGAAGCAACTGAAGGACATGAGTCAGGAAAGGAGATTGTACATTTGTAATTCTTATTTTGATGCTATTTTATGTGTGTGGCATGTCGGGGAGGGCAGGTGGAGATTGTCAGGCGTGAAAGGACTGAACTTGCTGATGAGTCTCTTGAGTGTGTGGAAGAGTTTTGTTATTTGGGAGACATGTTATGTGCTGGAAGTGAGGCTGAAGCTAGCTCTGTGGCTAGGGTGAGAAGTGGTTAGAAGAAGTTCAGGGAGCAGTTGCCTCTCCTGACAATGAGAGGGCTCTCCCTACATGCTATGGGGTCTTTGTATGCAGCATGTGTTAGAAGTGTAATACTCTATGGTAGTGAGACCTGGGTAGTAAAGGAAGAGGATATTCACTGGCTCAAACGTACAGAAATGACACTGATTCAGTGGATGTGCACTGCGTGCCTGGGGGAGCTGGGTTTACAATAGAAGAGTTGAGAGGAAGGATGGACTGGAGTGTATTGGTGTTGTGATGAGGACTGGTAGACTGATGTGGTATGGACATGTGGAGAGGATGGGGGATGATAATTGGGTGCAGAAAGTGAAAAGCATTAAAACTGGGGGGTGAAGTTGCGAAGGGTAGACTAAGAAAGATGTGGGATGAGGTCATTAAGTGTGAGCTAAGGGTTAAGGGACTGAACAGGGAGGCTGCCATAGATCGAGCAGCATGGAGAGCCGCCATTAGGTGACCAAGCCAGACGCATGCAAGCACGTTGGAGCCTTCAAAAACAAAATTAAATGAAAATGAAATGATATGTCAAACACAAAGATGCACACAAATATACATGGAATAGAAAGAATGGAGACCCTGTCCAAAGGAGCCTGATTGATTAAGTGCTCGTAGAGAAATCGATGCTGGGAAGTGTTGCTGATGTGAAGGCAGTGAGAGGAAGATGTGGAGGTTTGTCAAATCATATGATTGTGGTATACAAAATCAAGCTGAGAGGAGTGAGGCAGACAAAGAGAGAGAGAAGAGTAGTGAGGGGAAGAGACTGAAAGTCGAGAAGCTGATGATCAAAGAAATGGCAGATGAATACAAGGCCAAAGTTGGGGAAGAGTTAGAAGCACTGAACTGGAATGAAATGTATCTGGACAGCTTGTGGAATGCATATAGGGATTGCTTAGTTAGGAATGCTAAAGCAGTGTGTGGTGTGACAAGAATAACAACAATGAAGAAAGATATGGCATGGTGGGATGAAGTGGTTAAGAGGGCAGTGAAGGAAAAAGAGGAAGAAGTGGCTAAAGTGGATACAGCACAGGGGTTCAGTTGAAATAAGAACTGAATATAAAGAATGCAAGATGCCTGTAAAGAGATTAATGAAGAGGAATATGAAAGAAGTAAACAATGATCTTGGAAGAAAAATGAATGCAAATTACTCCGAAAATAAGAAGTTATCCTGGAAAGAGATTTGGAAATGTTGAAAAGATAGTGGAAAGAAACGTGAGAGTGTGAAAGATGTATGTGGTAGATTACTAACCCATGAGGATAAGGTAAGGACTTGATGAAAAGAATAGTTTGAAAGTCTGATCAATGGAAATTAAGAGAAAAAAAGCAACTGTCAACATGATTGGTTTTGGGGGCGTACAGAGAAGGAATGCAGCGCCAGGAAACGTGACACTCACAGAGGTAAAGAACACCGTGAAGCAGCTGAAAAATGGGAAAGCAGCGGGGGTTGATACGGTGTATGGAGAGATGATTAAGTGTAGCAGGAAGAGTGAAATGAAGTGATTGTTGGAGACAAGTAAGAAGGCATGGGTGAGTGAAACTGTGCCAGTAGAGTGAAAAAGGCAGTGATTGTCCCCATGTAAAAATGAAGGTGAGCGAAGTGAGTGCAAGAATTATTGTGTCATAAGTCTACTTTGTGCGGTAGGGAAGGTATATGGAAGAATTATTATAGAGAAAGTACGCGAGACATCAGAAGCCCTAGTGAGTGATGAAGAGGGTGGCTTTAGGGGTGGCAGAGGATGTATGGATCAAATACTTGCAGTGAGACAGATAGAGATGGCATGTGAGAAGGACAATAAGGTGTTTATGGCATTTTTGGACCTGGAAAATGCATAAGACAAAGCAGACAGAGAAGGATTGTGGAAGGTTTTGCGCATGTAAGGTGTAGATGGTAAGCTGGTAGGTGCCACCAGGAGTTTTATGATGGTAGCAAGGCATGTGTATGGGTAAATGGGCATCTATGTGAATGGTTCACTATCAATGTAGGCATGCAACAAGGGTGCATGATGTCCCCATGGTTGTTCAATATATATATGGATGGGGTGATAAGAGAAGTAAAAACACGAATACTGGAGACAGTGATGACATTGGTAACGAATAGTGTTGGATGGAATATCTCAAATTCGTTGTATGCTGATGATGCAGTGCTACTTGCAAATACCAGGAAAGAGCTTGGTAGACTAGTACAGTACATCCTCCCCACAGTACGTGAGTTCCGAGTACGAGATCCCCCTTGTACACAAGGACCTTTTTTTTTTTTTTTTTTTTTTAAAGTACGCGAATTGACCTCCTTATAAGCGAGACGGGCAGCGAAGAGTGGCCCAAATCCGGGGTTACCCCGATTACATGGCATTGCCCCCCTAAGAAGCGATAACAAGTGAAGGTTTATCTATCTATCTATCTATTGCCAGAAGCCATAATCCCGTAAGAGGTGGCCATTTGACAGGGAGGGGCACTAACCCTCTACCAACCCACTTGTTGACACGTAGGGAGCATGTATGGGTTGGTTATATGGTTACCACCCAGCATTGTAAATGGCTTCCTGGCTTACAGGAAACCATTTGGCTTGTCATTCAATGTAAAGCCACCTGTAAAGGAAAGAAGGGCAATAAGAAGTGACAGGAAAGATGGGAGATAAATGGAAGAGAGGAGGGTAGGCACAGAAAAAGAATGATAAAGGCTAAGGAAGAAGTAGGCAGCACTACATCAAGTGAGTGGATGATGGTCGCCACCACATACCACCAATGATTTACCTAGTAAAGCCATGATCTTGCAGGTTTACTTTATCTTAGGTAATATGTCTCAGACAGTTTCCCTGTATAGTACAATACTTAGTTCTGAAAGGCATCTCAAGGGTTGCCCATGAAGGGGGGTGCCGCCCATATGTAAATTTTCCCATAAGTTCATGTATTCACAGTACAGTACAATCCCAGTTAACCGGGTGGCTTGGGGAATTTACCTTCCCGGTTACAGATTTTTCCCGTATTTCTGATTTTCAAGTCAAATCTATACAAAGGCTATCACAGCAGTAAATACAGTTCAGGTACTCACCAGTCACATTAGGGGTTACACTAAGAGATTCCGCCTGAAAAACTGCCTTGTAAACACACACCATGGTCATAACGCACGTGCGTGCAATGTCTAGCAATTTGCAGTACTGCAAATTGCACCAGTCCATTGTTTACCTAATTACTGTATTCATTATATGTACTGTACTCATAAAAATTGAAAAATAAAATAATGAAATAAAAGCTTGAACATTTATTAGTGAACTGATGATGTGTTAAGACTGCACTGTAGAATTATCACGACACCTGTGCCCCCACGTGAGTTTTGTTTACATTTTTGACCCCGACTGTTCTTCTTCTTCCCCACCTGACCTCCATCACTCCACCCCTCACCCGCCACTCAGATGTTTTGCAGAAAATAAAATAAATGATGTACGTATGAAATGCAGGCATATTATTTATTTATTTTTCTTCCAACAAAGTAAACTTTCATTCCTATTAACATTTATATTCAGCCATTAGTGTTTTATAATGTTCGCCTTTTTCAAGTCTGTTGCATATGTCCAGCTTCTGTTTCAAGGTAAGCACGATACGCTTACGTTTAGTTTGCACTTTAGGCATTTTGGAGTGTACAAATTACCGTCTATCAGAGGAACACAATAGCAAGAGAGCTTATTTACTGTCTGGTGGCAAAAAGCAGACTGGTGATTTTTGGAGGGTGTGGAGGATGACTGAATTCAAGTAGGGGAAAGAGGGGGAGAGGAGGGGTGGTTAAGAGGATTTGCTAGGGATTTACATTAGCCGGAAATGCCTTCACCTCGCTTTGTCTGACTTCACCCAGCCTCGCGTGACACGATCAAACGGCGGTTTGGCGGTCTATTCAAATTGGCGCTCAGTTATAACTTACTGACATTTTTACCAGCCCTTGAATTTTCCCGTTTTTCTGAGTATTCCGTTTGTCTGGATACCGGATAGCTGGGATTGTACTGTATGCGAATTCCTAGTACGAGACGTCCTCTGCCGCCCATATAAGTGCGTACTAGGGGGATGTACTGTACAGAGTTTTGTAGATGTCTGTGAGCGTCGTGCCTTGAGAGCATATGTAGAAAAGAGTAAAGTGATGGTTACTGAGAGAGAAGGTGACTCCCAGTGTGATGTTACAGTGAATGGAGAAAGATGGAACTGGTAAGACAGTTCAACTACCAAAGTACAGTGATTGAAAAGATAGCAAAATGTGCAAAAGATGTGGAAAGTAGAGTGACACAAGGAAGAAAAGTAGCTGGTGCAATGAAGGCCTTGATAAGAAACAATGGCTGGAGTGTTGCAGCTGCACGAGGCTTACGTGAAGGAGTGTTAGTGCCAACTATAACATATGGATGTGAGAGTATGGTGTGGCATGAAAATGAAAAGTCAAGAGTAAGAGCAGTGAAGCTGGGACTGCTGAGGAATGTATATGGAGAACAGAGAATGGATAGGAAACGGAATAATGTGATATGTGAAAGATGCAGAGTGAGGAAGTCTGTGGAAACCAGAATTGAAAAGGGTGTACTGAAATGGTATTGTCATGTGGAGAGAATAGATGACAACAGAGTGGTAAAAAAGACATATCTGAGTGAATCTGAAGAAGTGAGGAGGTGAGGTAGGCCAAGATGAAGGTGGAGGGATATGGTGGATAAGTGTGTGAGGAAGAGAGCTATGGAAGTTGGTGAGGCTAAGGGACTGACAAGAGACCGAGCTGTATGGATGAATTATGTGCAGGGAAGTGCATATCAAGGATCTGGCACCCCTTTTTAAATGTGAGTGTTTAGACTGGCTGTATCAGACAGGTGTAAGTGAAACTACAGAACATGCTGAATTTTTTTTTTTTTTTGGCCTGTCTGATCGAGCCAGGATTTCAAGGGCTTGAATGATGAGTGAATGTAAGCATGGCCCATTGGACTGGGGAAACTTTATCTGTGTATTGCTACTCCTCACTGTGCCCTAGGGTGGGAAAGGAGGTCCAGATGATGACGATGATGATAAGTACTGTACAGTAATAGTAATAATTCATGATTTTTTAAAAATTTAACAGAATGCACAGTAACTGATAAGTCTACTACTATTATACTGGTATTTCATTAACTCAGAAATATCAACAAAGTTTCTATCAGTTACTGCTGTCATTCAAATATATTTGTTAAATTTCACCTGAGGGAGAGCCTCTACAGTAAAATGGATAAAACTTTCTTTTATTTTAACTGCAAACAATACTGTATAAATAATAAGCAATATCTGGGTCATGGAAAGGATAGTAACTCTAATAAAATCATTAGAGTATAATGCTCTACAATCACTAACCGGTTCTGGCTTGTATTATCATCATCAATGCCTAGGTGACGAAGCTTCCATCGACGCCGGCGATTGCGTATGGCCTTGTCAGCAAATATCTTCTTCACCAGCACCACATCAGGCACCATGTCTGGGTCCATTGCATCAATGTTGGTGTCACTCACATTGGACTGGCGCAGATCAAAACTGAAACAGAAAACAGTTTTTATGGAATACACTGTTAAGTATGATTACAATACAATCCAACATAACAAGCAAGAAGAAATCATTCAGTACATTACCAGTGTTTGTTATGTAGATGGAATCCCAGGGAAGTACTACAGTATTATGGACATGGTGTGGGAATGCAGGATGTTAGCTGGCTTTAAGAAACTCTTCCTGGTGGAAGACTCAACCATATTTACATGTTTTGTCTGAAAATACTAAACATACATATTTCTATACATCTACAATCTACTGCCAGTGACTATGGGAAAAAATTGCTATTCAACCATTCCCTACATGTCACTGGGGCAAACAAAGTGCTTGCAGGAAGTTGGTGACCTATCCCGTGAAAAAAGCCACCCGTCCATTCATCATCCAACCCTATATCGCCCCATGAGGAGCATAGGGGGCTGGGGCTAGGCATGTTGGTCCTGACATTTAACCCCCAGGATACGCAATTCGATCGACCTTGCTGCCGTGAAAATCTGTATGTGAAGCCAATTTTTTTTTTTACTCTTATAGAAGTAAAAAGTGTTACGTCCAAGGTTTAGAGCTTCAATTTACACATGTTATGCTACAAACCGTAGCAGCCGTGGCTCAGTGGGTTAGAGCGCTCTGCTCTGACCAAAGGGTCGGAGGATCGAATCCACCCAAGGGTCATTGGTAGACATCAGGAAGGGCATCCGGTCATAAAATGCTACACGCTCCAATCCAAAAGTCCTCTACCCAGAGGCAACGCCTTAGCCCTTCAGGGATACCTGGTGTAAAAAAAAAAAAAAAAAAAGCTACAAACCAGAGCATTTTAGACCAACTGGTTCATGAGCTATAGCCCATCAAAGTTGAAAAAAGTTACCCTTCCAGGTGGGGCGACTCCAGTTTTCTATGTGCTCCCACCCCATCCCTCTCTCATTCCCCCCCTCCCATGACCTTTCTTACCCACTCCCATCACCAACCCTCTCTTCCTCCCCTATCCCCCTCCTGCCCCTACCTCCTCTCCCCCCTCCTTCAGCATGCACAATAATAGGAGCATCTGCATGCCTGGAGAAATGCCAGATGTCACCAATATTTTAATTTTTCAGATGGAAAAAAATCACGTCGGGCAATAATTGAATGTCCTTTTTCATGCATCTTACTTGTAAAAATACATAAATATTCTATTTCTTCTCTTTTAAACAGTATTGTGTCAATGGAGCATGAACAAAAGTAATAAAATAAAAAAAATATTCCACAGCGGTTGCAGCCTGGTTTATGCATGCATAGAAATATATATGTATATCTTTATCCAATAACAGAAATTAGTTATAACTGATACTAACAAATTAAACTCCCTATGAGTAGGAATAAAATTCAATTCACTTAAAAAAAAATGCCGATATTTATATGCTGCCTCTGGTAAAACAAGTTTTCAGAGGAAACCGAAACAGCCGTCTGTCTTCACTGGCTGATCTGCTCATCACCTGTGCCTACTTCATACATCTGGCAGTGCCAAGCTTCGGTATGCCCTAAAATTTTAGTCTAATAAATATTAAACTATAGACAGACCATATGTGCCATTTTTTGTACAAGTAAGATTATATACAAATGTCAATATTCATACGCCTTTTTTACTTCTTACAGTCCAAAAACCGTCTTTTTACTAATCTTCTTAGGGCAGAATATACAAATATATCATTTTATCGGCAATATTTTGGGTCAAATAGCATAAGTGACAGTTATTTACATTTTTTAAAGCAATTTACTTAACCAATATCGTAATTATCGATCAGAAAAATAACACTGAAATTTAACTAAGACCCCCTTAGTCCGCTGAGACGAAAACGAGACATAGTTTCTGGCGGTGTCTGGCAGATTTTCCTCTTCGCGCGAACGCTCCTATTATGTCAGTGTTCCTCACTCACTCCCAACACCCTTCCCCCCAACATTTTCCCCTCCCTAACTTCCCTCCCCACATCCCCTCCCCTCATAGCTGTGTAGCTGTCAAAAAAAATAATTTAAAATATAAAATAAATAAAACAGCAAAAGCATGCAAAATCTTATTCTTGGTATTATTCACACACTCCAGCACCCTCTTCCCTCACCTCTTCCCCCCCATCCCCTCCCCTCAGAGCTGTCAAATCAAGTTGCTGTAAGAATTTCAAGGGAAAAAAAAGCTAAAGCTACCTCCATCCCCCCCTCCCCTCCCCTTCCAGAATTTTCCAGCTCATTTTTTTATTTGGCAAAATAATTATGTTGGTGTCCTCATTCGCTCCCAACATCCTTCCCCCCTAACACTTCTCCCCTCCCCAACTTCCCCTTCCCTCATAGTTGTGTAGATGTCGAAAGAAAATAGAAAAAAAAATAGAGCAAAAGCATGCAAAATCTTATTTTTGGTGTTACTCCAGCACCCTCTCCCCTCACCCTTTCCCTCCTCTCCCCTCTCCTCAGAGCTGTCAAATCAAGTAGCTGTAAGAATTTCAAGTGGAAAAAAAGCTAAAGCTACCCCCCATCCCCCCCTACCCTCCCCCCCTCAGAATTTTCCAGCTCATTTTTTTTTTTTTTCAAACAATATTTTGCAAAATAATTATGTCAGTGTCCTCACTCACACCCAACACCCTTTCCCCCAACACTTCTCCCCTCCCCACCTTCCCTCCCCCCATTTCCTTCCCTCACAGCTGTGTAGCTGTCAAAAAAAATCTTTTTCTTGGTGTTACTCACACACTACACCACTCTCCCCCCTCACTTCTTCCCCCCCATCCCCTCCCCTCAGAGCTGTCAAATCAGGTAGCTGTAAGAATTTCAATTGTGTCAGTAACACACTTTTCCCCCCAAAAAACATGCAAAAAACATGGAAATTCATAAAAAAAACATGAAAAAACATACATTCTATGTTTCATGAATCAGTGTATGCAATTAAACAATAATCAGGTACTGAATGAAAACACATGACATGAATAGTAACAATAACTTATAACACTCTAGGCAGGGCAGGGGCAGGGGGGGGGGTGTAAGCAGACGGCATACTACACGGGGTGGGGGGTGGGGAAAGGCCTGGAGGGGTGGTATGGGGGTATAGAGGTGGGAGACAGACACCACAAGACAAAGAGGACAGGCAAAGAGGGAGTACAGGGGTGTGGAGGGGGGGGGGGGAATAATCGCCGAGCTAGACCTCAGATCATATAGCCCTGCTAGGGTTACAGGAGAGCGCTAGCCCTCCCAGCACTGCAGCCACCGGGTGGGGCACGAACTCGCAACCTCACGATTACGAGCCCGACACCCTACCACCGAGCTACCGCGCTCCCCAGGTGTGGAGGGGGGTAGGGGGGATATAACCCTCCCCAGGGAGACAGGGAGGGGAGGAAAGGGGAGGGTGAACCATGGCGGTGTGATGGAGGATGGTGGGGGAGGGGGAGGGAGGGAGCAGGAGGTGGTCAGAGGTGAGAGAGGGGGAAGGGGAACAAAGGTATTGGGGTAGAAGAAGGTGGTGAGAGGGAGATGGGGGAATCACCCCCCTCCCACCATGGGTAGGGGCCCGGATCCTCCCCCCTCCTTGCTCAGGACTTAGTTCTCATTGGTTTGCATTGATATACTATACATCACAATCGGGCCAAAGCCTAGAGTCCGCAGTTTTTCCAAATAGTTCCACTATCAATCACATTCGGTATCTCGTGTAATCCTGAAAAAGGATCAATTGATCCTGTTAGCACTTTAGGGGTTAAGATGAAAGTGACCAGCCTCACTCATCCCTGAGTGGCATTACGTGAACAAAAAACCCCAACCACCTCTTGAATATAAACCTACACCAGCTCAATCTGATTGGAGTGCCTTACTTACCCACTAAACCACCAGGTGCCATAATCTAGTTATATGGTTACCACCTAGCATAGTAAATGGTTTCCTGGTGTAAAGGAAACCATTTGGCTTGTCACTCTGTGTTGAGTCACCCATAGGCAGAACAAAGGGGAAAAATGAAGGAAAGAAAGACAGAACAAGGAGTGTAAAGTCACCTATACGCGGAAGGAAGTGGAAAGAACGAAGGAAAGAAAGACATACGAGGGAGTGTAAGGTCACCCGTAGGCAGACAGAAGAGGAAAGAATGAAGGAAAGAAAGACAGAAGAGGGAGTGTAAAGCCACTCACATGCACAGGAAGAGGAAAGAATGAAGGAAAGAAAGATAGAAAATGAAGGACAGAAGCAAGGAAAGGGAAGACACCCAAAGCAGCCACCCGTAGGCAGAAGGAAGAGAAAAGAATGAAGGAAAGAAAGACAGAATGGGAAGGAAGGAAGAGAGGAAAGGGCAGACACCCAAAGCAGCCACCTGTACGCAGAAGGAAGAGGAAAGAATGAAGAAAGAAAGAAAAGGAAAGAAGGAAGAGAGGAATGGGGAGACACCTGAAGAATGAAGAAAAGAAAGACAGAAGGAGGAGTGTAAAGTCACCTGTATGCAAAAGGAAGTGGAAAGAATGAAGAAAGAAAGACAGAAGAGGGAGTGTAAAGTCAGGAAAGAAAGACAGAAGAGGGAGCATAAAGCCACCCGTAACCAGAAGGAAGAGGAAAGAATGATGGAAAGAAAGATAGAAAAGGAAGGAAGGAAGAGAGGAAAGGGCAGACACCCAAAGCAGCGCTACAATGACAGAGAGGATGGCGAGTGCCACCACCTACCACTCACAAAATTAATAAACAAATTAAAAGGCAATGGACCCAAGTGAACCTACAGTTGGTGACCAACATTCAAGAGATCATACATAGGTGTGTATGTCCATAGCAACACAGAATGAAAGAAGCATGAATGAAGAAGTAAATAAAACAAAGATGAAGGGTAAATGTGTATGACAATGGGAGTACTGACTGGGCATGTGTACTGGAGAGGATAAGAATGAGAGCATGGGAGAGTTTATGCACTGTTCATGTAAAACTGTGGTCACACAGACACTTTTTGTAGTAATTAATATAAAACTATAAATTCTTTCATTTGTACTTTTAAAGCTTTTCTTTCTAGATGCCATCATCATCATCATCATCATCCAGACCACCTTTCCCACCCTAGGGCAGGGTGAGAAGTAGCAATGTCCAGACAGCCCAAATTTGCCCAATCCAATGGGCCATGCTTCCATTCACTCATCAATCAAGCCCCTGGAATCCTGGTTCTACTGGATACGCCAAAAACATTCACCACATTCTATAGCTTCATATAAAAGCATGAGCCAAATTGCAGGCCAATATTTCTATCATGGCAAAGGCAACGAGCCTGAAGTTTCAAAAACTGTAAAAGGAGCGTTAGGAGTAAAGGCAAGTACATCTAGCTCCCACTATTCGACAGGGATGTGTTCCGTAAAAAGTGGTTGACTAACGAACCAGTTGTTCCCATAAGATTGTTCAGAAATAGGGGGGTTAGGTTCCTGACCACCTTTGTCACTCAAAAAGTATTTAATAAAAAGGGAAAAAATACCAGTAAATATGAATGAAAGTGACACAGGGATTTGAGCTGTTTTCTTATAGACCTATATTCTCAAGGAAAATTATTTAAGTACTGCATACATCTCAGATGACTGACATTTGATTTTCAATAAAAAAATATGGGAGAACAAACAAAATATACCTATCTATCTATCTATCTACTGCCAAATGCCTTAATCCCATAAGAGGTGGCCACAAACAAACTGCCTCCACGTCACCCTGTCCCCTGCCATTTCACTGCCCTGCTCCCAGCTCACATCCCCCTCTCTCATATACCTCTTCACTCCATCCCTCCATCTCATCCTTGGGCCTCCCCCTCCCTCTTCCCCCCTCCACCTCACTCACATAAACTCTCCTCATTAATCTCTCACTCCATCCTCTCCACATGGCCAAACCACCTCAATGTGTTTCTCCTAATGCTTCCTATCACATCCACATCCACATCACAATGCTCCTTCACATCCTCATTTGTCAGTTTGTCTCTCCATGTGACTCCACAGGCTCCACTCAAATAACTCATTTCCACAGCTCTCACTCTTGGCTTCCCTCCAACAAGGTCCAAGCTTCACTTCCATACGTTAGAGATGGTATCACAATACTGTCATAAAGTAATTTTTATCACTTCCATGCTCACTTCCCTGTTTCTTATAACTGCTTTCAAGAAGCCAGCAACCTTTCTTCCTTGTTGTACTCTTTCATGCACTTCACCCTCTAAACTTCCATCCTTACTCATCACACTACCCAAGTACTTAAATGCACTCACATTGGTTTCCTCCTCATTCAACCTCATTGTACATTCACTGACTTCACCTCTCTCAATGACCATAACTTTACTCTTCCCTACATTCACCAAATAGATTCCGTTTCTTACATACTCTCCCAAACTCATTCTACTTACTTAGCGATATTAAAGGATGCCACCTGAACGCCTTGAATAGAGTGTTTATTGCTGAACATGCCAACTGGACATGATGTCACAACACCAAACAAACTCAAATGTACTCAATTTAAAACCATAAATAGCAGTGGAAGCCTAACTGTAAGCGCTGAAACCTAACTCAGGGGTTTCGCCCCCAGGACCCCCAATATTTATAACCTACCTAACTTAGTGCAAACTAAGATGTGCATTCCGTAAAACTGGCACCAAACAAGTATTGTGCATTAAGAGCATTTGTTAATCATAAGCACAGTCCCCAATAGGGTTGTCATTTGGTATTTTTCATTACCAATGTGGGCCAATCTGGTAATGAAAAATTTGTTTGGTAATGAAGCAGCATTATCCACTACCAAACAGATTTTTCACATGTATGATGACACAGAGGATGGAGACGGTGGATTGTCTGCTCTCTCTGATTAATCTGCTAGCCTACATAGTGCGAAAATAATCAGCATGTTGCTAATTATAAGGAGAGTGATTATTTCCATGTATACAGTGGGGCACCAACTTTTGCGACTAACTAGGACTGAAAATAATGCGTGAAAGTTGAAATCGCGAAAGTTGGGGCATTGTCCTTATGGCAAAAATGCTAATTGGTTCCTGGCTATCCTAAAGTAACACCAGGTTTTCATTTTCACTTGCAATACAGTACGGTACAGTACAGTACATCAAATCAATATTGTACATTGCATTGTGAGATACAAACAATAAATACACATTATATGAAGAGAAACATACCACAGAGACCAGGTTGAGGTGTTTAATGGATGTGTGGGGTAATTATCCGAGGCGCTTGGAGGGGTTATTGGGTCCCACCAGCCACCTTGGTGCCACCTCTAGCTGCCTCATACTACGCACTGTTGATTCTGGGATGTTGAACATACGTCAGATTTCACTGTTTTTTGCACCCTTGTCCATGTGCTCGACTATTTTCCTTTTCATTTCATTATCATACTGCCGTTTCTTCACTCCAACACGATACTTTCTTTTTGCCTTAGCCTTTCCACCCGATTTTGAAGGTCCCAGACACTTTTTATCACCGCCACTAACTCCTGGCCCTCCCCCCACACCACCAGGCCCTTTCCCCACACCACCACATATAGTAGAGGCCACTGAACAGTGAGAATCCAACACAATGGAGCCAGCGGCGTTCATACACAATAGCGGGAGTGGGTAGACTGAGTGTTGACATGACGTCATTCAAAATGGTGACAGGTTGCGGGCAGGCGACGCGGAAAATTTAAAGTTCAAAATATTGACCAAAACCTGAAATCTGTACATGAAACTCGATTTTCTTCACGTGAAAGTGGAATTTTGGGAATATTTGGTCTATGCCGCGAAAGTTGAATCTGTGAAACCTGTTGTCGTGAAACTTGGTGCCCCACTGTATATATAATCAACGAAGAATAAATGCTTGCTTAAAGAATTTGGTAATGAAAAGTTAAAATTGGTAATGAAAATTGAGGAGTTTCATAATGTGACTGAGTTCATATCTGGCAAACCTGATTGTCATCCGACCATGAGTTGGCGAAACACTCACTCAGATAGGTGAGCACATGACTGCGCTTGACAGAGGTTGTAATAGGGGTTTTGGGTGGTGCCATGGTGGTGCTGCAGTATTCCATGAGGCCAAAAAGAAATGCAGCTGGATGAAGAGGCAACTGATCAGCAGGGCAAAGCACAGGAGACAGGCAGCTCAGCCAATCTGTCTGGTGGCATGTGGTTTGAAATGTCGAAATGGTGGGGATAACCACTTCAAACAACGAAAAAAGGTATAGATGTATAAATGTCAAAACAATGAATTGTCGAATAACATGAGTTTGGTGTACAGTGGTGGTAGGTGGTGGCCACCATCATCTACTAACTTTATGCAGTGCTGTCTACTACTTTCACCATCATCTTTTTCTGTGTCTTCCCTCCTCTCTTCCTATTTCACCCATCTTTCCTGTCACTTTTTATTACTCTTCTTTCCTTTTCAGGCAGTTTTACATGGACTGACATGCCTAATGGTTTCCTGTATGTCATAAAACCATTTACAACACTGGGTGGTAACCACATAACCAACCCATACATATCCCCTGCCTGTCAACATGTGGGTTGGTGGAGAGTTAGTGCCCCTCCCAGTAAAACAACTAACTGAAAGACAAATGGCCATCCCTTATGGGATTAGTCTAGCAACAGACAGACTGACAGACAGTAAGGTGTTTCACAGGGTAACAGGGTATATATTGAATGTTGCAAAACACTTGATCCTCACTGATGCCTGTGTTCGTTTAGATGTGAAAAGATGTTTGAACAAGTTTTGATGATACGACAGCATTTGGTTGTCCCGCAAACTGACATTCTGTTTAGTCCATAGCAAGCACTCAGCCAGGAAGGATGTCAGTGTGGCGCAATGGACACTTGAAGCATTTCCAAGGTGTGGTTGATTGGACGGCCAAGTGCAGACATTTTAGCTTGCCGTCTGCCAACAAAACTGCAAGTTTTGAAGAAAGTGAAGTATCATCAAACACAGCAAAAGCTGGGCAGAGCCAAATGTCTGAATCTCTGCCTGGACACCATACTTCCATTCTGGCACAAAGCCAGGATTCCTATAATGATGCAAGACAATGCACTTCGCAAGATGGAAGCTCACTTGGTGCAGTACAATAAACTGGTAGAAAAATGCAGGAGACTACAAGAATCATTCCATGTACAAGAAGAGATGTTCCAGTCAGAGCTGAAGAACGAGATTTTTTATATCAGTCACAGCAATGCCCTCATGATGATGAAGAATGAAGAGGACAAACTCTTCTACCAGAGCCAATAGGAGGACCCAACAGAGCGTAGCATGGTGGGAGTGGATGCAACACTGCACAAAAAGGAAATCTGGAAGAGGAAACGAGACAAGGAGAGTGATTCATCAGTAATCTGCCGATTGCGGATGTCAGTTTCGACTTCTCTGAGGAAATCATAGACAGACCAAGTTGGGTCCTGGCCGGTAAATTTGGGACGATTGGCATCGTTGAGATAGACAGACCGTGGAGGGGTGGCCATGGCTGGAAGTGCGGAAGTGGCGAAAGGAGAGGAGTGGGAGAGAGAGAAGGTAGTGGTAGTTAAGGGCGAGCAAGACGGGGTATGAAGTGAGGCAGGAGAGTGAACGATAGGGGAAGGTTTCAAGGAGTAGAGGAAGAAGAAGGGAGTGTAGAGGTACGGGTAGAGGAGGAGGTATCTGGATGTACGAGTGTAGGATGGGTAGTAAGTGGTTCTGCGGGAAGTGAAACGGGAGTCTCAGGTACAGGTCGGTGGTACTCTTTGCCACTTCTTAAGTGGGTGATCGTGTTAAAGTCAGCAGACGGTGTGTGATCAGGTGATGTTTCCTATTCGAGAGGGCTGGTGTTAAGCGGTTGATATTGAAAGGATGGCATTTAATGCGGCAATGGAAGATGAGATGAAGGATGAAGATGGATATGTAGGTGGAAATGTACAATATAAAGATGAGAGAATGTAAGACACGAGTAGGTGTGAAAACGAATGAAGGTGAGGGGACGGAGGGTTTAAATAAAAGGTGAAGGATGAGAAGGATAATAAATAACGTAGGTGAAGATGAGAACGGGGTAATGGAAGGGAGATGGAATATTTACAAAATATCCAATCTGTAGAGAAAATCGAGGATAATCTCTATAGAAAGGTAAGATATACTATAGTTACACAGTAGAGACGTGATTGACAAGATGTATGACGTGCAGGTGTGGCTGGGTGTAGCGGGGCTGGGCAGCGCTGGAGGGACAGCTGGTTGGAGATGAGAGTGGCTGGGGATGAGACTGGAGCGATATGTTGGATGAGTCTTAGAAGAGGTGGAACTTCTCGCTGGGCTTAAGTCGAGACGAGAAGAGACGCGCCGATGAGTCACCAGCAGGGAGTTGCGGTCCTAGGAGGCTCACTTAATTCAGACCATATGTGAGGGCATGGTGTGGCGTCGTCGGGGCCGGTGGTAGGGGTGAGGGCAGATGTTGGTACAATGCAGGTGTAGAGCTGTTGAGTTGCAAATTCAGAGAATGGTGGTGGGCAGCCAGTGATAAGTGGCACCGTGGGGGCATGATTTATGATGAGTTCGGAACAGGTGAAACAGGTGCGTAGGTCGGCGATGGTGACACTTGCGGTCAGGAACAAGGTGTGTGGGTGGGGTTGTTTGAGAGGTGAGCACTGGTGAGAGAAATTGTACACCTGGAGGCACAGCCGGTTATTACACCAGTCTCTTCGGAGGCATGGGTTCCAATCCCACCGCTGCCACCAAATGTAACTTGCAATACTTTGGTAACAGAAACTCCGTGTACAAACAGCTAGTTAAGGAGTTTATTACGAGCTCTGACAAAAATAGTCTGCCCTTCTTGAGTGTCTGCTCAGAACTGACGCAGTAACGCCCTCTGCCCAGGCTTAGGCTCTGGGAAAGCGTGCTAGGTCAGCAAGCTTAGTGGGGGCATGTATGCATTGGGGGGGGGGGGGCATATATACATCAGAGGTAGACATATTGTAGGGGGGGGGGGTACATGGAAGAGAAGCTTGGACCTTGTTGGAGGGATGCAAGTCAAGAGTGAGAGCAGTGGAAATGAGTTATTTGAGAGGAGCACATGAAGTCACATGCAGAGACAGACTGACAAATGAAGAAGTGAGGAAGCATTGTGGTGTGGATGTGGATGTGATAGGAAGCATTAGGAGAAACAGACTGAGGTGGTTTTGCTATGTGGAGAGGATGGAGAGCAAGAGACTGAGAAGGAGAGTGTATGTGAGTCAGATGGAGGAGGGGAGAGGGAGGAGCAGGCCAAGGATGAGATGGAGGGATGGAGTGAAGAGGTATATGAGAGAGGGGAGTGTGAGCTGGGAGCCACACAGTGAAATGGCGGGGGACAAGACGACATGGAGGTGATTTGTTTACAGCCACCCCTTACAGGATTAAGGCATCTGGCAATAGATAGACAGATAGGCAGTAAACAGTACAGATATATCTGATCAGAGAATGACAGGAAAACTGAAGCCAGAGAGTACAGGATTCAGAAAAATCAAGTTCAGGAACATGAGAACAAGATAAGTCATTGCGCACATATACACAATGGCCACATTTGGCTTTGAAATGAATATAGAGAAGGTAGGAGGATAAAGAAAAGGGTTTGCAATCAGTTGCCTCAGACAGATGAGTCTCAGTTCAGAAGAGGTGAGGTTTAGAGGAGGAGAAGTGGTGCTCAACAGAGATAGCTAGAGGAAAGGCTGTGCATATTGCAGAAATAAAGCAGATGTGAGTCAGACAGTGGTTCCAGGCAACTCGCTGAGTGGTCACTGGGAGAGTGGCAGATGTTGGGGGCTTTTATGTCCCCCCCCTCCCAGACTCTGAGACTTGGTTATTAGATGCCTTTTTTTTTTTTTTTTTTTTTTTTCCTGAAAAATAAGTGTAGTGTGTAATGTGCATGTAGTTTGGTGTTGACAGAAAAACTTTACCTGGGGAACATACTGGCCTACCCTCTGTGTTACCGAAACAATGAAAAAGTACGGCAAAGGGGGATGGTCAGGAACTAGTCCCAAGGGTTGACGACCAGAGCTCCAGCTCTCAATGTCATCAGCTTTCCATCCAACTTGGGAGTACTGCCCTGCTCGACTGGTGCTACAGTCTACTCCCTGGCACGCTGATTTCATGTGTGTTGTGTGTTGGGGAGAGCAGGTGGAGACTGTTAGGAGTGAAAGGACTGAACTTGCTGGTGAGTCTCTTGAGTGTGTGGAAGAGTTTTGTTATTTGGGAGACATGTTATGTGCTGGAGGTGGGGCTGGAGCTAGCTCTGAGGCTAGAGTGAGGAGTGGTTGGAAGAAGTTCAGGGAGCTGTTGCCTTTCCTGACACTGAGAGGGCTCTCCCTCCATGACAAGAGATCTTTCTATGCAGCATGTGTTAGGAGTGTAATGCTGTATGGTACTGAGACCTGGGCAGTAAAGGAAAAAGATATTCGCAGGTTCAAACGTAGAGAAATGACAATGATTAGGTGGATGTGCAGCATCCTTGAGTGTGAGGCCCGGGGCGGCTAGGTTAACGATTGGAGAGTTGAAGGGTAGGATGGGACTGGGGTGTATTGGTATTGTGATGAGGAGAGGTAGATTGAGATGGTTTGGGCATGTGGAGAGGATAGGGGATGATAACCGGGTGCAGAAAGTGAGAAGTGTTAATGCCAAGGGTAGGGCTGTGAGAGGTAGACCAAAAAAGACCTGGGAGGAGGTCACTGAGTGTGACCTCAGGGATAAGGGACTGAACGGTGATGCTGCCAGAGATCGGGCAGCATGGACAGCCACCATTAAGTGACCAAGGCCAACTCATGCAAGCATGTTCGAGTCTTCAGGAATGAAACAAAATGAACAAAACAATTATAGATGTGGTAGGTGGGGGTGGTCACCATCCAGTCACTCAAAGTAGTGCTGCTCTTGGGTGGCTGCTCTTTCCTCTCTTCCTTCCTTCTTTCCTTCCTTACTCTATGTCCTTCTTTTCTTCTTTCTTTCCTTTTCCTTCTGTCTACAGGTGACTGTACACTAAGTAACAGGCCAAATCATTTCCTGTACACCGGAAACCATTTACTACAGTGAGTGGTAACCATATAACCAAACTATGGCACCTGGTGGATTAGTGGGTAATTAGGGCGCTCTAACCGGATTGAGCCCGTGTCGGTTTATATCCAAGGGGTGTTTGGGGTTTATTGCTCACATAATGCCACTCAGGGATGAGTGAGGCTGGTCACTCTCACCTTAAATGTCAGGACCAACTAGCCTGGCCCCGGGCTCTTACGTTCATCATGGGGCAACACAGGATTAGACACAGGATTAAATGATGATGATGATGATGATTATGTTAATTATAAAGAATACTTTTATCTGCCAATGACGCTATTCTGTCAAAATTTGCAAACCCTGGCGAATGAGTCTGGAAGAAACAAAGCAAGGATGACCTTAGAGGATAAGTGTGAGAAGCATACATGAAGGTAGGAGGGTTGCAATAACACCAAGGATGGTGAAAAGGAATAGGGAAGTTTGCACAGAAATAAAGTCACTGCATGACAGTACTGTAATGCCCACACTATAAGTAAGAAAACGAAGCTTCAGGCTTTGCTGGAAGGACATGAGCCAAGAGTGAGTGCTGAGATGAGTTATCTGAGTGGACCACCTGACAAAGCCTACAAATTCAAATCTTGCAAGGAATCCCAAACTTCTTGTATCATCTTAGTAAAAATTACAAATTGTGAATACTTTTTGGGTAAGTAATGTATTTTAACTGCTTGGTGTAAGGGATAAGTTGACAGGTGCTGCAAAATTATATATATATATAAACTTGGTCTATATCTTAAATGTTACTACAGTATGCAGGAATGATTCTTACATATCAACAATTAATGGTACTGTGAAATCAAGACAAATAAGTAATACATATACAGCATACCAGAACATAAATGAATATCAGAATATGAGGGCATTATGGCTTCCAAAACAGGGAAAGTAAACTAACAAAACAAGTCATTTACCCCATAACAGTGTCACCAGGATTAAGGATGTGTCCAAGGTGTGTCCTGCAGAATACCAAGTTGTTGTTACCCAAGTCACTGGCTCGCTCAACCCACACCTCTGCAACCTGGTGCTGTGGGAAGCAGGCACGAATGTTCATAACATGGTTGATTGTTTGTAATCAATTTAAAAAATATACTGTGAGTTCCACATGTCTGCAAGGCTATAATAAATGATAGTTCTCACAAATACATGAATTTTACTAGTTACTGTAAAAAGAGGGTACCGCAATGAACAGTCACCCTCTGACTTCACCCACCTCCCCCAACACTACTTTACAGCATTAACCCCTTAACCATGGGCATGTTGGAGGCGGTCCGTGCACCTCACGCGGGGATATTCACGCTCCGACTGACTTTATAAAAATATTTGCCAAAAATCAGTTATTAGTCCTAGAATATTATAATTACATATGCATATGGCACATACCTTCAGCTTTCTCCTGGGATGTTTGTTGAGCCTTCGTCAACTACCATAGGACTTGTGGAGACTTCTGAAGTTGGGTAACAAAACCTCCACTTTACACTTCCCGACACCCCTTAATGTGATTACCACTGCCTGATATTATCACTAGAAACACTAGTCTATGATTTTCAAGTAGTTTGGAATCCATACTCCAAAAAAAAAATCACTGTGAATGCAATGTAAATCACGAGCGCGTATAGGCTTCCCACCTGCGATGTTTCGCCGCTGGTATTGTCATATATTATTCATAAACACACTAACAATTTATATTCCTATTACTTTATTACACTTATATATATCTACAGTATTTATCCATAAGTTTCCTTCAGTAATAGTAGTTTATTTTCACTCCAGGCGCAGAGAACAAAGTATTCACTTTCACTGTCATTACTCATATTCTTATATTTGTAATTATTTACATTTCTATTTACATTTTCTATTTTATTTACATTTCTATTTACATTTTCTATATTATTTACATTATTTACATTTCTATTTTATTAACACTATGTTATACACTGTCAATTGCAGTAACTAAGGGCTCCTTTCCCTTGGAGCCAAACTGAAGCACTCATACTAGGAGTTTATCACCATTTCCTCCACTGGCTCATCACACGATTCACCAGAAAGATTGTAGTCACTGTCCATCATTATCATGGATAAATTAGCCAGTTCACATTCCACAGCAGAGTCACTTAGTCCTTTACCCCTTCCCACATGAGGTTTAGTAGGGGTAGAGGTCACAGAGCCCTCTAGAAGCAGTGGAAATGGAGGGGCGTGAGTGCGATATAGTTTCATTTCAGGAGACAACACTGAACTGAATGACGAGGCGGATATGGGGCCGCCAAGGGTTGACAACGTCAGCATGATGACAGCTGCTAATTTATATGCTGTGAAATGATTGGCAGGAAATCTAGGCAATACAAAATAAATTTGGTAGTTCCAGGTGAATGTAAATATCACTTAGACTTCTCCCTTCCTTTCTTATATATATTTTTATTATGAGAAAGGGTCATACAGCATATTTCAAGGGGAAATAAACAAGGAAAATTAAAGAACGAGTGCATGTGGGGTGTTGCCAGGTGATAATTAGCCAATTACTAGTGTATGGCACTATCAATTACCTTTTTCTTTTTTATATATATTATTTTGTATAAGAATAGGGCATAGGGCTCATTTCAATGGATGAAATGAGTGGAAAAATCCGGGCAAGATTTGCGTAGCGTGGCACAGATGGGGCAGGCGGGAGGAGAGGGTAATGGAGGGGAGATAGGAAGGGGAGTCAAGAACGGGGAGAAATGGCTAAATTGTCAACAATGGATGGGAGTACAGATGACATCAGCAGCACTGACTGTTGTTGGACACTGGCAGAACAGACAGATGATGCAAGCAACCACTTGAAAGCCCAGGCGAATTCAAAATACAGTACCACAGAATCGCAAAAGTGACGCCCTGCTGTATAATCCATTGCACACGAGCATCACGAAAGAGACGCCCCGCGGTTAAGGGGTTAAACCAACATTGTTTTCACAACAAATGGTAAACATCACATAAAGGGAACAATCTAAAGGGTTCTGCTATTGATGTTGGTACTGCAATAGAAAAGAGATGAAGATGCAACAATGTGGCAAAGAAACAGAGGTTGAAGGAAGCCAGTAAGAGGAAGAGAGTTCATCCATCCATCCATCATCCAATCCTACGTTGCCCCATGAGAAGCTTAGGAGCCCGGGGCTGGGCAGTTGGTCCTGACATCTAAGATGAGAGTGACCAATCTCACTCATCGCTGAGTGGCATTATGTAGGCAATAAACCCCAACCACCCCTTGGATATAAACCTTCACTGGCTCAATCCGATTGGAGCACAATAATTATCCACTAAACCACCAGGCGCCAAAATTTGGTTATTTGGTTACCACCCAGTGTAGTAAATAATTTCCTGGTGTACAGGAAACCATTTGGCTTGTCACTCAGTGTAGAGTCACCCACAAGCAGAAGAAAGAGGAAAGAATGAAGGAATGAAAGACAGAAGAGGGAGTGTAAAGTCACCCGTAGGCAGAAGGACGAAGAAAGAATGAAGGAAAGAAAGACAGAAGAAGATGGAAGGAAAGAAGGATGGAGGAGAGGACAGGGCAGACACCCGAGAGCAGCAATACATTGAGTGAGTGGATGGTGAGCGCCCCAATATGACAAAAAGCACCTGACTCCATCTTGTTGAGGAGAGCTGTATGTGGGGAGCCTCTCCACACGAGAGTTGTACTCTACACGGGGGTGAAAAAAACCCATGTATAAAGTCAACAACTGTGCAGGGGTAAAGAAGGTACGGAGTTGGTTTTGCACAAGAGATGTAACATGATCTTTCCAAAATAAATCCCAAGAGAATGGAATCCCCAATATGTTTAACGATGATGCCGGATTAAGCTGGATTTTATTAAACAATAGTGGGTAATCCTGAGGATGATTTTGTTGGATTGACAGGTGTAAGAACTGAGTTTCTGATGCATTAAAAACAAGATTATCTTTACCCCAGTCAGACATTAGGTGTGCCATAGCCTCATCCCCTGTTTGTTGAAGTAACTTCTGAGATGGATGTTGCAAGAACCAAATGGCAAGGTGAAGGGTGGAATCATCAGCGTATAAGTGGACAGGGTTAGATGAACAGCTTAGAAGGCCACTGATGAATAAAAGGAAGAAAGTTGGTGATAGGACAGAACCCTGACGAACACCACTGTTGATAAATCTAGGAGAAGAATGGTGGCCGTCTACAACAGCAGCCATAGAACAACCATAAAGGAAGCTATAGACGAAGGAACAGATAGAAGGATAGAAACTGTAAAATGGGCAGTTTGGAAATTAAAAATTTATGCCAGACTCGATCGAAAGCTTTTGAAATATCAAGTGCCATGGCACGGCTTTCACCAAAGTCCCCAAACGAGGATGACCAGGAGTCTGAAAGGTGGGTGAAAAGATCGCCAGTGGAGCATCCCTGATGGAACTCATACTGATGATCAGAAAGAAGGTTGTGATAGGAAAGATGCCTTAAAATTTTTCTGCCAAGAACAGACTCAAAAACTTTTGAAATACAGGATGTCAAAGCAACTGGGTGATAGACGGCTGGGAATGGTCACCCTTCTTCGGGACAGGCTGAATGAGAGCAAACTTCCAGCAAGAAGGAAAGGTACAAGTTGACAGACAAAGGTGAAAGAGTTTACCTTGGCGGAGTGTAAGCACAGAAGCACAGTTCTTGAGGACAACAGGAGGGACCCCATCAGGCCCATATGCCTTCTTAGTATTGAGGCCAGTGACGGCAGAAAATACATCAGCTGGAAATTTTAATGTTAGCCATGAGGAAGACAGAAGGAGGAAGTAATGGAGGAACAGCACTGGAATCATCTAAGGTGGAACTGGAGGAGAAAGTCTGAGCGAAGAGATCTGCTTTATCAGTAGAAGAAATAGCTACATAGCCATCTGAATAGAAAAGAGGAGGGAAAGATGATGAGAAAATGTTGTTAGAAAGGTTTTTGGCAAGGTGCCAGAAGGAATGAGAAGAAGTCGCGTTGGAGAGCTGAGAGCATTTAGTACGGATTAAATTATTTTTAGCAGAGTGAAGAACAGACTTTGCACGATTCCAGGCAAAAACATAAAAAAGATGTGATTCAGAGGCGGGTTGGCTCAGGTACATTTTATAGGCCCTCACCTTGTTGTGGACAGCATTAGAACAAGCATGATTACACCAAGGCTTTCTTGCATTAGTCAAAGGATATGAGAAAGGAATGTATGCTTCCATGCCCAAGAGAATATCCTCTGTAAGGTGCAAGGCACACTCAGATGGGTCCTGGCCATGGAAGCAATAATCATTCCAAGGAAAATCAAAGAAGTACTGCCTGAGGGCCTCCTAATCTGCTGCTCCAAAGTGCCACAAACGACATTTCTTTGGAGGGTCTGCAGGCTGTACTGGAGCGATAGGACAGGTTAAGATAATAAGGTTGTGATCAGAATAGATCAATGGAGACGCAAGATTAACAGCGAAAGCAGAAGGATAAGTTGTAAGGAAGAGGTCAAATATGTTGGAACTCTCTCCGAGACAATCAGGGATACGGGTAGGGTGCTGTGCAAGCTGCACTAGGTCATTATAGACAGAAAAGATGTAGGCTTGTTCACCTGGCGGATCAGTGAAAGGAGAGGAGAGCCATAGGTGGTGGTGAACATTGAAACTTCCTAGAACGGAGGTTTCACAGAAAGAAGAAACAGATAGGATGTGAAGCACTGTAGAAGTAAGACAGTCAAAAAAATTTTCATAGTCAGAAAAATCTAGGGATAAGTAAATAACAGATATATTCTGTCAGAGAATGACAGGAAAGCCAAAGCCAGAGAGTAGACAGTTCAGAAGAAACAAGCTCAGGAACATGAAAGCAAGATAAGTCGCTGCATACATATACACCACAGCCACCTTTGGCTTTGAAATGAGTACAGTATAGAGAAAGTAGGAGGATACAGAGAAGGTCTGCTATCAGTTGCCTCAGATGGCTGAGTCTCAGTTAAGAAGAGAAGGTCAGGTTTAAAGGAGGAGAGGTTATGCTCAACAGAGAGAATGTTTGAGGAAAGGCAGTGAATGTAGCAGAAATGAAGAAGAAGCAAGTCAGTCAGTGGTTCCAGGCAACTCGCTGCGTCGTCACCCAGATTCTACCTGGCTGCTGTTTCCCCCCGTCTCGTATGTAATCAACCTACTCTCTTTCTTCCTAAAATTTGTGCTGCACACAATTATGTTCATTGTCTTCCCAAATTCTAGTAACCTTTCTCCTTCCTCATTTCTTGAACCACGTGCACATCCCCCATGTACTCCTTCATACTCTTGAGCTGCTTCACCTACGTGACTATTTATGTCCCCTCCCAAAACTATAATCTCATCATCCCCCATACCACTTACTGCATGTATTAAGTCATCCTCAAATCTACCCTTCTCTACCCCATCCAAGCTTGCCTGTGGAGCATACGACACTATAAATGCAAACATTTTCCCACTGAACAAAAAATTCACTACCATTATCCTATCACTTACTCTCATAACATTCATGACATAATCCACCCATCTCTCCCCAACCAACACACCCACACCACCATGCCAAAACAACAATCCCTCCCAACAATCTTTCTGGCCAATCCACCCCTACACTGGACTTCTTGCACACATCCCACATCCACTCACCTCCTACCCAAAGTCTCAAGTCACTACCCTCGCTCTACTCCTCAAACTTCCCACATTCTACGACGCTACTCTGATTCCTCTAGGTGGTTTAGTGTCCTCAGGCTTGCTTAGAATTTCATTAACTTCGTCATAATCAGTAAAAATAGTAAAGGGGAGTGACATGCCACAGGCCCCACACACTGCACAGCCCAAGGTCCAGGCAATGGATCTGGGACCCCTAACCAACCAGCCTTGACCAGTGGCTGCGGTAGTGGCCTTGGGACACCCTGCCATGACATAAATGGGCAAGATAATGGAAAAACAGGTGACACTTCTATAAAGTTCTTAAAAATGAGTAATTTGGATATCACAGTAATATTTACAGGAAATGTGCAAAAATATACAACATTAAATTCAATAAATGATGGATATGTGGAAGCATACCTTGTGGGAGATTTGTCCCTGACCAGTAAATCGTTGGACATCAGCCTCTGAGACATCCATCACAATGAACTCTGTTAGTCTCCTTGCTGTGCACAGTGTTGCAAAAGGAGTACGCCAAAATACTGTGCTGCTCACCTCAGCCACTGAAAAGCAATGCACATTCATACAAATGATGTTTTTATCATGACACCAGTTAATAATAAGTATATTAGTAGCTAACTTTAAGATATATGCTTGAACTCCTAGAACCAAGTGATGTGTTTTTCATTTCATTGTTAGTCTCCAGACTTCTCACAAAAAAAAAAAAAAAAAAAAAAAAAAAAAAAAAAAAAGTATATTAGTAGCTAACTTTAAGATATAAGCTTGAACTCCTTCAATGAAGTGACATGTTTTTTGTTTCATTCTTACCGTCTTCAGACTTCTAAAACATATAAAGTATTGTTACATCCACATCCCACACTGCCACGGGCTCCAAGAGCAGTAGCTCAGTACAGGAAGGATGACACCCAATGAATCATCATTCTTAGGAACAGCCTTTCAGTGTACAATAGCTAGATCTAGATCTTTACACAAGATCAACTCGGGCGTAATAACACAGGCTCCTCGCATCTGTTATCTTAATTTTACCAAGTAAATGAAGTCAGTGAATATACAGTAAGGTTGGATGAGGAGGAAATGGAAATGTGAGTGTGTTTAACCCCTTAACCGCAGGGCATCACTTTCGTGACGCTCGGGCGCAATAGATCATACCGCGGGGCGTCACTTTTGTGAATCTGTGTTATTTTCAATTATCCTGGGCTTTCAAGTGGTGGCTTGTATCATCTATCAGTACTGCCAATGTCCAACACTAGTCAGCACTCCAAATCTCATCTGTACTCCCATCCATTGTTGACATTTTAGCCATTTTCCCCCATTCCTGACTCCCCTCCTTACCTCCCCTCCATTACCCTGTCCTCTCACCTCCCCGGCCGCACTGCGCTAAGTAAATCTCCCCCGGATTTTTCCACAGATTTCATCCATTGAAATAAGCCCTATGCCCTATACTTATACAAAATAATATATACCAAAAAAAAATAAGGTAAGTGATAGTGGTATACACCAGGAATTGGCTAATTATCACCTGACAACACCTCACATGCATTCATTCGCTACATTACCACGGTAATTTCCCCTTTGAATTATGCCTTGTAATCAATTTCTGTAATAAAAATATATATCAGGAAGAAAGGGAGAAGCCTACGTGACATTTACATTCACCTGGAACTACCTATTTCTTTATGTATTGCCAAGATTTTCTACCAATAATTTATTAGCATGTAAGTTAGCAGCTGTCAGCCCCACTGTCACTGTCAACCCTTGCCTTCTCAGATAAGCCGCGGCATTTAGTTCCTTGTTCTCCGCTATGGTCAAAGCATGTCGCACTCGCGCCCCGCCATTTCTGCCGCTTCTGCACCCATTGCAAAGGGCCCCGTGACCTCTAAACCCAGAAAAACTCGTGGGGGAAGCAGGAAAGGACTAAGTGACTCTGCAGTGGAACGTGAACTAGCAGAATTATCAATGGTGATGATGGAGAGTGATTTTGACCCTACGGGGGATTCGTGTGATGAGCTGGGTGAGGAAATCGTGCCAGAAACTACTAGTACAAGTGCTTCAGTGTCCCAAGTTATCCCTAGCTCCAAGGGAAAGGAGCCGTTAGTGCAGCAAGGGAAGGAATTTGGGAAGGGAGTGAAAAGGCGGCGGGTCTGCCCCGGAACAATGGCCCCATGTGACCCAGCCCGCCATGAGTCTCGAGTTGATTCACCTCCCCGTTCCCCAAGCCCCACTTCACTCATTTCTTCCTCTTCTTCTGCTGAATTATCTCTGGAGTCTTCGTCGTCGGAGTCACCACCAGCATCAACAGTGATGGCAGGCCGTAGAGGAAGAGGTAAATCCCTGACCCGTAAAAGTAGAGTTGCTAGTGGAGTAAGGGCTGCTAGTGCTGTATGGCAACCCAAGGTCAGTGCGAGTGACCTTGAACGTGATAAATCTGCCTCACAGGCACCCTCCACCCTCACCCACCCTACACCGCCACTGCGGGCTCATGGCCTTTGGTTCCTTCTTCCTCGCATAAAAAAAAAAAGGGGGGGGGGGGGGATCCTGGACGCCTTCACGTCCCTGAACATCTCGATTTTGACGAGAGTTCCTCAGGAGTACAGCCTGCCTTCACTCTTGACGAGGATGCTGAGTGTGTGGACTTCCTTTTGGCCTTCCTCAATGACGAAGTCATGCAGCACATATGTGATGAGACCAACAGGTATGAATCACAACATGCTGCATGTGGTACAGGTGCAGCCAAGATGCAACAGTGGTCCATGCTGGGAGTGCAGGAACTGCATGTGTTCTTCGCCCTCATGCTTCTCATGCCACACTCAAAGAAGCATGAGTTGGAAGAATACTGGTCCATGGACCCCTTACTACCCTCACCCACCTTCAATAAGTACATGGCCAGAGATCACTTCCGGAACATCATGGGAAACCTGCATTTTGCCGACAACGATGTACCTTCCCAAACCGACCCACTCTGGAAGATCCGGGAGATTCTGAGCAGAATGAAAGATAAGTTTATGACATTCTTCCACCCCTTTCAGAAGGTTGTCATTGACGATTCCTTGGTTTTGTTCAGAGGATGTCTTATGTTTGTGCAGTACATTCCAAGCAAATGCCATCGCTTTGGAATCAAGTTCTTTGTACTGTGCGACTGAAAGACGGGGTACATCCTTGACTTCGTCATTTATTCAGCCAGCACTGTCGATCTTGATAAAACACACCCCCTTGGCTTCTCAGGCTGTGTAGTGAAAGTGCTCCTTGAAAGGTATTTTGGTGGGAATCATGTGCTGTATACAAACAACTATTATACAGCACCGAAACTTGCCAAATACCTTTCAGAGCACAGCATCGGCTCCTGAGGCACTGTGAAAAGTAATCGTGCCCACTTCCCTAAATTCCCAGAGGCAGGAACCTTGCAGCGAGGAGACATGCACCTACGCAAGTCTGAGAAGATGCTGGCAATACAGTGGCATGACAAGAGGGTCGTGCACATGCTCACCACAGTACATAAGGGGTAAATGACAGAAAGTGGGAAGGTCGACCGTAGGACAGGCGAACCTTTGAGGAAACCTGATGCTGTGTTAGACTACAATATCAACATGCGGCTGGTGGACAAGTCCGACATGATGATTGGAGAGATCGACTGCCTCAGGAAGAATAGTAGGTGGTACAGGAAAGTTTTTCTGCATCTCATAGACATGACGATGCTGAACGCCTTCATCCTGTACAAGACGAAGGTCAAGCCACCAAAGTCCTTCTCCCTGAAGTTGTTTGCCAGGACTTGTGTTCAGCAGCTGCTGGAAAGATATGGTAAGGTGACAGCAGCAACTCCAAGGCGCCATCCAGTAACACTTCCCGACAGACTTGAGCAGAGGGCGTACATGGATCGGCACAGACTGGTGCAAATGCCTGCCACAGGCAAGAGGAAGGCTGCAATCCGCAGGTGCCAGGTGTGTGCACATACCACCCGACTCACACCTGAGCACAAACACACCTCTTGGCAATGCGCTGAGTGCCAGGTTCCCCTCTGTGTTACCTGCTTCTTTGATTACCACAGCCAGAAGCAGTTCTAAAAGTGCAAGTGGGAGAGGAAAGTAATGTGAAAATAATGTGTAAATAGCAAGTGAAAGCAATGGATGTACAGTACATATGATTGAACAGTGTAATATAGTTTTATGTTACTGAAAGTGACAGTGAATAACATAGTGTAAGTAAAATAGAAGCATAAATATTGAAAATACAATAGAAAATGTAAATAGAAATGTAAGTAATTAGTAATATAAGAATATGAGTACAAATACTTGATGTTATAACAGTGAAGGTGAATCCGTGGCTCTCTACGTATTTTACTGAATGAAAAATTGAATGACTTCAGTGACAATAAACTAATACTACTGAAGGAAACTTATGGATAAAGACTCCAGATATATATAAGTGTTATATAGTAATAGAAATATAAAGTGTGAGGGGTTTTATGAATAATAAATGACAATACCAACAGCGAACTAGCGCAAGTGGGAAGGTCATACGCGCTCGTAATTTTCATTGCTTTCACAGTGTTTTTTATTTGGAGTATGGATCCCAAACTACTTGATAATCATACAGTAGTGTTTATAATGTTAATATCTGGCTGTGGTAATCATATTACGGGTTGTCGGGAAGTGTAAAGTGGAGACTTCGTTACCCAACTTCAGAGGTCTCCACAAGTCCTACGGTAATCGACGAAGGCTCAACAAACATCCCAGGAGAAAGCTGAAGGTATGTGCCATATGCATATGTAATTTTAATACTCTAGGACTAATAACTGATTTTTGGCAAATATTTCTTGAGAGTCTGTTGGAGCCCGAATAACCCCGCGGGACATGCAAAACATTGGGAAACATGCCCGCAGTGTAAGGGTTAAGTACTTCGGTAATGTGATGAGTAGGGACGGAAGTTCAGAGGGTGAAGTGTTTGAAAGGGTACAACAAGGAAGAAAGGTTGCTGATTCTTTGAAAACAGTGATAAGAAACAGGGACGTAAGCATGCAAGTGAAAAAGTTACTGCCTGACAGTATTCTGATACCAACTCTAATGTACGGATGTGAAGTTTGGACCTTGTTGGAGGGACACAAGTTAACAGTGAAAGCAGTGGAAACGAGTTATTTGAGAGGAGCATGTGGAGTCACATGGAGAGACAGACTGACAAATGAGGAAGCAAAGGAGCGTTGTGGTGTGGATGTGGATGTAATAGAAGCGTCAGGAGAAACGCAATGAGGTGGTTTGGCCATGTGGAGAGGATGGAGAGCAAGAGACTGATGAGGAGAATGTATGTGAGTGAGGTTCAAGGGAGAAGAGGAAGGGGGAGGCCAAGGATGAGATGGAGGGATGGAGTGGAGAGGCATATGAGAGAGGGGTGTGTGAGCTGGGAGCAGGGCAGGAAAAAGGTGGGGGACAGGGTGACATGGAGCCGATTTTGTTTGTTGCCACCCCTTCTGGGATTAAGGCATCTGGCAACACATACACAGATAGACAGATAGATAGATAGATAGATGGTAAATACACTGTCTGCTTCACAACTTCAGAACTATGCTAACTTCAAAAGGCCACAAGTAAAAATAAACTGAAACTCCCCTATTCTCTCCCCCATCCTCTCCCCCATACTTTTATAACTCTCCTTGCTTCTCCAACATTCTAGGACATGCTGCTACCTGCTCCTAGAAACAACAGTTACCAAATCGGAAACATCCCAAATATTCCAGAGTTTCATTACTTTATATAGCACTCTAAATTCTTTAGTATACAGTAAAACCTCAACATAGTGGACTTCAATAGACTGGAATTCGCTTTTATCGGAATCGAGAAGCTACCGGACTAAATTCCTATACAGTACACCCTCATTATCGACGTTTTTTTTATTGACAGATTTGATTATCGACGGTTTTTTTTTCTCCTGGGAGTTAAATTATTATTATTAATAAAATAAAAAAATAAAGAATTGTATTGGCACCTCCTAGCAAGTTTGCGCGCCATCCCGCCAGGTGTCTGGCTGCTCGCGGCACGTTCCCGCCGACCCAACAAACAACAGCATCAGTACACGTTTGTCTGTTGTTCTCATATCGTGTTCGGCCACATCTATCGTGCTTTCGCGATCATCATGGCTCCGAAGCGCCCTTGTAACACTCCAACTGGAAATAAGGCAGCCAAGAGAGCAAGGAAAGTACTTACCTTGGAAGTAAAGAACGAAATATTACAAAAACTTAGAAGTGGAATGAGCTATGCAGCGGTTGGTTGCGAGTATGGCATGAATGAGTCAAGTGTTCGTGGCATAAAACGGAGAGCAAAAGACATTAAAGATGCTCTGGCTTCGTGCACACCAGGATCGGCTAAAGTAACGATGCATGTGAGAGATGATGCCTTGGTGAAAATGGAAAAGGCACTGAATATTTGGATTGAGGACTTAAACCGTCGACACGTGCCGCTAGACTCCCAGTTCATCAGAAACAAAGCAAAACAACTCTATGCTCGGTTTGCTGGTGAAAGCAATGGTGTTGGTGAAGATAATGGTGATGAAAGTGAGGCAGGTGAAAATAGTGATGATGGTGATGAAAGTAATGACAATGGTGATAGGCCTAGTAATGTTGGTGCTTCTAGGCAAAAGAAATTTGCGGCCAGCAAGGGCTGGTTCGAGAATTTTAAGAAAAGGTATGGCCTACATAACATTAGGATGACTGGTGAAGCAGCTTCAGCAGATCAGATAGCAGGAGAATCGTACCCACGTGACTTTGCTGAACTTATAAGGGAGAAAGGGTACAGGCCTGAACAAGTGTTTAATGCGGACGAAACAGGCCTGTGGTGGAAGAAAATGCCTAAAATAACGTACATTTCGAAGGAGGAGAAAAGTGCGCCAGGCTTTAAAGCAGCAAAAGATCGTGTGTCTGTGCTGTTGTGTGGTAATGCAGCAGGACATATGATAAAACCCATGCTCCTGTATCATTTGTTATAATGTTAAAGACGAGTTGGATTTTTTGTCAATAAAGGATATTTCTTGCAAAAGTTAAGCAGAGATTAAATATGAAATATACGAGCATAAGGAGAGTTGATATTTCCTAAAAGAAGATCCTAGCGAAAGCTAGGCTAAGATTCATCTTTGATAGCATAAACTGCCATACAGTCGTGAAAATTTAGGTCTGGGAGAAGTGGAATATCAAGAATGAAAGGAAGCTCTTGAGAATGAAAGTAAATAGGAGAGCGTGGTCTCTCTGGTATGAGCTAGCAGCACCACGCGTGTGTTGTGAAGATCGGTGCGAACAGCTGATCTAACGTAACACTTGCCTCACACTCTCAGTTATTAGAATGTATGAATGACCACCACTGCTGCTTTCGTTTTTTTTTTTTTTTTTTTTTTTTTTTTTTTTTTACACACTCGGTTATGTAAACGTATGGATGGCTACAACTGCTGGTTTCGTCTTTTATTTTTAGATGGAGTGAGGTGTAAGTGGAGAGAGAAGTGATGATACAGCAGCCATTACAAGTTGAGGTCCAGTGTACGACCACTAAGCATCAACATCAGAGATTATGCTATTTTTCCATAATTCTTTACTTAATATAAGTAGTTTTATTATGATATTCAGTTTTTCAATTGCCTAACTAATTTATTTCTAAGAAACACTAAAACTAAACTGCATATTACATACGTGTGATTGAAGGGATACTAAAATATATAAACAAAGGGTACCTGACCAGACGAAAATCGGTATCGACAGTTTTAGGCATCGACGGGTATCTTAGGTACCTAACCCCCGTCGATAATGAGGGTGTACTGTACTGTATATCGGAAAATGTCCAATATACAGTAGCAGTCCGGATTGCCTGACCTCTTCAGCTATATTCAACACAATAAAGTAAATAAAAGACATGTCTGTCAGTGTACAGTACAGTATTATTTTATATATATTATACCATTTGATTATTGTAGTGAAGGTATAATACAGTACAGTACTGCAATGGTACTGAAAACTCTTTAAAAACCGTTGGTGCGATTATCAGAAAGCTGAGGAAAAAGATGAAAGTGAGCAAGGAATGGAGCACCACAAGGTCAGCAAACCACTAATCAGCTGACCGAGATACAAACGTGCAATCTTGGACCAAATTGGCAATTTTAACTGAAAAATATTTTAATCTTTATCACCATATAGGTTTCCACACCTAATTATTTGAAAGTCAGTCAAAAGTTTGTGCTTAATTTAATTATTAATAGAAAATCAGGATTCAGAGTGACAATTTCTTAAAGGTAGCAGAAGTGTTTTGCCTCTAGCGTAACAACTCACCCTGACGGACTTTTGTTTTGGATAAATACCGATTTACAATGCAGATACATTTATTTTGTACTCAAAATAAATATTTATGCAAAACAGAAGTCTGTCAAGGTGTGCTGACGATCTGAAGGGGAAATATCTGCTAATATTGGCCAACCACTTATCAGCTGACCGAGATACAAACACTGACGATCTGAAGGGGAAATATCTGTTAACATTCGTGCATTTTAGCTATGAAACCTAATTTTTTTATTAAGTTATATTAGGTTCAATTTTTTTTGCCAATTCCAGATAATTAGGTGGTATGATCCACTGGGCAAAAAAAACAATTAAAATATTTTCCAGTGAAAAGTGCCGATTTGGTATTTAGTCACACCGAGTCGGGTGAGCTGGGTGAGAAGGAATGGATTCCCCTGGCTTTTTCTGTAATATATATTTTTTATTACCTATGAATATTATTGTGTCCAAGCCTTCCTTAAACTTTACTGTTTATGCAATAAACTAATTATAGTGACATTTGAGAAAGGTAAGAGGCAAATGGGATACTGCCATGAGTTAGGAGCTGGTGGTGTGAAGCAGGTTGGTAGCCAAGATGTGTTTCATGTATGAAAATAATTTTTTGTGTGTGTTACAAATGGCCTTTATCAAGTCAAAACCTTGTTGTGCCGCAGACTGCTTATAGTTTTATATGAGAGAATAATGGCCAGACTTTTGTTGAGAATCCCGGACCTGTACAGGCATTTGTCTGGAATTTGATAATATTGTCTGGCCTCAGCCCGTATCCGGGGAATCTGAAATCCGGGAAATAGGGGTCGGCCAAATCGAGGGTCGAGTGTACTTGGTAAATTAATGTGTCTGGTGTAAGCTATATAAATATATTTTGGTAAGTTTAGCATTACTTACTGTTACTGACTAGTTATTCACTGCTCAATATAACACTACATTATTCAGTAATGTCTGTAAGATAATGATATTTAAGTGCTAAGTGGCACATACACTACAGTGCAAACCTAAGTGATGCAAATAGTGGTGCATGGTGGTGAAGTGAAGGGTGATGGGCGACGGTGGGTCATTGAGGATGATGGACAGTGTCAGAGACGAACAAACACACCAAAAATGACATTGCTTCCACTTCTCTCCATAACTATGTAGAGCATCTAGGCTTTCACTGAAGTGCCCATGGGTAAATAGAAGGGTTTAGCTTTATTGTGCTTTTTTTTTTTTTTTTTTTTTTTTTAATACAAAAATTACCGAACATAAAATGGGAAACTTTTGGGTGGATTGCTGCAACAGGGGCTCACTTTCGCCACCTTAACCACAGTGAAGAAGTTAAACAAGTACATAAGCATAAACATAATTACAGTAATCAGCTTTGTGAGGTGATATCGGACCCAGATCCCTTGGAAGGCCAGATACCTGGAATACCAGGATGCACCTAGAACATGCTTATGAATGTCCCAGATGTCAAATGAGTTAGCCACCAGATGTGCTGGATATCGAGTCCAAAGGTGTACAATGTCACCATCTTGCAAAGACATGTTTTGATGAATTTTTTCACATGGTTCCTGTCTGTGATTAACACCATTTGTTTAAGTCCCTCTTTGGGAATTTGTATAGATAGTGCATTAGAACTAGAGTGCAAACCTGTTCAATTATGCCCTGGACCATGAGTTTTCAAGGGACAACTGTGATGCTGAGACATGATTCCAGAGGCTTGAATGGTTTGCGAATGATTACGTGGCTAGATTCATAGAGCATGCTACTAATTACTGTCCCACTTTCCTGCTTTCTAAATCCTTATTTCTGGATCCTACTTTGTATCATCATTTTGTGTGGAAACATGGGCAGGGATTATGATGATATCTGACAAACAATAAGGTTTTCATCTTAACCCTCTCTGGGTTCAAGAGCTGGGAAATTCCCAGGGCACTTGGAGGTTCAATTTGCCTCTTGTAAAATTCACTATGTATTCTCTCCAACCCTCTCCATTTCTTACAGCATCCCACCCTCCCCCACACAAGGTATTAGTGTACTGCACTGCCTGGCATAAGAAAGCATAAAAAGTGTCAACACACTTCACATTTTTCTAATTCATAAAATGGCACACTTAATGAATATTTAACACATATATAACAGGATTAGTAGTAGTCAACAAGCATAAAATGTTTAAAAGACAAAACATTTTAGTCCCTTACATTGGGCAGAGGCTGGATCAATAAGGCAAATATGATTGGTGACACGCTGGACCACACACACTTGACTTATACCACCCAACTGATGAGCAAGCTTCTTGTGCAGACACACCACACTGTCCTTACAAACTGGCACTAGTTCCACACTGAAAGAATAACAGTACAGGGAGTAGTTACCAGGAAATATAAACAAAGTACACAAATACAAATTACTGATAAATTACTGATTGATGATTAGATGAAAGAATCAATGAATGATGAATTAGGGGTAACTACTGTAGTACACTGATATGTTGTAGTGGCACTGGAGGTAGACTTCAAGATAATACTGATTGTGTGTGTGCAATGTGTCAAGAACAGCATGTAGCGATTGTCAGATGTGAGAGGACTGCTCATGCTGGGGAGTCTCTCGAGTGTGTGGGAGTTTCATTATTTGGGGGACATGCTAGGTTCTGAAGGTGGGGCTGAAGCTTAGTCTGTGGGTAAGGTATGGAGTGGTTGGAGGAAGTTCAGGACGCTGTTGCCATTTCTGACACTGAGAGGTCTCTCCCTCCGGCCAAAGGGATCTTTGTATCTGGCATGCGTTAGGAATGTAGCGTTGTATAATAGTGTGGCCTGGGCAGTAAAAGAAAAGGACATTCATGAGGCCAAACACAGAAATGACAATGATTAGATGAAAGTGTAGCATGATTCAGTGTGAGGCCTGGGAGGGCTAGGTTTACAATTAAAGAATTAAGAGGAAGGGTGGGACAGGAGTGTATTGCTGCTGTGATAAAGAGGAGAGAGAGACTGAAATGGTTTGGGAATGTTGAAAGGATAGCAATGACAACTGAGTGTGGAAAGTGAGAGGCATGACCATCCGGGATTGGGCTGCGAGAAGCAGACTGAAAAAGACCTGAGACGAGGTCACACAGTGTGACCTAAGGGATAAAGGACTGAACAGGGAGGTTGCCACAGACTGAGCAGTGTGGAAAGCCGCCATTAGGTGACCAAGGCTGACACATGCAAGCATGTTGAATCTATCTATCTATCTTTTGCCAGACGCCATAATCCTGTTAGGGGTGGCCATTTGACTTTGAGTTATATGTTTTACAGGGAGGGACACTAACCCTCCACCAACCCACTTGTTGACACGTAGGGAACACGTATGGTTTGGTTATATGGTTCCCACCCAGCGTTGCAAATGGTTTCATGGCTTACAGGAAACCATTTGGTTTGTCACTCAATGTAAAGCCACCCGTAAAGGAAAGAAAAACAATAAGAAGTGACAGGAAAGATGGGATGGAGGGTGAGAGACTGACGAGGAGAGTGTATGTGAATGAGGTGGAGGGGGGGGAGAGGGAGGGGGAGGCCAAGGATGAGATGGAGGGATGGAGTGGAGAGGTATATGAGAGAGGGGGGTGTGAGTTGGGAGCGGGGCAGTGAAATGGCGGGGGAAAGGGCGACGTGGAGGCGATTTTTTTGTGGCTACCCCGTACGGGATTAAGGTGTCTGGCAACAGATTGATAGACAGAATGGGTAGACTAAAATAAATTAGGTTAGGTTAAGTCTGGATAATCAAGGTTAGGATTTAAAAAAAAAAAAAAAGATTAAAGTAAATTGGTGATGCAAAGACATTCTAAGGTGGCTCACAAGATGGTACACAAAGACTGCTCTGTCTGCAGTTTACTCATGTGTTCCCGATGTGTCAGCTGTATATTCAGTTGTTCCCAACTTTGTTATAATTCAATTAGTCCTTTGGTTAGTAAAAACACTTTTTTATCAGGGAATAAATATGTTCAGACAACTATCAGCTTTTAATGGTCACACACAGAACCTAACCCTACTTTCTGCTCTTCTTTCTGTGACACAGAACCTAACCCTAAACTCTCCATTGATTATTATAACATATAAATTTGATTCGTGAACATTCTTGGAACCTATCGCACATTATATCCTAACCTTACTGTACATGATCACTGCATTTCATGAGAAAGGAGTATCATACACTACAATGTTACACTGGGGTTTGAACCTCCATTATATTTCCAGCTTGGTACCAAGACCACTTACCTGAAAGTGAACTTATAGTTGTATGTATTTGAGTGGACATCATGTGAGATGAGTTTTTTTGACTGGGTCCAGCGACATGGGACAACTGATGTGAAAAAATCAACCATATGACGGGCTCCATGCTCAGTTGCAAAGTAGAAATCAATACCCTCTGAAACAGATTATGACTAAGTTCCTTCAAGGATAAGCTTAAGAAATTAGCTAACAGCCACAGATAAACTAATAAACTCTATATAGTATGAAAATAAAAAGAGAAGTTAAAGCAAATACAGGAAAGTTATAGTTCAATACACTAGCTCAATAACTTAAGTACTAATGTACATAAATATATATTTCTACCAGAATCATCTAGACAGAAATATATATTTATGTACATTGGCGCTTAAATTACTGATACAGTGTATTGAGCTATATACTTAATAAACATAAAGCCTGTTATGTAAATGTCTGAAATGACAGGATCAGCTGACTAAAATAGCTTTTTTTTTTTTCTAACCAGGCTATATATTACAATTATTGCACATAAAATTCCCTAGAGTACTCAGATGTCTTTGTACTGTTTTCCTGCTATTAACTGATAACACTATTCAGCTTCAAAGAGACATCTATTAATGAAGGAGTAAATGAAGGCTTTTCTCTAACCACCCCCCACCCCAGTTTGAAAAAATAAACTGTAAGGAGATACTGCACTACAAATAAAATATATGCACCATTGTACTGAGTGGGCTAATATTGTTTGTATACTATGGATATTGTATTATGCATTTTAACTTATGATCCTCCCTTTCTTTGCATAATATACTATATTATCCCTTTCTCATATCCTTCGACTAATGCAAGAAAGCCTTGGTTTAATCATGCTTGTTCTAACGCTATCCGCAACAAGGAGAGGGCCTATAAAAGATATAGGAGCCAACCCACCCCTCAATCACATCTTTTTTATGTTTCTGCCCGGAATCGTGCTAAGTCTGTTCTTCGCTCTGCTAAAATTAATTTCATCCGTACTAAAAGCTCTCAACTTTCCAACTCCAGTTCTTCCCGCTCCTTCTGGCACCTTGCCAAGGACCTATCTAACAACTTTGCCTCATCATCCTTCCCTCCTCTTTTCTATTCTGAAGGCTCTGTAGCTGTTTCTTCTGCTGATGGGGTGGATCTGTTTGCTCAGACTTTCTCCTCTTTAGTTGCAGGTACAAGTATCCAGCTTGAAGATTCCGACAAGGACAGCAAGAATGAAAAGGACTCCTCTCAGCGCACCACCACTCCAGCCATCCCCAAGCTGGGCGCACTCTGGAGGCATGTCGAGTTTGTTCTGGACTACCTTGAACACCTGGGGATGGGACCCCTGGGACTTGTGGAGGAAGTGTGCACTTTTAGGCAGCACGTCATCAATCACCAGAATTGCCATTCTTTACATCAATCAACCACTGACAGTTTCTTCAGGCCCGTGACCCCTGTCGTGTCCAGCCCTGGCTCCACACCACTGCCTCACCAAGACAGGCCTTCCACCTCTAAGCCACAGCCCAGTATATCAGCCACGGTGAAGTCGCCACTGGACATGAGTTTGCGGCTGTCTTCGGAGTCGTCTGCAGTGGGCAGTCCATCACCACGTACCAACAACGCGCCCCTCAGCTGCCTGCAACACCTACTCTCGGACTCTGACAGTGGATACACAGCAAAAACTCACCACTAGACCAAACAGGAATTTACAGTGTTGTGCAGTGTTAAGAACAGAATGTGACAGTATTAAGAAATTAGAATTCAGAGTGCAAAGGAATAAGTGCACAGTGCTACTGTACAGTGGAGAGTTTCATGTGCACGAGCAAGTAAGAAATGTGCAGTGTTAAGAAATTAGCATTCAGAGTGCAAAGGCTTAAGTGCAGAGTGCAACACTGATGAGTTTCAAGTGCAGAACAAGTAAAAAAAGAATGTGCAGTGTTAAGAAGTTAGAATTCAGAGTGCAAAGGATTAAGTACAGTGCAACACTAGATTACTGTGCGTGCTTCAGGTGCACCTTCGTACTGTCAGTGTCTAAGAGGAGGAAGGTTATTGTTCGTGACAGCCATGGATGTGTTGTAAATACCCTGAATACTGCTAAATATTTTCCATGCTCACCTCTAAATCCTCATTCTCTGGTTCCTTTTCATTTATTTCATGCTTTCTGTCCCTTATTTGTGTGAATAGGGTCTTAAATAGGTGCTATGCATGTCCAGTGGGGAGTTATGTAGGTGGTTTTCTGAGTTAGGCTTGGTTAGGGTACATAAGTACTTGTCCAGGAGTCATCTTCCCAAGTCCCGGACAAACCCAAGTTCCGGACACGTCTTTGGCTCTATTACACTGGATGCTGGAGGGATTACAGTATAAGAATTTAGACTGGTAGCCCCTCGTTTCCAATAAAAGTAAATTCCAGTCTATTGAAGTCTGTTTATATATATATATTATATATATATATATATATATATATACACACACACACACACGAGTATATAGATGTATAATATATATATATACAGTGATTCCTCAATTATCTCGACCTTCATTATCCGAACATGTTCAGTATCTGGACGTTGGGCTTTGGCTCTATTAAACCATTATCCGAATTTACTTGTTATTATCCGGACGTAAAAGTGCCCAAGAACTTCGGCTGGCCAGCTGACATGTCCAAACATTCGGTATTGTGGCCACTGGACTTGAGCCATGAGCGGGAAGTAGTCTGTAACTCACAACCAGAGATAAAATGTCCGTCTGACCCTGTACTGAATGGTCAAAATCGCACGCTTGTCCTATCACTCCCAACAAACCTCCAGCACCCGAGTAATATGACTGTAACCCACAAGCGGTGTCAAAATGTGTGCGCATTCCCCACCAAATGTCTAATATCGCACAGCCACGGGGGCTGAGTCTTTCCCAACTGCGACCTCCATCGAACCCAGACCACAAGCCACAAGTACATGTTCAGTGATAGCGGCCATTTGCCTCTCTATCGAAGGTTGAACGTCCTCCGGTCACGATGCGTTGTGTTTCCGCATGGCAACTCAGTGTCTAACACACCGCAAGCCACGAGTAAATGTACGGCATAAGCGCCCATCTGCTGTTGACAGAAGGTGGAGAATCCTGGCCACAGCCTTATCTCCCCCCCCCCTCCCTTCCCTCCTCCATACCCTCCTGGCTCCGCCCCTCACTCCCTCAGTCTCTACTCTCTTCCATGATGATAGCACTGACTCGTGAGTTTTCAAAGTTTTGTGTGATTTATTCAACTACAGTAAGACCTCACTATAACGGACTAATTGGGGCCCAAGCCATTCCGAAAAATGCGAAATTCTGATAAAAGCAACATCCGGACTTCCCCCTGTTAACTCTGACTTTTCCGATAAATCAGACACTAGTCCTGATCGCATGAACGGTTTTTAAACTGTTTTGACTATCACTGTGGTACTGTCAATCAATCAATCATTTCCTGTGGCACCCCACGGGATGCATAGGGCCTCAATGGACTCTCTCCACCAATATTTGTCTCTTGCCATCTCCATGTCCCACCAACACTCCTCTCCCGCTTTTTTCATTGTCCTCAACCAGGTTTCCCTCGGCCTACCTCTACCTCTTCTTCCTCTAGCAGTCCACTCTGGCACATCCTGTATTAAACTACCTTCTTTTCTGTATATGTGCCCCAGCCACTTCCAGCAAGACAGTCTCACATATTCATTAACTGGTTCCACTCTTGTAATATCCCTTACTCTTGCATCTGTAACTCTGTCTTGGCAATTTACCCCAAGAATCCTTCTCAGTATTATATTCTCAAATCCTAATACTTTCTGATCAGTTGCAATTGTACTGCACCATGACTCATGCCTGTAAATTAAAATTGGTCTAACCATGGACTTGTAAATTTTCACTTTAGTATGTACCAAAAGCAAATTATTATTCCAAACAGATTTCAACATTCCAACAGCTTGCCAAGCCTGTCTAATCCTCTCCTCAATTTCATTGTTATAACTTCAAAACATTAAGCAAATGGTATAATATATATACTACTACTGTACTGTACACTGATAAACATGTCTTTTATTTACTTTATTGTGGTGAACATACGTGAAGTGGTCAGGCAGTCCTGACTGCTTCTGGCTTTATCAGATTTTTCCAATACAGGTATATAGGAATTTAGTCTGACAGCTCCTCGAGTCCAATAAAAGCTATTTCCGGTCTACTGAAGTCCGTTATATCGAGGTTTTACTGTACTACTGGTCGTATGGAAATTCCGTGGTGACCACGAGAAAGCTCATGAAATCCTGCACCTAGGCATGTGCTTAACTTTTGGAAGATGCTGGCAAAATTTTGAATCAGGATGGTGGGAAGTTATATGAAGGTAAGTTTTGCTCTTGAACACTTTATTCCTGCTTGAATTTCATACTCCAGCTTGTCAGTTTTATGGTTTTTTATTAGCTTATCATACAGTATAAACACCATTGAAGATGATGGTATACAATTTACACCAATACAACTAATTTACGGTGGGATATTTGGGCATGGAATTTTTTTTTTGAGTCCCAGGAGCAATCACTCATCACAGGCAACAGATTTTCAAACCGTTGTCAGTTTTTGTGTGGTTTTTGGTTGCTTATGAATTATTTTCATGATGTTTAGCATTAATATGGATTAATCACGTGTGTTTTGATGTCTAAATGTGGCAGATTCACCTGAAAACAGTGCCAAAATTAGGAGGGGTACTGTACATACAGTCGTGTATTGGTCAGGTGTTTTTTGGATTTCATTTTTTTTTGTTTTCATGGTTTTCTTGGTATTTCTCATTATTTTGGATATTCCTGTGTGTGTTTTGACATCTAAATATGGTAGATTGACCTGAAAACTGTGCCAAAATTAGGAGGGGTACTGTCGTGCATAAGTTGGGTGTTCTTCTGTTTTCAATTTTTTTTTCATGGTTTTCTTGGTGTTCTGCACTAATCTGGATATTCCTGTGTGTGTTTTGATGTCTAAATATGGCAGACTGACCTGAAAACACTGTCAAAATTAGGAGGAGTACTGTACATACAGTCGTGTATAGGTAGGGTGTGTTTTGGTTTTCAGTGGTTTTCCATGGTCTTCTTGGTGTTTAGCATTACTCTGGATATTCTTATGTATGTTATGATGTCTAAATGTGGCAGACTGACCTGAAAACAGTGCCAAAATTAGGAGGGGTACTGTACATAATAGTGTATACCTGTAGGTAGGATTTTTTGGTTTTCACTTTTTTTTTTTTTCATGGTTTTCAGCATTACTTTGGATATACCTATGTGTGTTTTTATGTTTAAACGTGGCAGATAGACCTGAAAACAGTGCCAAAATCAGGAGGGGTACTGTACATACAGTGGTGTATAGGTAGAGTGTTTTTTGGTTTTCAATGTTTTTTTTTTTTTTTTATGGTTTCCTTAGTGTTTAGAATTACTCTGGACATTCCTTTGTGTG
>NC_137004.1:23439423-23616923 GCF_032717465.1 Coenobita brevimanus
TTTGTGTTTGGAAAAAATACTGTATACAGCACTCACTCCAAACATATTTGTAATAACATAAGTACAGTAGTGACGAGTTCACCAATACAAGTGATGTACTGAGCTGGTAGGTAATATTATGTATCATTTCGGCCATCCAGGAAGTGTTATCTGACTTGTATGCCTACTGTGTCATTACACTTGTACTGTATATGTTCACTAATTTATATATATATATTTTTTTTTCAGATTCAGGTACAGTACTGTATTGATTGCAGTATTGTACAGTATACTCTCTCCAAACAGTTGTAATACCTTAAGTGGTGATGACAGTGTTCACCAATATATTTAAGGTACTGAGTGGGTAGGTTTCTGATTATTCGGTAAATCCAATATCTCGGCATCATCCTGGTCCCATAGATGCCGAATAATGGGACTTTTACTGTATATATATATATATATGAATGTATATACTGTATGATGACCCCTCCAGATTTAGTGCCTTGAAAGCTGTATTCTGGACTTCCTACATTATGCAAAACTGCCAACTGTTTTACCTGGATGGTTGCTGGGGATCTTATGCTCTGTCAACCCTGAACCTCCTACATCAATTAGAAATCTTAGCTTACCAGGTACTAAATCTTCAGTAGTGATCAAACTGGTACATTACTGAATAGAACTCTCCACTTGCTGGTTTGAAGGAGCAGGTGCCTTTTTATGGCCCTTGTGCTTATGCAGCTACGTTCCCTCTTTAACATCTTTTCCTTCTCTTTCTATATGCAAGATGTGGAGCCTAATCCTGGCATAGTACAGAGATACTGTTATCTTAACACTAAATTCTTTGAGCCAATAAATGGAAGTGGTGGGTTACAATAAAATATATATATATATAATATATATATATATATATATATATATATATATATATATATATATATATATATATATATATATATATATATATATATATATAATATATGTATATATACTGTATATATATATATATATATATATATATATATATATATATATATATATATATATATATATATATATATATATATATATATATATAGATAGATAGATAGATAGATAGATATAGATATATATAGATAGATAGATAGATAGATATAGATATATATATATAATTATATATATATATATATATATATATATATATATATATATATAAATAGACAGATATATATATATATATAACAAACATCCTTATTCTCTTACCATGGACATTTTTAATTCCAAGAGTCTTTTCATGCACACGATGCTTCATGATGAGCTGCTCCAGATAGTAGAATGTACGTTTGTGGTCTACCTTCTGACGCACCTGTATATGATGGCATGTTAGGGGGAAGAAGATAAATGCAGTGCATAATAACACAGGACAGTTTATCAGCTGTTAAGGATTTCACCTAACACCCAAAAAGGCTTAGATCTATTCTTCTATACTCAGGCATAAAATGGCTGGGGACGACAATTTTTTGGCAAAAACTTGAGAACCAATGTTGAAAGTTTGCAAAAGTTGCCTCCTCCAAGAAATGCTAACATGAAAAGAGCCCAAACCAAGATCTGTTCATCTTGCAAAGCCTGGATACACTGTAATTCAAGACAAAATGTTACAGGCATAAGGAAAGGCAGATTAAGGGAGAAACGTCCAATGCTGATCACGTGTGTACTGTACATGAAGGACTGATAATATTAATTAACTTCTGCGCCAGAGTTCAGGATAAAAGGTGGTTGTGAAGTCAGAGAGGTACTGCATGCTCCCAGTTGGAAATACAGCTTTTACGTGTGGAAGGCTCACCACAGACAGCACATTTAAACTGGGTGATGTCAAAAGCTTTTACTCTCATCCAATCCCCACATCTTACCTGCCCACTTCAAACTCAAACTGTCTTCACCAAACTGCTGCACTTCTACCTCTATACTATCAATATTGGTACCTGTAATTCAATGGTCCCTGTTCTTCAGAACTGTCAGTTTGCACTCCTTTTACATTATGGTGGACACACAGGATCCTTCTAGCCTAGTTACACTCATTATTGTTGTCCTACTGCATAATGAAAGGATAAACTGGTATTCCTAGTCATTCATGCACACAACTGATCAACTCTGGAACTGTCTTCTTTAAGCAGCCTTTTCTCTACCAATAAACCTCGAGTCTTTAAGTGTAAAGTGTCCAAGAATCCTGGAATAAATGAATTCCTATTCTGGCGCTATGTTCAATTTTCTTGGAAATGGACAACTTTTTTTACAAGTTCTCAGCCTTAGCATCTTTATACATATGTGTGTCTGTATATATATATATATATATATATATATATATATTACACACACACACACATACATATATACAATATACACCATAAAATGGGGCAATTCGACTCACTTCTGGCTATTTTTCGATGTACAGTACTAAGGTTTGTCATGCGACATTTAGGACGCTTAAAAAGATCTACTGTATGTGAAAATGGATTTTAACATGGAAAAACACAGAAAAGGCATAGCTGAAAAATAAAAATAATGTTTATCAACACCTTATATGGGGCAACTGGATTTGGTGGGTTTTCCTTCAGTGAAGCATTCAAAGTTTTCATTCAAATCACTCAAACCTTTGATGCCTTCTTGCCCTTTGGCCGTATGACTTCAGGAGACCTGCCTTTCCACTCCCCGTTTCAATTGGAATCGAACCAGCCAAAAGAAGTTCGGTTATAAATGTCAACTGGTCCTCCTTCGATCCAGGACTGCTGCAAGCATTCATCCTTGTAAACAACATATGGACTAAGGTGCTGCCTACTGGCAGTGATGGTGAACATGAAGGATGTTGAACTCTTCACTGTATTCATGATATGCTCCACATGTTTTATACCACACCAGAATATCTGGAGCTTTTCCTCAGGATCATCTGTGATGTTGGTTTTGTCATAATTTAAGACATTTGCAGGAGGTACTCCCCTAAGGCTCTATTATATCTATTCAACATAGGCAACTACAGCTTTTCAGAGTCAACAGCCAGCTTTCTCGAAATATTTTGGCAATCCTGGAGGACAGCAGGTCCAAGTCTCTTCAGGAAGCCATGTACCCAGTCTGTAACTGGGAGATTATCTTTGAAATCCGTGATGTAGCGTCTACAACTGTCCAGATGGTACTTGATGAAGTTGCAGTGTATAAACTGCCCCCCAAATACCAAGTAAAATAGCCCCAGGGGGCTGAGTCATATTGCCCCAGGGGAGCGAGTCCAATTGCCACATTAGTCTAAAATCATGATATTTTATAAACTAAAGCAGCTGACTTACCTTGGTGGGCGGATAAACATTAATGGCACTTAGCCTGTTATTATATATCCAAGGGACAGCAGAGGAAAATACAATTAATCATGTAATTATGCTTGCAAATCACAGCTCAAAAAAATCTGAAAATACCAGGAATAACTGATCACACTTCACTCACTCTCAGCAAGTTATCCATAAGTTTCATTTACAGTATAAATCAGTGATTTCAGAATAGAGTACCATATGAAAAAGTCAAATATACCCCTACCGGGTATTTACACTGTCTGGACCACCTGAATCTCATTACCCATTATTGAGTATAATTGCTCCAGATGAGTCGAACTATCCCATCTTCTTTTCTTTCCTTTACAGGTGGCTTTACATTAAGCAACAAGTCAAATGGTTTCCTGTACACCAAGAAACCATTTACAACGCTGGGTGGTAACCATATAACCAAACCATATGTGCTCCCTACGTGTCAACAAGTGGTTTGGTGGAGGGTTAGTGCCCCTCCCCGCAAAACAAATAACTCGTAGTCAAAAGGTCACCCCTTACGGGATTATGGCATCTGGCACTAGACAGATAGACATATATATACATACATACATACAAACATACATAAATATATATATATATATATAAACATACATAAATATATATATATATATATATATATATATATATATATATATATACACAGTAGATCCTTCTTATCCGCAGAATTTGCATCCGTGGATTTAAGTTTCCGCGGATCAAACTTATTTCAATACCGTACTATACACTGTAACTTAATTTGAAATTGGAGCGCAACTCAGACTTTTTTGTAGCTACAGTTAGCATATCTGCACCCATGGGCATTCCTGCCACTCCGCCAGTCTTATTGTAAACACCAATCAGTTCGTTACTTATGTCGTCGTAGGTGAGAGTTTGGTGTGGGTGTAGTTAAGGAAGTAGGAGTGGGAAGAGTCAGGCTAGGGAACTGATAATCCGCTTATTATAATCCCTTCAGCCCAGCAATGTATTTTATAGGGTAGTTTATTCATGCTCGCCATATGATTTTATTCAGTTCTGGAAACATGTACTGAGGAGATTAATGTGGGCTGTATCAAATGCCCCTAGTCTGAATATTGCCTGTGCTCAGTTAAAACGACTGCCAAGTTAAAGTCGTATGAAGTGTGGTATAAGCAATTCAATGGATGGTACTGAGGACCATTTACTGTATGAGAGTGACAGTGAAACAGTGATGATGACCGATGAGAAGACTTCCAGTGATGCTTCAGGACTTGGGGAAAGTAGTGATGAATTCTCAGGATTTGAAGACGAGTGAAATTTTCACCATGTCAGTAATATGAAGTGAATATAGGTTTTAGGTGATCATGACAGATGCAACCATGGAAAATTTAGGATCAATGGTGCTGTACACCTTCAGTCTTGCACTGACGATGTTTGGATGAATAAATTGTTTGAGATGTTTCATGTCCTTAAGTGATGATATTTATATTGAACAACCAAATACATTTTGATGTTTTTGGCATATAATAAAGCCACTGGGTACTCCAAAACTGACTGATGTAAATGTTTCAGAGGCAAGCGAATGTTGCATGTGGTGTGTACATGTGTGCGTGTGTGTGTACCATAGCGACTATGAGGCAGCAGTGTTAAGACCAAAAATGGATGCTTTCACAGTACTCGAATGTTTTGAGATGGATGTCTGTTTTTAGCAAATTCTGGTAAGAGAAATATGCATTTTTAATTGTTGATGCTGCAAGGAAAACAGCTGACAGTAAGGGAGTGATACTGGGAGAAGAGGGTAGAAACAGTTGTCTAGCGCTTGGGATGCAGCAGTGTTGCTAAGGGATAGTTTCACCATTCTCGACATGTTTTGAGATGAATGTCTGTTTTTAGTAAATTGTGATCAGTGAAGAACGTATTTTTAACTGTTGATGCTGCAAGGGAAACATCGCTGACAGTGAGGAAGTGATACTGAGAGGAAGGGGTAGAGACTGCTGTCTAGCGACTGGGAGGCAGCAGTGTTACTAAGGTGTAACAATGGATGTTTTCACCATGCTCAGTATGTTTTGAAATGAATGTTTATAGTAAATTATGATCAGTGAAGCATGAATTTTTAATTGTTGATGCTGCAAGGCAAACATAGCTGACAGTGAAGGAGTGATACTGAGAGAAGAGAGTAAAAACAGCTGTCTATCCTGTTCCCAAGCAGCCTTGCTATATTGAACTTTGGTTGTAAAACATTGTAATTTGTGTATTTACAAGTGCTACCTTTTTATATTATTTGTGGAGGTAATTACAGGTTAGTTAGAGTGCATGATTAATGATGGTAGTAGTCTGATATTGTGCTTGAGTCAAGGCAATGTGAGGAAATTCCGTAACAGGTGTGAAATATGACGGGGTTCTTTTAGGATAAATGAACTGATGTGAACATTCATTGTACTTTATGTTTTCGTCAGTGAATGAAAGAAAAGAGTTTATTGACTTCATTTGTGGTTTTAAATTCATAAAATATTAAAAACAGTGTTTATATCAGTTTACTGATACATATTTACCAACAAAGTTGAGATGGCCTCGTGGTTTGAAGTCACATTTTGTTAAGACGGGGTTTTGTTTTCTCTTTTCCTGTATCATTCTTTGTACATAAAAGAAGAAACTAAGGGATGATGAGCAGTACTGAATAGATTCTGAAAGGTGAGTGTGTATCTAAGTGATAGTGGCTCATATCAGTCACGTTTTGTCAAGAAGGGGCATTGTTTTCTTTTCCTGTACCATTCTTTGTATATAAAAAAAAGAAACCAAAGGCTGATGATCAGTAATGAATAGATTCTGAAAGATGAGTGTGTATCTGTGTGGTAATGGCTCTTATCAAGAAACCTTACTGCAGTCTTGGTTGGGGCAAACTTTTTTTTCACAGAACTGCCCTGCCAGAATTAGGGTGCGTCTTTCACAATGCTGCGTCTTACATGCCTCGAAATACGGTATTCCTCTCTGTTACCACCCTTCTTCCATTCCCAGAAAAGCTTTCTTTTCTCCTTAACTGCAGCTTCTACACCCTCATCCCACAACCAAGTTACTTTATGTCTTGGTGGGCCTCTTGTCCTTCCACATACTGAATCAGTAACTCTCAAGAGTTGCTCTTGAGGGCTCGGTACTGTTCATTTACGCTTCTATCAACATCTCCCTGTTCAGCCACCACTCTCCTCATCTCTCTATAGAAGGCATCCATTACCGTTTAGTTTTTCAGCTTCCATATTTTCCTCCTAGGTGCATGGGTCCTCTTTTTCATCATCCACACCTTAAGCACCATGTCAAATATCAATATCTTGCATTGCTGCACACACTCCTCGCTCCCTATAGCTTTAACATCCCTCACTAATCTCTTATTAGCCCTCCTGACCATGAAATAGTCCATCTGGCTGCAATTTCCCCCCAGACTCATATGTAATCAACCAATTCTCTCTTTTCCTAAAATGTGTGGTGCACACAATCATGTTCAATGCCTCTCCAAACTCGAGAATCCTTTCTCCTTCCTTATTTCTTGTACCATTTGCACATCCCCCATGTATTCCTTTATAACCTTGAGCTGCTTCACCTACATGACCATGTAAGTTGCCTCCCAAAATTACAATCTCATCATCCTCCATACCATTTCCTACACGTATTAAGTCATCTTCTCAACCTCATCCAAGCCTACCTGTGGAACATACATCAATATAAATGCAACCATTTTCCCATCGAACAAATTTTTCATTACTATTATCCTATCATTTATTCTCATAACATTCATGACATATTCCACCCATTTCTCCCCAACTAACACACCCACACCACCACATCCATCTGCGCTACCCTGCCAAAACAACTTATAACAACAATCCCTCCCAGCAATCGTTCTGGCTGATCCACCCCTATACCAGACTTCTTGCATGCATCCCACATCCACCAGCCTCCTACTCAATTTCTTAACCACTTCCCCCTCTCTACCCCTCAAACTTCCCACATTCCATGACATCACTCTGATCCCCCTGGGTGATTTAGTGTCCTCGAGCTTGATTTGAATTTAATTCTTTAATGTGGTAATAATAGTAAAATTAATAAAGGAGAGAGACATGCCACAGGCCCCACCCACTGCACAGTCCCAAGTCCAGGCAATGGAGCTGGAACTCCTAGCCCACCAGCCTTGACCAGCGGTCTTGGGGGCACCCTGCCAGGACGGCTACAGGGACACCCTCCAAAGCGCACCTTGGCACTGTAAGTGCTCTGCCAATATACACCCATTGATAGGGCAGCCTCCTGGGGTGCTACACCCAGGTTCGGGCCCTTCTCTATTGGGCGGAAGTGGCAGGCTGGGAACTGCAATGCCCTGTACCCTCTAGCAGAAGTTTGAGCCCCATCTCACCCTGGCCCCACGATCTATGCTGGCGGACCCTTTGTCACTCACTTTAATCATCTTTATCTAAGAACATGGGCATAATCATTGAACTTTTTTTTTTTTTTTTTTAATGCAATGAAAAAGGAGACATGAAGCCTGCAAAGCTGTTCCCTCCAAGAAGAAAGCAAAGAAATGAGCAAATATCAAGATCCGTTCATTTTGAGATGCCTGGATACACTGCATTTAAAAGACTGGAGGTCGTAAGCAAAGGGAAATACAGTACAGACTTTTCATGGCTTACTGCTATAAAGCATTAATATAAACAACAAAGAGGAATGAAAAAGGCAAAAATTAGTCAAAGCTGAGGGACCACCAGATCCAAACTGACTGTCTCCATTAAAAGTTCAGTTTAAACTTGGACAAATGATTTTGGCGAGTTCTGAGGACGTACCAAAAAATGTGAAGTATGAAAATCTACTATACTGTGCATTCCCCCTCCCCTTTTTTTTTTTCTGACCATGCTCTTCCCTCCACTGGAATTAAAGTAAGAGGTCAGCATGATTAATAAACCCAGTATGCAGAGTATACTGTATAAAACTACTTTCATCTTTAACCTAATTTACCTGAACAACAGCTCGCCAAAAGTCTTTGGCCTCAACACGGTGGCAGTCATCACACATCTGCCCCACCACCACAAACTCGACAATGAAATCCTGCTGGAGCACTGCCCCTGTCTGGATCTCCTTCTGTACTGCTAGCTTGACCTGAAGAGAGGAATTTTACTGATAAACACAAGATCTATGCCATCCTGATCTCTTTACATACTGGAAATGTTAATCATCACACTCAGAAACATTCAACAAACTTTATTTCTAGGTCGGAATTTCCTAGAATTATCTTACACTCATCAAATAAGAGAATCATCTTGACTAATTTTTAAATTCAGGAAGATGAATCTCCTAGTCCTGAGTTACTTCACAGCAGAGTTAAAACCAAGACACATCATTATCTTCCTACAGATTAGGTGAATGAGTCCAATTTTATCTTGATTCAGCAATTTTATTTTAGTATTTTACAACTATCTTCTCTCAACCCCATTCTCAGTCTCCCTCTCCTCCATCCACCAATTTCACTCTCAGAACTTTCCTCATCAACCTCCACTTGTTCCATCTCACTAAGCTGTCTTTTAGGTGTTATTTTCACGTTTCCAACATCAACCTCCACATCACAATGCACATAAATCCTTCATGTTTGTCTCTGTCACTCCACAAGCATTTATGAGGTAACTTAATTCAACAGCTCTCACTTATGAACTATATTCCTCAAGCATCAACCAGATTTCATTACCATACCCTAGTCACACACTGTTTTCACTAAACCTATGTTTGACTCCTATTTGTCATCGCCATTCTTAATGCTCCTGCCACCTTTCCTCCTCAGTGCACCCTTTGCCTTTAAATTCATCCACTGTGGTATCACAGTACATCTTAAATACTGGTACTTGAACAGCCACACATTTTCCATTTCTGTGCACCATTCAGCAGTTGCAAAGTAACCTACGTCTATCTGGCTAAGCAGACCCATCAACCACAGGCAACTAATAGCCTCAGCAGAACCATCCCACGCAGAGAACTAATGTTCCCTAGCAGTGGTTTGTACCTCACCAATGAGACAAGGGGAAGAGTGCAGAGGTTTGGTTCCTGGATGGACATCACATTTGCATCTCTCCACCCGATTAACACCTTAACCGCGGGGCGTCACTTTCGTGATGCTTGGGAGCAAGGGATCATACCGCGGGGCGACACTATTGTGATTCTGTGTTATTTTGAATCTGCCCGGGCTTTCAAGTGGTGGCTTGTATTATCTATCAGTACTGCCAATGTCCAACACTAGTCAGCACTCCTAATCTCATCTGTACTCCCATCCACTGTTGACAATTTTGCCATTTCTCCCCGTTCTTGACTCCCCTCCCTACCTCCCCTCCATTACCCTATCCTATCGCCTGCCCGGCCGTGCTACACTAAGTAAATCTTCCCTGGAATTTTTCACTGATTTCATCCATTGAAATAAGCCCTATGCCCTATTCTTATACCAAATAATATATACAAGAAAGAAATAAGGTAAGTGAGAGTGCCATACACCTAGAATTGGCTAATTATCACCTGACAACACCTCACGTGCACTCGTTCGCTAATTTTCGCTGTTTATTTCCCCTTGAAATATGCCGTATAATCTACTTTCGTAATAAAAATATATATAAGAAAGGAAGGGAGAAGCCTAAGTGATATTTACATTCACCTGGAACTACCTAATTATTGCAGGCCACCACACTGTATTCTACGCTAAGTAAATCTTCCCTGGAATTTTCCACTGATTTCATCCATTGAAATAAGCCCTATGCCCTATTCTTATACCAAATAATATATACCAAAAAGAAATAAGGTAAGTGATAGTGCCATACACCTGGAATTGGCTAATTATCACCTGACAACACCTCACATGCACTTGTTCGCTAATTTTCGCTGTTTATTTCCCCTTGAAATATGCCGTATAATCTATTTTCGTAATAAATATACACTACATATAAGGAGGCAAGGGAGAAGCCTAAGTGATATTTACATTCACCTGGAACTACCTAATTTATAATGTATTGTCTTGGTTTCCTGCCAATCATTTCATTGCTATATATTAGCAGGTCTCATAGGGCTGAAGTTGGTAGTATTGCACCTACCCTAGCCAGGCGGCAGGAGGCCACCACTGTCAGTTCACTGCCATCTTTGAAAGTGGGAGTATGTCTGATTTGCTCCTGCTAACTTCCGTCGCTTTATAGCCCCATGCAAAGGGCCCTGTGACCTTTACCCCCTATTAAACCTCATGTGGAAAGAGGTAAAGGGCTGACAAATGATAGAGAGTGACTATGATCTTTTTATTGAGTAAAACAGTGCAAGTGGAATTGTAAATCAAGTGTAAATAATGTGTAAACAGCAAGAAAGCAATGAATGTAAATATAAGTGAACAGTGGAAAATAGTTTTATAAGTTACTTCAAGTGACAGTGCATAACACAGTGTAAATAAAATAGAGAACGTAAATAGAAATGTAAATGAGTAGTATTATAGAATACGAGTATATATACTAGGAGTAATGAAAGTGAAAGTTTCACTCTAGCATGTATGAATACTATGAGTTATGAGAGTGAAGGTGAAAGTGACATTCACTCTCAATGCTAGTATACAGGACGAGAAAGTGAATGCTACGTATTTTACTGAAAGAAATTGAATCCCTACAGTGACAATAAACTACTATTACTGTAGTAAACTTATGGATAAAGACTGTAGATATATATAAGTGTTATATAGTAACAGAAATATAAACTGTGAGTGTTTTTATGAATAATAGACAACACTAGCGGCGAACGATCGGAAGTGGTATGGTCATACGCCCTCGGAATTTTCATTGCTTTCACAGTGTTTTCTTGGGGGAGTATGGATTCCAAACTATTTGAGAATCATAGATTAGTGTTTCTAGTGATAATATCAGGCTGTGGTAATCATATTACGAGTTGTCGGGAAGTGTAAAGTGGAGACTTCGTTACCCAACTTCAGAGGTCTCCACAAGTCCTACGGTACTCGACGAAGGCTCAACAAACACCCCAGGAGAAAGCTGAAGGTATGTGCCACAAGCATATACGATTTTAATATTCTAGGACTAATAACTGATTTTTGGCAAATATTTTTAGAGAGTCTATTGAATCGCGAATATGCCCGCGGGAGCCGCAAGAAAAAGCAAAACAAGCCCGCGGTGTAAAGGTTAAAGACAACACACAGCTGCATGCACGGCCTCCTAACATCCACCCTTCTGAATCCTATCTTCCTCGTGAGGACAGGGTCCACCTGGCCAGGCTGAGATGTGGGCACCATCCAGCCCTCTTAAGTTACCAGAAGAGGCTGGATGACTCCGTCGCTGATGCCTGTCCAGGATGCAACACAGCACCCCATACTATTAAGCACATTATGTAAGACTGCATTGCACACAATCACCTACGCCAACAATACAACATACACTCTTTGAGAGCTCTGTGGGAAAGCCCGGTCTTGGCCATGGCCTTCCTAAGGGACTCAGGGCTGTTCGGCCAGACTGCCTAGGGAACAACTACTACTACTACTACACTCCTAACACATGCTGCATACAAAGACCCCTTAGCACGTAGGAAGTGTCCTCTCAATGTCAGTAGAGGCAACAGCTCCCTGAACATCTTCCAATCACTTCTCACCCTAGCCACCTCCAGCACATAACATGTCTCCAAAATAACGAAACTCTTCCACACACTCATGAGACTCTCCAGCAAGTCCAATCCTTTCACGCCTGAGAATCGCCAGCTCTCTTCCCTGACATTCCCCACACATAAAATCAGCATTTTCTCGCAGTCTACCTCTAATACCACTACATCTCTTGTGCACACATCTATCACAAACACCGCAAAAGATAAAACTGCTTCCCACGCCCTTGTGGCAAACTGCACATGGCCACTCTCCCTCTTCTTTGACTGTACTGCCACCAACCCTAGATATCATCACTTTTATTTTATCTGCATTTACCCTTATGCCCTTGCACCCCATACCATCACTCCACTTCCTAAATCTTTCCTCTGTCTCCCTTTCATTCTCTGCAATCAACACCAAATCATCAGCATACAACATCTCCCACAGAGTCCATTTCTGAAGTCACGTGAGAGGGCTTCAAGTACCATGATAAGCAACAAGGGACTCGACACTGACCTCTGATGCACACCAACATTCACGGAAAACTCATCACTCAAATCTCCATTCACTCTTACCTGAGTGCGAGCACTCTCATACATGGCCATAACCACTCTCACCAGCCACTCCTCCAACCCAAGCTTTCTCATTGCCCACTTCACCACCTCTCTAGGGACTCTGTCAAAGGCCTTTTCCAAATCAACAATAACAAAACACATTAGAATATGTACGACGTTGTGCTAAACAATATGACAAACGACAATGGCTTAGGAAAAACAGGCAGGGGGCTAGGAAATGGTTGGTACCCCTGCATATCCAACAATGTTGGTTATGCATGGGATACAAGAGGCATTTCCTGTGTCTGAGGTAATACATGCGTCGATATGGATGTTTCAACCCTTCAGAAACTAGCCATCGTAGTGTTCATTACGTATCTATCGGACCCCTGAGTAACGATACTTTTTTTGTACACCTGTACATTAGAATATGTAATTAAACACAAAAAAGTGCACTGGATAGGATGCAGAGCTGTAGTCTACATTTGTCATTGAAAAACATTTTATGTGCTCCAAAAGGATGGGTCAAGTTCAAGTGAAGAGTATTGTGTAACACTAACTGCTCTAACAATTCTATCTATCTATCTATTGCCAGACGCCTCAATCCCGTTTGGGGTGGCCACAAACAAATCGCCTCCACGTCGCCCTGTCCCCCGCCATTTCACTGCCCTGCTTCCAACTCACACCCCCCTCTCTCATATACCTCTCCATCCCATCCCTCCATCTCATCCTCAGCCTACCCCTCCTGCTTCCCCCCCTCCACCTCACTCACATACATTCTCTTCATCAGTCTTTCACCCTCCATCCTCTTCACATGGCCAAACCACCTCAAGTGTGTTCCTCATAACGCTTCTTATCACATCCACATCCTTACTTCCTAAAATAAAAAAAAAAATAAAAATAAAAGCACTATATTGCATATCACTTGCACAGTCAGTGTATTTCAGATAACCAAACCTTGTTTACAATAAAAATGAACGATTGACATAGCATCATTCATCTATAAATAGGTATCTTTAAAAATTATTCTAAAAATTTTTCAGAATTTCAGTTTTGTATTACACAATTAGACATTACATCATCACCATCATCATAATGCCTTCCTGTTTCCCATGTTCATATGATATGTGGAAATCCAGAACATGCCTCTTGGAATTCTCCTAAATACTGGAATTCTCCTAATACAAAATCCCTTCCTGTTTCCCATGTTCATATGATATGGGGAAATCTGGAACATGCCTCTTGGAATTCTCCTAATACTTTATATAAATCGAAGGAAAAAGAGCATTTTTGGTATAACTTCCCAACATCCTGGGTCACTGGAACTACAAGGCTGGTAAAATGCACTACCCTAAAAAAAAAAAAAAAATATGATGGCTTGATGGATAGACTAACTTTTTAAATACAGTGGTTCTCTACATAATAAACTAGCAGTAACAAAAAATGCACCTTGATCCTCTTTGAATGAGGCTCCGTCCATGCAAACCCTGCATCCACCAGTCGTACTTTGTTCAGTCCTTTGATTTTCTTGAGACACAACTTGAGAAGTTCTTTAGACTCAAGAGCAGCAGGTACCCAGGTGGCAGGAGGGTCCAAGTAACGTTCACATCCTCGGCAAAAGTAAATGGTGGTCTGCTTCAGAATACCCTCTGATATATCATTGCGTACGCGAATGCACGCAAGACAGCGATTTGTTGGGTTTGGTTGTATTTGGGCACCACAGTCACAACACAAGCTGAAAGAAAAAAAAAAAAATACAGCATACATTAAGTAGGCTGTTTCTGGAATGTTAAATAAGTACAAACAATCTGTTTAAAAAAAGTATAGCATGTTTGTGGTTTTTGTCAATCCATCTATCATCCAATCCTACTTTTTCCATGAGGAGCGTAGAAGCCCGGGGCTAGGCAAATTGGTCCTGACATTTAAGATGAAAGTGACCAGCCTCACTCATCCCTGAGTGGCATTATGTGAGCAATAAACCCCAACCATCCCTTGGATATAAACCTGCACCGGCTCAATCTGATTGGACTGCCATAACTACCCACTAAACCACCAAGTGCCATAATTTGGTTACATGGTTACCACCCAGCATAGTAAATGGTTTCCTGGTGTACAGGAAACCATTTGGCTTGTCACTTAGTGTAGAGTCACCCATTCACAGAAGGAAGAGGAAAGAATGAAGGGAGGAAAGAATGAAGGAAAGAAAGACAGAAGAGGGAGTGTAAAGTCACCCGTAGACAGAAGAAGGAAAGAATGAAGGAAAGAAAGACGGAAGAGGAAGTGTAAAGTCACCCGTAGGCAGAAGGAGAAGGAAAGAATGAAGGAAAGAAAGACAGAAGAGTGTAAAGTCACCCACAGGCAGAAGGAAGAGGAAAGCATGAAGGAAAGAAAGACAGAAGAAGGAGTTTAAAGTCAACCATAGGCAGAAGGAAGAAGAAAGAATGAAGGAAAGAAAGACATATGAGGATGTGTAAAGTCACCCATAGGCAGAAGGAAGAAGAAAGAATGAAGGAAAGAAAGACATATGAGGAAGTGTAAAGTCACCCATAGGCAGAAGGACGAGGAAAGAATGATGGAAAGAAAGACTGAAGGGCAAGTGTAAAGTCAGACGTAGGCAGAAGAGGAAAGAATGAAGGAAAGAAACACAAGAGGAGGGAGTGTAGTCACTCACAGGCAGAAGAGGAAAGAATGAAGGAAAGAAAGACAGAAGAGGATGGAAGGAAAGAAGGATGGAGAAAAGGAAAGGGCAGACACCTGAGAGCAGCACTACATCAAGTGAGTGGATGGTGTCCCCACCTACCACAATCGTGGTTTTTGTAATGAATAATAAAAATACATATTGTCTGTTTCTTGACAGTACAGAACATCAGTAATTTAGTGCAAACTGCTTTTCCTGAAAATCACACTGTCAATAGAATACAGTACCTATAATGGACTGTACCGGTATGTAATGAAAGCAATAAAACAAAGTCCCGGTACCTGTATGTGCAAACCAATGACCATTTGTACTCAATTCTCCTGATACTGATATATGGCAACATGATTTATAAATTTAAAACTATTACCGGTTAAGCCATATATAGACTCTGCAAAAGAAATGGACCTCTGCCTCAAAATACAATGGCCAGGAGTGGCCTGTTTCATTTGTTATACATGCCACACTGTTAGCTTAATTTGTCTGGTGACATCTGGCATCTTTCTAGACTTACTTCAAGCATATGCTGTGCTCAGACCTAACTCAGTCACCCACTAGCCAGGCCATGGGGTAATACTGCAGATTTTCTCCTAGCAGGAACTCTTGGATAATGCTTCCCACCGTATCTGATGTTACTAAGTGCACTCTAGTGATTAAATATGGGCGATACTGATTAAACTAATGGGGAGTAGGCTTGTACTCTCACCTGGAATCAAAATACCCCTATCAAAGAAACAGCTCACTGACCCAGATACTCAAAATGGCTGGTGACAAGAATAACAGCCAATGCCTGTGGTCTCCCACCAAATGCCCTGCCAAGAAAACCTCATCCAGGATGATAACAACAGTGACAGCTACTAATACTCTCCTAAGGTGTGAGGAGCTTAAAACTCCTGGTATTACAGCTACACAACTCAAAATTTTATCATCCCAAGTTCCTACATGGTGTCTATCTGCACCACCAACACCAGCTGTTGAAAGATCGTGACACTTGCTGGCCGAGAAACCATTTCTGACTAAATAAATGTGTCAGACACGGCTTGACTTTGCAAGAAAATACAGACATTGGACCTCAGAGGACTCAAGGTAGGTGATGTTCTCTGACGAAAGCATCTTTACGTGTTATCATCCTCATACTGGGTGGTAAAAAGGAGGCCCCACATTGTCAGTCATTACGACCCCCACTACACAGAGAAGACTGTCAAGCAGTGTGATAATGTGACGGTGTGGGACTGTTTTAGTGGGAAAAAGGGCAGGGGAATCCTCTACTTCTATCCTAAAAACACTAGGACAAATGCTGACCTGTATATGCAGGTACTGTACCGAATGACCATCTACAATTTTATGACATTTATAGTTGCACACATTTTATCCACAACTCTTCCCCGTCACAAGACAAAAAGGGTTGGGAAATTCCTCTCAGATCATGACACTGAAGTGCTGAATATGCCAGATAACTCTCTGATTTCAATCCCATAAAAAATGCATGGAATTATATGAAGGACAAGGTTACAACAAGCTGCACCTTATATGTCTCTCTCCTAATGGATGAGATTAACAACATGTGGGTCAAGGAGATGGATGCATAATTTTTCAGAAATTAGCATACAGCAAACCCAAATGCTCCGACTTGTAACTGGGGCCAAGGGTAACATGACCCAGTAATAGGATGCTAATTATGCTTCACAGCTTTGTACAGTAACAAGTGGAGTCCCACAGGGCTCGGTGTTAGCACCAGTAATGTTCCTGATTTATGTAAATGATGTGGTAGATGGAATGAACAGTTATGCAGGTCTGTTTACCAATGATGCAAAGATCTTGAGGAGAGTATAAGTAGAGGAAGACTGTAAAATGCTGCAGGAAGACCTGAATAGGATCCCAGTTTGGAGCCAGATGTGGGAAATGAAATTTAACATAAAAAATGTAAAATATTGGAAATGAGTAACAGTGCCAAGAGGCCATCACTGAATTACATGATGGGTAATGAACCAATCAATAAAGTGAGAGAAGAGAAAGATTTGGGAGTGCTGGCTGAGGATAGTTTGTCACCGGAAAAACACATTAACATGATAGTTAAAGAGACGTACAATCTCTTGACTAACATACGAGTGGCATTCCATTACATGGATGAGGAAATGATGAAAAAATTGATAATGGCCATGATCTGCCCCAGGTTGGAATATGCGGCAGTAGTGTGGTCCCCACACAAGAAGAAAGATATAAATTAGATCGAGAGAATACAAAGAACAGCAACCAAGATGGTCCCCAGCCTGGCAGATCTGTCTTACAGAGAGAGGATGGAAAAGCTGGACCTGCCTTCCCTAGAAGCAAGGAGAGAGAGGGGTGACATGATTGCAGTGTTCAGGGCCATGATGGGACTAGATAAAATTGATAAAAATTATCTGTTTGCATGGGATGGGAGAGTGACAAGAGGACACGGAATGAAACTGAAAAAGCCAAGTTGTTTGAAGAATATCAAGAAATATAGCTTTCCATATAGATGCACAGACCTGTGGAACAGTCTGGACAAAGAGATCGTCCAGTCTAAAAACTTAAACGAGTTCAAAGAAAAAATTTGACATAACCCCTTCTTTACCGACCCCTCCCCCCAATGTAAACACTAGGTTTACCCCCCATACCAACCTGATAGCTCCCCCTCCCGTAGTGTGAGGGGTTTCGTTTTCGTTTTTAAAGGCTCCAACATGCTTGCATGAGTCGGTCTTGGTCACCTAATAGCGGCTCTCCACGTTACACGATCCATTGTAGCCTCCCTGATCAGTCCCTTAACCCTGAGGTCACACTTAATGACCTCGTCCCATGTCTTTCTCGGTCTACCCCTCATAACCCCACCCCCAATAAACACCTCTCACCTTCCTCACCCAATTATCATCCCCCATCCTCTCCACATGTCCAAACCATCTCAATCTACCTCTCCTCATCACAACATCAATACACTCCAGTCCCATCCTACCTCTCAACTCTTCCATCGTAAACCCAGCCCCTCAAGGCATTGGACACAGGGACACAGTGCACATCCACCTAATCATTGTCATTTCTGCACGTCTGAGCCGGCGAATGTCTTCCTCCTTCACTGCCCAGGTCTCACTACCATACAGCATTACACTCCTAACACATGCTGCATACAAGGTCCCCTTAGCACATAGGAAGAGTCCTCTCAATGTCAGGAGAGGCAAGAGCTCCCTGAACTTCTTCCAACCACTTCTCACCCTAGCCACAGAGCTAGCTCCAGTCCCACCTCCAGCACACAACATGTCTCCCAAATAACAAAACTCTTCCACACACTCAAGAGATTCACCAGCAAGTTCAATCCTTTCACGCCTGACAATCTCCACCTGCCCACCCCGACACACCGTACACATAAAATCAGCATTATCTCGCAGTCTACCTCTGATACCACTACATCTCTTATGCACCCATTTATCACAAACACCGCACAAGATGGAATTACTTCCCAAGCCCTTGTTGCAAACTGCACATGGCCACTCTCCCTCATCTCTGACAGTACCGCCACCAACCCTAGATATCATCACTTTTGTTTTATCTGCATTTACCCTTAAACCCTTGTGCCCCATACCATCTCTCCACTTCCTAAACCTTTCCTCCGCCTCCCTTTCATTCTCTGCAATCAACACCAAATCATCAGCATACAACAACTCCCACGGGAGTCCATTTCTAAAGTCATGTGAAAGGGCTTCAAGTACAATGATAAACAACATGGGACTCAAAACTGACCCCTGATGCACACCAACATTCACGGAAAACTCATCACTCAAATCTCCATTCACTCTTACCTGGGTGTGAGCACCCACATACATAGCCATAACCACCCTAACCAGCCACTCCTCCAAGCCAAGCTTTCTCATTGCCCACTTCACCACCTCTCTAGGGACTCTGTCAAAGGCCTCTTCCAAATCAACAAAAACAAAATAAGGATCAGTGGTCCCCCTACCTGGCATAAACCCAAACTGCATCTCATCAATATTTACTTTCTCTAATCATACTTTCTAAAACTCTCTCCATTACCTTCATTATCTGATCTAAAAGCTTTATACCTCTATAATTTCCTCTTTCCAGGGCATCACCCTTCCCTTTATACACATTTACAATTACACTCTTCAGCCAATCATCTGGGATGACACAATCATAAATAATCCTATTAATCAGATCAGTGACTAAACTCACCCCTATATTGCCTGAGGCCTTAAACGTTTCGGCAGTCAACCCAGACACACCTATTGCCTTCCCCACCTTCATCCTGCCTATTGCCACTCACAGTAGCAGCATCAATCAAAGGCCAAGGGCCAGACACTGGATCGGCTGGCTCCAAACCTTCCCTGTCCCAGTCAAACTCCTCATTCAACATCCGGTTATAATGCTCTCTCCATGCATCTTTAACATCCTCACTGTTCACCACTACCCTTCCTTCATCATTCTTCACACACTGCTCACCTATAATATCCCGATTATCCCTCTTCACTTGACCTGCCACCTTAAATATATTTTTCCTTTCCCCATGATTTAGGTTATCAAGTAATAGTCTCTGTGATTCAGACTTTGCCCTGTATACCTCTCCTCTAGCCCTACGCTTGGCAGCCAAGTATTCCTCTTTGTTACCATCCCTCTTCCATTCCCGGAAAAGCCTTCTTTTCTCCTTAACTGCAGCTTCTACACCCTCATCCCACCACCAAGTTACTTTATGTCTTCGTGGTCCTCTTGTCCAACCGCATGTTAAATCAGTAACTCTCAAGAAATTGTTCTTGAGGGCTCTGTACTGTTCATTAATGCCTCTGTCTACAGCTCCCTGTTCAGCCACCACTCTCCTCATCTCACTATAGCAGGCATCCCTTACTACTTGGTTTTCCAGCTTCCATATTTTCCTCCTAGGTACATAAGTCCTCTTTTTCATCACTTGTTCTTTAAGCACCATATCACAAATCAATAGTCTGTGCTGCTGCACACACTCCTCACTTCCTATAACTTTAACATCCCTCACTAACCTCCTATCAGCCCTCCTAACCAGAAAATAATCTATCTGACTGCTATTTCCCCCAGACTCATACGTAATTAACCTACTGTCTCTTTTCTTAAAATATGTGTTGCACACAATCATGTCCGTTGCCTCCCTAAACTCGAGTATCCTTTCCCCTTCTGCATTCCTTATACCATACGCACATCCCCGATGTACTCCTTCATAACCTTGTGCTGCTTCACCTACATGACCATTTAAGTCCCCTAACCAAAATCACTATCTCATCATCCTGCATACTACCCACTACACATATTAAATCATCCCAAAATCTATCTTTCTCTGCTTCATCCAATCCTGCCTGTGGAGCATATGCCGATATAATGCACAACTGACCAAAGCTAGGCTTTGCCTGTATAATCAATCCTAAAAACTTAACTAAAATAATGATATGACAACATTTCTCAGCTTCTACTGCTGGCACTGGAGCTAAGCCATTTTCTGTATTTAAAAAAAAAAAAAAAAAAAAAAAAAAAAAAAAGGTGGGGGGAGGTCGTTACATGGACGGTGGAAAAAGCGGCTCCTGTTTGAGGTACCACCATGGAATCCAGACACTGATAAAACGATGGTTTAAATCTAATGAATCACAAGACACTGAAAATTGATATTATTATACTTTGTCAAAAACAATAATTATGTGCTTCTGATCCATTTTTCAGTGTTCCTGACAATTCAAAGACCCGTTTCTTCTATGGCATTTCCATCACAAATCATTTTTAATTTTTCGTGAAGGTTAGGTTGTTTCTTAAAAAAAAAAAAAAAAAATTGCGACAAAAATACCATAGACTTAGATACCATAGTCTTAGAACTGTCCAAAATACAGAAAAAACGTATCAAAATCCCGTAATTCTGTTTTTGGCTGAAACTATGATATTACCGATTTTAACTGCAAAAAAGGGCTGACGCTGATGGGAAGGAACATCCAATGTTAGGGTAGTCCAACACCAGCAGCCAGTGTACCATATGGATAAATATGAATGTTTATAGAACTTACATGACCCCAACCGTAGGCTGCTGTGGAGTTATATATTCCATCTTCTCGTTGGTATTAAGTGCATGGAAACTAAAAATTAACCCAAGTATCTTGAACTCGACTCCCACTTAATATTCCGCAACTCCCCGTCTGACAGTGTGAGTGTGTTACTGATACTCGATACGTCCGAAAAGCGACGAGTCGTCTTCTTCTTTGTCGAAGTCAACCTCCTCGCATAGCCTTGATGTGTGCTAACACTTAAATATTTGGATAAAAAGAGAGCACTCGCAAAAGCCTCCTTCACACAGTATTTATAGACAATATTATATTGTCAATATTTACAAACGATATCATAGTCATTATTTTAATCATTGACAACCTTCGCCTCACATCAGCATCGTCATCAACTCATCACCCCGTTCATTCCTACATATTTCGGGATGCCTGGACACACTGCATTTATGACATAAGGTCAAAGGCAGTAGGAAATACACAGGAAGGCAGTTCCAGAGCTGACCAGTTGCATTTATGAAAAACTGGGGATAATGGCAAACAGTTGCATTAGAGCTGGACAGAAAAGAGATGAGTCTTTGCTACTGTATGGGTGCTAATGATGGACGGATGCAAGCAAGAGAGTTCAGAGAAGTGACCACAGAAGTAACAACAGAAAAGAGATAAAGATGCAACAGTGCACCGAGGTGCTAGAGGCTGAAGGGAGCCAGTAAGAGGAGGAGAGTTAATGAGACAAAAAAAAACTCTGCCCCCACATTGTCGAGAAAAGCTGTATGTGGAGAACCTCCCCACACGTAAGAGTTGTACTATACACAGGGGTGAGTAAAACCCCAGTATAAAGGCAAAAACTGTGCAGGGGTTAAAATGCAGTATAGTGTCACAGGGGGCGACCTAACACCCCCAGAAGGAGCCCACAGAGGAGAAACGGCAGCGCGCCGGGACTCCGGGCGACAATGACATAAGTCTGCCCGGGCCGTGCGCCCCTATGACCAGGAGCTCTCCCGCCGCCACTATAGCAGGAATACAAGACTACCTTCCGGGCAAGCCTTCCCCAACCAACACTGGGGTGGAGCTGTTACTCCAGCTCCAGTCAGCACCCCTGAGACGACCGGTAGCCATTCAACCCTCCTGAAGGAGACGGCCTGTAGCTTCTCTGCGGGAAAACAGGGGACGGCCTGTAGCCACTCCCGCCTTCGTCAGGAGACAGCCTGTAGCCACCCAACCCTCCTGAAGGAGAGGGCCTGTAGCCGCTCTGAGTAATATGCGCGCCTCTGCCACCAGACCCCTCACCCCGCTACGGAGCCAAAGCCCTAACCCCACCCCAGGAGGACACCATGGAGGGCCAGGTGAGTGCGGGACTGGCCCAGAGCACTGGGGCACCCATACCCTGTGTCCCTCTTCCCCTCAACCTACCCAATTGCGATGTCGCAGGAATGCGACACTACTTCTCGGTCGGAACAGCCCTCACCAAGATCGGGGTGGGACTGTTCCAGATACAGTCCCAGGTAATGCCGCGGTAACAGCCATTGTACGTACCGGGGAGGGATGGCCACTGTACATCCCTCAGTTGCTTCCCCCTGCAGCTCCACAGTAATGGCCACTGTGGGTACCAGGGAAGGAACGGCCACTGTACGTCCTTCTGCTGCGTCCACATCTGAAAACCGCCTCAGTGTGCTAGCTATTGAGCAAGCACTGACAGGCAAAAGCAGGAGGAGTGGAGCCGCGACGATGGCCACTGTACGTGTCGGGGAGGGAACAGCCACTGTACGTCCCTCATCCACTTCCTCCTCCTACGGGAGTAGCCCCGTGGTAACGGCCACTGTGTGTCCCTCAGCTACTTCCCGTTGGGCAGGCAAACCCATGGCAATGGCCACTGTGTGTGCCAGGGAGGGAACAGCCACTGTATATCCCTCATCTGCCTCTTCCTCCTTCGGGACCAGTGCCGCAGTAATGGCCACTGTACGTACCAGGGAAGGAACGGCCTCTGTACATCCTTCTGCCGCTACCACAAGAGGCTGTGGAGTCGTGACGACAGCCACTGTACGCGTCGGGGAAGGGACGGCCACTGTATGCCCTTCATCCACAGTCTCGAGGGTTCTCCCGGAGGGGAAGATCCCTTGTGCGGCTGGCTCACTACCTCTTGGCTGCGTGGGACGCCCTTCTCTCTCTCCCTCTAGGTGTGGTTCCCCGGAGGTGCTGCCGTTCCAGGAATGGTGGCTAGGTCCTGTCGCCAAAGGCCGGGTTCATGCCCTACGGTCTGCCCCTGGACGACGCTGGACCCTGATGGACGTCCCGCAGGAGAGGTGCCGCAGTCAACCCCTGACAGCGCCCCAACCTAGAGGCGACCACAGCACCAGGCCTCCCAGGGCGAGCCCGCAGACCCCAAGGCGGGACCGTACCGGTCCCACTCTCCGTCAGCCCTCCACCAGGAATAAGAAGTGGTGGGCCTGACTCCTGACACTGTTTGGCCCCAGTCCCGAGGGCCACTCACCAGGTCGAGGCCCCCATAGGGAAGGGCCTCCCTGCACCCCAGACCAGACATGTGCCTGGGTCATGATGCCCCCGAGAGCTGTACCATGCCTCCTACAGGAGAGCTCTCCCGAAGGGCCTCATCCCACTCATGGGCACCACCTCAGTTAAACTCAGGCCTCAGTAGCCCAGTGACGACACCTCCAACTCCCAGAGTCGTGCTAAAGACTTAGTGCAAGTGACTATTAGTGATGTGAGCAGTGAGACAGAAACAATACACCAATGTTCCTACTCTAGTTTATCCAAGGTACTGTGTTTATGCTTAAGCCCTCCAGAACCAGGGTACTGTACTAGTGTGTGTCCCAAGACTAACCTACTAAGGATAGTCCAAAAGACCGAGTGTGTGATCAGTGTCGCCGTGGTTAAATGACATATTCTCGTGCATTGACTCAGGCACAGATACCGTGCCCATGTGATACGTATGCTAGTATTAAGTAACTTGTCACTTCACTCTATTCGTATGTAGTGTATCTTGATGTGTATATTGAATGGAAATTGTGCACTAGCTCTGACATCAATACCATGCCCACGTGACATGTTATATATGTGTACTGAAGTGAAATTGCACACTGACTCGGACATCCATACTTTGCCCATGGATATGTTATACCAGTAGGCCTATTAGTCACCCTGTCACTTTACCCCTTCCATATTCAGTATATCTTTGTATGTGTATTGAAAGGAGTTTGAATTAAGACAATAGATGTGTTAAGGTATACTGCTGCGTTTTTATGCCCTGTTCCTTTGTAAGTGTTCTACTTCCGGTCTAGAGAGAGGACCCCGCTCAGTTGTGGGTGTCTGTAGGGCGAGAAGTCAGTCTAAAAACACCCAGCATAACACTGAGGGAAAACAGAAGACAGCCTGCAGCCACTCCTGCCTTTGTCAGGAGATGGCCTGTAGTCGCTCTGAAGGTGTCCTTTCTGAGACGGCCTGTAGCCGCTCTGAAGGTGCCCTTCCCAAGATGGACTGTAGCCGCTCTGAAGGTGACCTTCCCGAGACGGCCTGTACCAGCTCAACCCTCCTGAAGGAGATGGCCTGTAGCCGCTCTGAGGGAAATCAGATGGCCTGTAGCCACTCCTGCCTTCGTCAGGAGACGGCCTGTAGTCGCTCTGAAGGTGCCCCTGAGTTGGCTTGTAGCTGCTCCCTTTCCCAGGCCATGGACAGTAGCTGGGCCTTAGTGACATCCTGTAGCCGTGCCCCTAGAAGGCCACGGCCAGTAGCCAGGCCCTACGGGAGGAGATGGCCTGTAGCCGCTCCTCCGTCAGGTGCTGACTCCTGTTTACCAACCTACAACTCAGAGGGAGTCCCTGGCCTGGAGGAGTACTGGAGAGGCCCCGGGACTTCCCCTGGCCTCTTCTCCCTGCAGCCGGATCTGGAGAGGACTCACCCGACGGACGCCGATGTAGGCTGGTACTGGAGCCCCCTTCCTGATGGTGCCACCAAGCACCAGGGGACCGCAGCCCTCGGGACCCCCAGACCACCCCCAAGACCCCCGAGCAGGACCTCCCTACACCCAGATGCCGGAGATCTTCATCCTCCGTCAGATGCCTGAGCAAGAAGTTCAGGCAGTTATTCGGCCCCAGCCCTGAGGGCCATACTCCCGCCCCAAGCCCCGAAAGCATGGGGCCCTTCGCCACCTGCAGCCCCAGATGAGAGAGGACACCTCTATGCCTGGTCCTGTGGCCCTTGAACACAGAGGCCCCCGGCAGAACCCAGACCCGTCAGTAGTGAGGCAGGGTCACCTCCGCCGCCGTTGTACCTGACCGCCACGACGCCCAGACCCGAAAGAAGTGACAGTGAAAGCACAGTGTCTGTGACTTAGTGACGTGAAGGCAGAGCACTGAATTAACCATATATAGGAAGTCAGTGAGAGAAGCACCAGCGACAATATAAAAGAGGTGGAGTGAATAAAAGTAACAGTGAAACCGTGAACACGGTCAAGCAGTGAAATACGGGTCTATTACAGTGAATACTAAAATGCCCGCTGCCGGGCCCTCCGCCCCGCCACCCCCCACCCCACCACCGGGCCACCACCACCCCACCACCCGAGGAGGAGATAACGGGGAGGTTAATGACCCAGGGCAAACGGGTCACCCAACCACCACTGACCTGTGCCCCTTCTCCCCGCAACTGCCCCAACACCAGGTGAGCCTAGATCCGCAACACCTTCAACGGCGGGTTGACCATTGACAGCAGTGGGGTGGGACTGATATAAAATCAGTCCCTGGTAGCTCTGTGGTGACGACCACAGTTACACCCCTTAAGGGCAGGAGGGCCCTTGGTGGGCCACGAGGTGTTCGCACCTCTGCCACAGTGAGCCACGAGGGAACACCACCCTCTGCCACAACTCTGGTGAGCCACGAGGGGCTAGTACCCTCTGCCACAGTGAGCCACGAGGGAGAAATACCCTCTGCCACAAACAGGACAGGAGGTCCTTTAGTGAACTACGAGGGAGAAATACCCTCTGTCACAAACAGGGCAGGAGGCCCAATAGTGAGTTATAAGGGGCCGGCACCCCTAGCCACCCCAAGGGTAAGAGCCCCTTGTATAAAGCCAAAAGTGGGTCCCAGAGTAAATCAACCTGGCGCCACGGCTGTGTCGGAGACAAGAGAGAGAGTCGCCTCTGTGCTACCCTCCCTGTGTAAGAGAGAGAACACGGCCTTTGTGTGTCCTCTATCTTCAGCCAACTCCTGCAGGAGTAGCTGGACACCACTCGGGAGAGTTGCCCCGAAGGTGTCCCCCGAGCAAAGACCTAGTCCCAGTCGGGACCTACCTCCCACTCCTGGGAAATTCTTGTCTCCCCCAGGCACCAGCAGGAGACGAGGCCGCAGCCCACACATGACGGCGCGTCCCCTGGCAGACCTCCACAGTCCCCGGACCCCCAGGCGAGCCCATCAGCCTACCAACGCTGTCCTCCTCCCACCCCGGAGCCTCCGACGCCAGACATGACTTCTCCGCCTGTTTGGCTCCAGTCCTGAGGGCCACCACACCAGGTCGAGGCCCCACATAGCCGGGCCTCCCTGCACCACGACGACGAGACCCCGAGAGGAGGGTCTACATCAGGTCGAGGCCCCACATAGACGGGCCTCCCTGCACCACGACGACGAGACCCGAGAGGAGGGTCTACATCAGGTCGAGACCCCAGGCAAGAGGGTCTCCCTGCAACGCCTCAGCGGATCGGACCCGGGTAGAGTCTCCCCCCAGCGGGTACGGATTCCCGCCACGGGTAGAGCCCCTGGAGGTCCCCCCCTATAAAGTGACAGAGTGATATCGCCCTAGAAAAGCGGGTAAGATCAGTGACACCCCTTCCTATACCCGAGAAAGTGGAACCGGAACAGTGTGATCTAGAGGAATTCAACCTATAAGTGCCCGTGATTCCCACAAACTCACCTGCCCCTTATTAAAGACTGTAATTCCGAAACAGTGAGTTTAGTGTTGTTCCCCCAGCCCAGAATAAAGGAGTTCCCCCTTGCCAGTGTACGCGCGGGTGAGTGTCACCGCGCCCAGTCCAACGAGTCAATTGTCGTGATCCGTCCCCCTGTCTTTTTATAGTAATATTCCTCCCCTAGACCATTAAACCTGTATATTCCTCTTGTGACTGTGAACTGAGACCTTTTGGGCTTTGATGAAAGACAATCACCTCCACTTATAGAACCCCAACCAATTGTAAAGTGTAATTACAGTGTATGTTGAATATCCCGTGATATCCTAACGTAACTTTGTATATCTGTATCCCCTGTCCAGAATATCATTCTATGTAATATTGTAACGGTGTTAGAATTAAGGTAATAGATGTGTTAAGGTGGACTGCCTAGTTTTTATGTCCTCTTCCTTTGTTGGTGCTTTACTTCCGGTCCGGAAAGAGGACCCCGCTCAGTCGCTAGTGTTTTTAGGACGAGGAGTCGGCCTAAAAACACTCAGCATAACAAATACACTACCATCTGATAACAGTGAAACAGTACGACCCACTCCACAAATATATAAAACTTGGACTTCCTGCAATAATAGTATATAAACATCTGCCCTAAGTGCTATTCACCTTGCCTGACCTTGACCTGGGTCGTATTCCGCACGATACTAATATAATAACCCATATCTAGGTCTAAGAATTAAATTGTCTAGTGTATTGTATCTGCATTCGTGACATCTACCCGTTCCACTGTAGAATTTAGTATACACGTGTAAGGTTGTTGCCTTGAGTTTTTGTGTCCTGTCTCTCTTCTATTTGTCTAAGCTCCGGTCTAGAAAGAGAGCCCAGCTACACACTAGGCGTTAGAGGGACGGGAAGCCGACCCTAAAACACCTATTACAGGGGCAAAGAAGGCACAGAGTTTGCTTAGCACACCTAATCTCTTGGAAGCAGATTTTATGAGAGGTGATATGATCTTTCCAAGATAAATACCGAGATAATAAGACTCCAAATACAGTGTTAAAGTGCCCGGGACGAGACTTACCTCAGGCTCTGCTCCAGCCATAACCATGGAAAACCAATGCTCCACAGAAAACCACCACCGGCAGCCAGGTACGATGGTCAGGATAGCTACGATATGAGCTCCCAAACAAGAAGGGCACACATACATAAATGAAGACATGCTAAAAAGGATAATAACATCATTCATTAGACCAACCCTGGAATATGCATCAGTAGTCTGGAGTCCTCATCTCAAAAAGCATATAGACAAGATTGAAAAAGTTCAAAGGGCCGCTACAAGATGGATACCAAGCTTAAGGGACCTAAGCTATGAAGAAAGACTAAATAAACTGAATCTACCAACACTACAGGAGAGAAGGAAAAGAGGTGACATGATAATGCTATATAAGTGCATATCAGGAAAGGAGAAAATAGACATAAATGATTACTTAACATATGGAGAAGCATCAGCAAGAGGACACTGCAAAAAACTGCATAAGAAGAGAGGTGATAAAGACGTAAGGAAATTCAGTTTCCCAAACAGAGCAATTGATCAATGGAATGCACTACCGAATGAAATAGTGTGTGCCAAAACAATTCACAAATTTAAGGATATGTACGATAAATATGGTCTAAGACACGGGACAATACGAGCTTGACTCATTCCTGTAAAGATACAATTAGGTAAGAACACACACACACCGCTCGCTGGTGCGGTGGTAACGTTCCCGCTTGCCAACTGGTGGACGGGAGTTCGCGCCTCGCTCAGGTTGCGAAAAGTTTCACTGACGAAGTAGGTGGTTACTGTCCCCCTTGAGCAAGGGGACGGGTGTGTGCGTGTGTGAAGGTCACAGCCTTGCCCTTAGATCGGACTATATGAGCTCTCAGCTCCCTTCCGGGAAGGTAAAAGCTGACGATCACGACCATCAAGTGATCCTGACCGACCCGGTGAATTACAGCTACGGGCAGACCTAGTCCTGAGTTGTTGCCCACCCACCATCACAGCCCGAACCCCAAATATTGCCAGCGACCAGAGCTCTCCAATCCAGTGCTTGCTAGAGGCGGCACTACAGAGAAGCTAGATGCATCTCTGCTACCAGGTTTGCTGGAAGTGACCCTTGTATGTTTGCTAGAATCGACATACCCCCTGGATGTGCTAGACGCGGTCCAGCTACGTAGGAGCACCAGCGTCCCTCTCCAGCCACTAAACTTGCTAGGTGTGCTTTGGCCGCTGGACTTGCTAGACGCAGTCCAGCTTCACAGGAGCACCAATGTCCCATGCCAGCCGCTTAACTTGCTAGATGCAGTTAAGCCTCTGGACTTGCTAGACGCAGTCCAGCTACACAGGAGTCTCGACGCCCCTCTTCAACCGCTGAACTCGCTAGAGGCGATCCAGCCCCAGAGGAGCCATGACGTGCCCTGGGCTTGGCCAACTGCTACCAGATACCATTGCCATCTGAGTGGGTCCTTTTCCCGTACTCCCCTGTTCACCCCTCCTCAATTCCCTTCCTGCTACACTGGAAAGGAGATCGCGGGGATAACAGTAGATGACATGGCTGTCCCAGTTTTCCTGGGTCTCTTCTAGCTTCTCGCATGCCCACTCTGGGAACAAAACATACTTACATTTGTCCTCCACAAGGTTCATAGAGAAAACCAGACATCAGATTCCTCCCCTTCGTAGCCAGAGTCACAGTCTCTCCCTATGGACTTTACCAAGGGGCGGATTCTGAAAGCTCAGAAATCCTCGCAAATCCACCATCTTTGGGCGTAAGAGCAACTTTTCACTTAAGTGCATACATATTATCTTACTTTACTCGACACATCACCCACATGTATAGACGTAAACTCGACCCCCCGAATTTCCTCACTTTCCAGTGCATAGTCCTGGAGGTGATCTCCATTACGAAGGAAGAGAGAGCTTCCCTCCAGACCCTCAGAGTGAGACCCTACACCCCAAACCGGCCATTTTCCTCCCTTCGTCTATTGTCATGCACTCCACTTATCTAGGTTGTATAGAGTCAATAAATTTAATAATAAACCTGTACTATAACCATTTGGAGTTTTTGTCCTCCTTGTTAAAATACCCCCCGCCGCCGGACCACTCACACCGCCACCCCCCACCCCACCACCGAGCCACCACCACACCACCACCCCAGGAGGACACCACGGCAGGGTTAGTGGCCCAGGACAAGAGGGTCACCAGGACACCTATCCCCAGAGCCCCTCTTCCCCGCAACTGTCACAACACCAAGTGAGCGACAAGAGGCAACGACCCTGCAGGCAGGGCAACCCTCAGCAGGTTCGGGGTGGGGCTGATCCAGAGTCAGTCCCATGCAACACTGCGGTACGGCCACCGTATGTACCGGGGAAGGAGCGGTCACTGTACGCCCTTCAGTTGTTTCCCCCTGTGACACCGCCATCACAGCCACCGTACGTGATGGGGAGGGAATGGCCACCGTACGCCCCTCATCCACTATTACCTCCTACGGGAGTAACACCTCAGTTACTTCCCTAAAAGCAGGCAGGCCCACGGCTACGGCCTTAGCGCGTGCAAGGGTAAGTAGACCCTCGGCTGCGGCCTCAGCACGTACCAGAGAGGGCGCTGCCCCTGTGCACCCCTCTCCTGCCTTTTCCTCCTGTGGGAGTGACATCGCGTTCATGGCCACCGTACGCCCTTCAGTTGCTTCCCAGCAGGTGGGCAGGCACATGGCTACGGCCTTAGTGCGTGAGAGGGTAAGTAGACCCTCGGCTACGGCCTTAGTGCATGAAAGGGTAAGTAGACCCTCAGCTACAGCCTCAGCACGCACCGGAGAGGGCGCTGCCCCTGTGCACCCCTCTCCTGCCTTTTCCTCCTTCGGGAGCAGCACCGCGTTCACAGCCACCGTACGTGACGGAGAAGGAGCGGCCACCGTACCCCCTTCAGCTGCGAGCCCTAGGAGTCACAAAACCGCGTTCACGGCCACTGTACGTGACGGGGAGGGAGTGGCCACTGTACACCCTTCATTCGTGACTCCGAAGGCTCTCCCGGAGCAGGAGGTCCCTTGCGCGGCCGACCCCTTTCCTCTAGGCTGCGTGGGACGCCCTTTGTCTCCCCACAGGAGCAATTCCCCAGAGGTGCTGGCGTAATGGTGGCGTGGCCCAGTCCAAACCCTACCACTTACCCCTGGGAGGTCCTTGTCCCTGACGGACACCCGACGGAGGCGACGCCGCAGTTCATCCCTGACGGCGCTTCTTCCCACAGGCAGCCGCAGTCCCCGGACTCCCAGGTCTGGCCAGCAGTCCCCAGGCCCAGACAACCCAGGCTCTCTCTCTCCGAGGAGCCAGGGCGCCAGGCCCGCCTCCTGCAGCTGTTTGGCCCCAGTCCCGTGGGCCACCCCACAGGTCAAGGCCCCCAGACTGGAGGGCCTCCCTCCACCCCATCGGCGCGGCCCCAGTGTGAAGGCCGCCTCTCAGGTCGAGGCCCCCAGCCCGCCCGCCTGCCAGAATTTGATATTTCCTGACCTACTTTATAAAGATTTCCTGATTTTATTTGTTGGTTTTGGTGAGGTATTAACAGGTTTTAGGGACTGGTTAGCTTCTTTTAAAGCTGTTGGGCCATTTAGATTGGCTATAAACTTGTTTTAGGACTCATTTGGTTGGGTTTAGGACTTAGTTGGGGGAGGAATCCCAAGGCTCAAAAACGCATCCCTATACAGTACGTACTTTACATGCTAAATCTACCTCACTATACAATACCCTGCCTAGCAATGGGTTTTGCTTAATGCATCCCATCATAAAACCAGGGTAACCCCAGGGATACCCCGCTACGCGATATCCCAGATTAGTGATGGGTGTAGAAATACCACCCTATCCTGCCTATCGTAGGCCTATCGTCGATTTTGTGATGGGTCCTGTGAGTTATCGTCTGGGGGGGCGATCCACTAAAAGTTTGAATCATGCATGCTCCGGAGCAAGCTGAGCACACTCGCCCACCAGAGTGCACGGAAACGCTCACGCAGCCCCCACACCCATATCGTTCTTCTCGCACCACCCGTCCTCGAGTGAGGATCTCTCGTATGCTCACCTACCCTGCATCATGTTACAACACCAATATTGTGCAAGCCCCTATTGTAGTGCAATGTAACTATGTTCCAGCAGTGCCAGTGAGTAGGGTAGTGATACTAACTGTAAGTGACGTGAGATTTTGTGTAATTTTTGTGCTAAAAAAATGTGATAATATCTGGTCAAGATGCTGCATGTGGTGGGCCTTGTGATATTTTCTGATCTATTTTTTATGATTTTCAGATTTTCTTTGTTGGTTTTGGTGAGCATTATTATTATTTTTTTTAGTGAATGGAAGAAGGAACCAAAGGCTAGGAGCCCACAAATCATTTCTTCCAAGAAAAAAACAAAAACAATACAAAAGAAAGCCAAATTCAAGATCCATTAATTTCGAGATGCCTGGATACACTGAGTTTGAAAGACTGGAGATCATAGGAAGTAGGAAACACAGACACAGGGAGACAGTTCCAGGGTTGACCTGTTGCATAAATGAAGGACTGGAAGTAATGGCTAACTCCTGCATTACAAGAGTAGGACAGAAAAGGGATGAAGTTCTAGGATTAGGTTAGCTTCTTTTAAAGCTGTTAGGCCATTTAGATTGGCTACAAACTTGTTTTTAGGCTCATTTGGGAGGATTTAGGACTTCGTTGGGGAAGAATCCCAAAGCTCAAAAATACATCCCTATACTTTACATGTTAAATCAACCCGCTGTACGATACCCCACCAAGCAATGGGCTTTCTCTTAATGCATCCCATCACGAAACATAGGTAGCACTGTGTACTGTATATATATATATATATATATATATATATATTTATATATATATATATATATATATATATATATAATATACCCCACCAAGCGATGGGCTTTCTCTTAATGCATCCCATCATGAAACATGGGTAGCCCTGTATACATACACACACACATATATATATATATATATATATATACAGTATACTGTATTGTAGTAGGTGGGGGCACTCACCATCCACTCACTCGATGTAGTGCTGCTCTTGGGTGTCTGCCCTTTCCTCTCCATCCTTCTTTCCTTCCATTCTCTTCTGTCTTTCTTTCCTTCATTCTTTCCATGCCCTTCTGCCTACGGGTGACTTTACACTCCCTCTCCTGTCTTTCTTTCTTTCATTCTTTCCATTTCCTTCAGCCTGTGGGTGGCTCTACACTGAGTGACAAGCAAAATGGTTTCCTGTGCACCAGGAAACCATTTACTATGCAGGGTGGTAATCATATAACCAAATTTTGGCGCCTGGTGGTTTAGTGGGTAATTATTGCGCTCCAATCGGATCGAGCCAGTGAAGGTTTATATCCAAGGGATGGTTGGGGTTGATTGCTCATGTAATGCCACTCAGGGATGAGTGAGGCTGGTCACTCTCATCTTAAATGTTGGGACCAACTGCCTAGCCCTGGGCTCCTACGTTCCTCATGGGGCAATGTAGGATTGAATGATGGATAGATGGATATATACTGTATGAATGTATGTATGTATGTATGTATATATATATATATATATATATATATATATCACCTCAATCCCGTTTGGGGTGGCCACAAACAAATCGCCTCCAAGTCGCCCTGTCCCCCGCCATTTCACTGCCCTGCTCCCAACTCACACCCCCCTCTCTCATATACCTCTCCATTCCATCCCTCCATCTCATCCTCGGCCTCCCCCTCCCTCTTCCCCCCTCCACCTCACTCACATACACTCTCTTCATCAGTCTTTCACCCACATGGCCAAACCACCTCAGTGTGTTCCTCATAACGCTTCCTATCACATCCACATCCACACCACAACGCTCCTTTATATCTTCATTCGTCAGCCTGTCTCTCCATGTGACTCCACAGGCTCCTCTTAAATAACTCATTTCCACTGCTCTCACTCTTGACTTGTGTCCTTCCAACAACGTCCAAGCTTCACTTCCGTACGTTAGAGTTGGTATCACAATACTGTCATCATGTAGTAACTTTTTCACTTCCATGCTCACTTCCCTGTTTCTTATCACTGCTTTCAAAGAACCAGCAACCTTTCTTCCCTGCTTTACCCTTTCAAGCACTTCACCATCCAAACCTCCATCCTTACTCATCACACTACCCAAGTCCTTAAACGTACTCACATTTTCCAATTCCTCACCATCCAACCTCGCTGTACATTCACTGACTTCACCTCTCTCAAAGACCATCACTTTACTCTTCCCTACATTCACCTTTAGATTCCGTTTCTTACACACTCTCCCAAACTCATCCACCAAGCCTTGCAGCTCCCCTTCGTCTTCACTCAACAACATAGTATCATCTGCAAACAACAGTACAGGGAGTTTCCAAACACTATCCTCTCTCACCAGGGCCACTCCAACATCCAGTACCTTACCTTGTACCTCTTTTATTACCCCATCCATGTACAGATTGAACAACCATGGAGACATGACACATCCCAGTTTGAACCCAACCTTCAAAGAGAAAAATTCATTTAGTTCACCATCCACACGCACTGCAGCCTTCGCACCATCGTACATATTCTTCACAGCATTCAACAGCTTCCCATCTACTCCATATATTCTTAATACTTTCCACAATCCTTGTCTATCCACCCTGTCATATGCTTTCTCCAAACCCATGAAAGCTGCATACAACTTCTTTCCCTTCTCTAGAAACTTTTCCACTAAAGATAGAAGAATGAATATCTGATCTACACAACCTCTGCCCTTCCTAAAGCCTCCCTGTTCTTCTCCAAGTAATTCCTCCGTTCTATCTCTAACTCTGTCAATAAGTATCCTACCATACACTTTTCCTATTATACTAAGAAGACAAATGCCCCTATGATTACCACACACTTCTTTTTCCCCTTTTCCTTTGTACAAGGGAATAATTATACCTGACTTCCAATCCTCCGGGACTCTACCTTCCTCCCAGGCCAATCTGCACATCTTCCACATCCACTCTTATTACTATCTCTCCCCCATGCTTCAGCATTTCACCACACACTCCATCAATTCCTGGGGCTTTCCCCGATTTAACTTTCTTCATTGCTTCCACAACTTCTATCCTACTGATTTCTTCCTGTCTTCTCACCTCTCTCCTTCTCCCAGCCATTCCCCAGCCACTTATACTCGCATTGCTTCCATCCTCTATGTTCAACAATTCCTTAAAGTGTTCTCTCCATCTGCTCACTCTTTCTCCCTTCTCCACTAGTAATCTACCATTTTTATCTTTCACTCCCCTGCTAACTTCACCTTCCACCCTGTTTTACTCTTTTCACCTCTTTCCAGAACATTTTCTTACAGTCCCTCCACTTTACACTCAAATTCCTTCCAAATTCCTCATCCACTCTCTTCTTACTAATCTTTTCACCTCTCTTTTTCTTTCTACATATAACTCTCTCTTCCGCCTCTCAACTTCTTCCACGCCCCTATTTCTCATCCATTCATTGTATACTTTCTTCTTTTGTACCACAGCCTGTCTCACCTCTTCAGTCCACCACGCTGTTCCTTGCACCCCCCTCCGTCTTCTCTTCCTTCCACACACCACATCACATGCTGCACATATTTCTTCTGTAAATATCCTACACACACATTCCACATCTCCCATCTGCTCCAATTCATATTTGCCCAATTGTTCCTCCACTTCTCTCTTATACTCTGCCTTTCTCTCATCCTCTTGTACCCTTTCCACTTTCCTTACAACTATTCCTTCCTCTCATCTTCCCCTTCTATTCCTCCATCTTACTTGAATTCTAATTCTTGCCACCACCAAGTAGTGGTCAGAAAGTCCACTCCCCCAGCCTCTATAAGCTCTTGTATCCATTACACATCTTCGCATCCTTTCATCCACACACACATAATCAATCATTGCCTTCTTTTCATTCAGTTCACCACCCACCTTTCTCATCACTCGCCATGTATACCTGTGGATCATTTTCTACATATAACTCTCTCTTCCGCCTCTCAACTTCTTCCACGCCCCTATTAGTGGTCAGAAAGTCCACTCCCCCAGCCTCTATAAGCTCTTGTATCCATTACACATCTTCGCATCCTTTCATCCACACACACATAATCAATCATTGCCTTCTTTTCATTCAGTTCACCACCCACCTTTCTCATCACTCGCCATGTATACCTGTGGATCATTTTATGCCTGAAGAGGGTATTGGCTATCACCAACCCCCTCCCAGCACAAATGTCCACTAATGCACTCCCATTCTCATCTGTCTCAGCAGGCACACCCCACTCACCAACTATTCCATCCACCTTCACATTCCCAAGTTACCATTCATATCGCCGATCAAAAACACTCGTTCCTTCCAAACTTTTCCATGCACGTTTCTATATTTGTCCAGAACTCTTCTCTCACTCTTCTAGCACGATCTTGTGTTGGTGCATACACACACACAATCGCCCACTTTTGTATTCCAACTTTCAACTTTACCCACGCAATCCTTGACCCAACTGATCCATACTGTCTTATGCTCTTCTTCCATCTTTTACTCACAACTATACATACTCCTTCCTTTGCCCTCTCATTCTCAGCTACTCCTGCACATATACCCCATCCATACTCTCATTCTCTCACACTTCCTCCTCTCCATTTTGTTTCAGTTATTCCACATACATCCACTTTCGCACCCTCAAGTACCTGGACAATCTCTCTCTCTTTCACCTCATCATTCGCTCCCCTTACATTCCACGTTCCGATAACCATGTCCTTTGTCCGGTCCTTGGTCGTCATCGTTTGGTCAGTCCTTGTCCGAGGCTTATTGTTTGTTTTTTTAGTTAGTTGTTTTCCGGGGAGGGGCACTAACCCTCCGCCAACCCTTTTAGTCGCCTTTTATGACAAGCAGGGATACTGGGGGAGTATTCTTGAAAAAAAACCCTACCCCAGGGGTATATATATATATATATATAGGAGGAGGCTGTAGCACGGGCCAAATAGGGTGGTACTCCAGAGGGGAATGGGAATGCTGGTGATAGGGAGAGCCAGAGCTCGGGTTTCACTAGCTATTTACCCATCCCCTTTTGCTGACCTTTTCAGTGTGACAGTAACATGGAGAGTAGACCAGCATACTCTCTCAAACATTTCATCTACCTATCTTATCCACCAAACCACATGCACTTTACACTTCACACAACGTATCCCACTACATTACAGGGGTTGGCGCCAGCAAGGGCATGAGGCCAGAAAACTTTGCCCCTGCTACCTAGTGGCGAACTTCTGGGGGGAGGCGTGAATGGGTCCAGGGTGAGATGGGGTTCGAGCCTGTGCTAGAGGGTACAGGGCATTGTGGTTCCCAGGCTGCCATTTCTGCCCAATAGAGAGGGGCCCGAACCAGTGAGTAGCGCCCCAGGAGGCTGCCCTATCGGTGGATGTATAATGGCGGGACAGTTGCAGTGCCAAGGCGCACTTGGAGGGTGTCCCTGCAGCTGTCCTGGCAGGGTGCCCTGAGGCCACTACCACAGCCATTGGTAAGCTGGTGGGCTAGGGGTCCCAGATCCATTGCCTGGACCTGGGACTGTGCAGTGAGTGGGGCCTGTGGTATGTCTATCTCCCTTTATTAATACTGACTATGACAAAATACAAGAATAAGTTTCAAAGCAAGCCTGAGGACAGTAAATCACCCAGGGGGATGAGGGTGGGTTCATGGAATGTGGGAAGTTTGAGGGGAAGAGCAGGGGAAGTCGTTGAGGCATTCAGTAGGAGGTGGGTGGATGTGGCATGTTTGCAGGAAGTCCGGTACAGGGGTAGATCAGCCAGAAAGATTGTTGCGAAGGACTGTTACTATAAGTTGTTTTGGCAGGGGGGGACAGATGGATATGGGGGTGTTGGTGTGATGGTTGCAGAGAAATGTGTGGAATATGTTATGAATGTTATAAGAGTAAGTGATAGGATATTAGTAGTGAAAATTCTGTTTGGCAGAAACATAACTGCAATTATATCGGCACATGCTCCACAAGCAGGATTGGATGATATAGAGAAAGATAGATTTTGGGATTATTTAATACGTGTAGCAGATAGTATGCAAGATGAGATAGTGGTTTTGGGAGGGGACTTAAATGGTCATGTAGGTGAAGCAGCACAAGGTTATGAAATAGTCCATGAGGAATGCACGTATGGTATAAGGAATGCAGAAGGAGAAAGGATACTCGAGTTTGGGGAGGCAACGGACATGATTGTGTGCAACACACATTTTAGGAAAAGAGAGAGTAGGTTAATTACGAATAAGTCTGGGGGAAATAGCAGTCAGATAATTATTTTCTGGTTATGAGGGCTGATAGGAGGTTAGTGAGGGATGTTAAAATCATAGGAAGTGAGGAGTGTGTGCAGCAGCACAGACTATTGATTTGTGATATGGTGCTTAAAGAACAAGTGATGAAAAAAGGACTTATGTACCTAGGAGGAAAATATGGAAGCTGGAAAACCAAGCAGTAAGGGATCCCTTCTATAGTGAGATGAGGAGAGTGGTGGCTGAACAGGGAGCCATGGACAGAGGCATTAATAAACAGTACAGAGCCTTCAAGAACAATCTCTTGACAGTTACAGGTGTAACATGTGGTGGGACAAGAGGACCACCAAGACATAAAGTAACTTGGTGGTGGGATGAGGGTGTAGAAGCTGCAGTTAAGGAGAAAAGAAGGCATTTCTGAGAATGGAAGGAGGGTGGTAGCAAGGAGGAATACTTGGCTGCCAAGCGTAGGGCTAGGAGAGAGGTATACAGGGCGAAATTTGAGTCACAGAGACTTTTACTTGATAACCTAAATCATGGGGAAAGGAAAAATATGATATTTAAGGTGGCAAATCAGATGAAGGGGGATAATTGGGATATTACAGGTATGCAGTGTGTGAAGAATGATAAAGGAAGGGTAGTGGTGAACAGTGAGGATATTAAAGATGCATAAAGACAGCATTATAGCCAGTTGTTGAATGAGGAGTTTGACTGGAACAGGGAAGGTTTGGAGCCAGCAGATTCAGTGTTTGGCCCTTGGCCTTTGATTGATGCTCCTACTGTGAGTGAGGCAATAGGAAGGATGAAGGTGGCGAAGGGAACAGGTGTGTCTGGGTTGACTGCTGAAATATTGAAGGCCTCAGGAGATATAGGGGTGAGGTTGGTCACTGACCTGATAAATATGAATACTTATGAATGTGTTGTCCCAGATGATTGGCTGAAGAGTGTAATTGTAAATGTGTATAAAGGGAAGGGTGATGCTCTGGAAAGAAATGGAAAAAATGGAGTTCCCCCGAGCTAAGCCCTGTATTGGACTATATAGCCCCGCTAGGGTTACAGGAGCGAGCTACCACTCCCGGCACGGCAGCCCGGGCGAGGCTCGAACTCGCAATCCCCCGATTACGAGTCCAGCACGCTACCACTGTGCTACCGTGCCCCCCCGATGCTCTGGAAAGAGGAAATTATAGAGGTATAATGCTTTTAGATCAGATAATGAAGGTAATGGAGTGTTTTAGAAGGTATGATTAGAGAAAGAGTGAATATTCATGAGATGCAGTTTGGATTTATGCCAGGTAGGGGGACCACTGATGCCATATTCATTGTTCAACAGCTTCAGGAAAAATATATTGGGAAGAAAAGGGATCTGTATTTTGTTTTTGTTGATTTGGAAAAGGCCTTTGACAGAGTCCCTAGAGAGGTGGTGAAGTGGGCAATGAGGAAGCTTGGCTTGGAGGAGTGGCTGGTTATCGCTATGTAAGTGGGTGCTCGCACCCAGGCAAGAGTGAATGGAGATTTGAGTGATGAGTTTTCCGTGAACGTTGCTGTGCATCAGGGGTCAGTTTTGAGTCCCATGTTGTTTTATCATGGTACTTGAAGCCCTCTCATGTGACTTCAGAAACAAACTCCCTTGGGAGATGTATGCTGATGATTTGGTGCTGATTGCAGAGAACGAAAGGGAGGTGGAGGAGAAGTTTAGGAAGTGGAGAGATGGTATGGGGCACAAGGGCTTAAGGGTAAATGCAGATAAAACAAAAGTGATGATATCTAGGGTTGGTGGCGGTACTGTCAAAGACGAGGGAGAGTGGCCATGTGCAGTTAGCCACAAGGGCGTGGGAAGTAATTCCATCTTGTGTGGTGTTTGTGATAAATGGGTGCACAAGAGATGTAGCGGTTTCAGAGGTAAACTGCGAGATAATGCTGATTTTATGTGTATGGCGTGTTGAGGAGAGCAGGTGGAGATTGTCAGACGTGAAAGGATTGAACTTGCTGGTGAATCTCTTGAGTGTGTGGAAGAGTTTTGCTATTTGGGAGACATGTTGTGTGCTGGAGGTGGGGCCGGAGCTAGCTCTGTGGCTAGGGTGAGAAGTGGTTGGAAGAAGTTCAGGGAGCTGTTACCTATCCTGACATTGAGAGGACTCTCCCTACTTGCTAAGGGGTCTTTGTATGCAGCATGTGTTAGGAGTGTAATGCTGTATGGTAGTGAGACATGGGCAGTAAAGGAGGAGGATATTCGCAGGTTCAGATGTACATAAATGACAATGATTAGGTGGATGTGTAGTGTCCCTGCGTGCAAGGTCTAGAGGGGCTGGGTTTATGATGGAAGAGTTGAGATGTAGGATGGGACTGGAGTGTGTTGGTGTTTTGATGAGGAGAGGTAGATTGAGATGATTTTGGGCATGTGGAGAAGACAGGGGATGATAATTGGGTGAGGAAGGTGAGATGTGTTAACCCCTAGGCGCCGGTCCATGTCATATGATGTGTTGGTACAGGCCTACGGTCCACTTCATATGACGTTTTAATTTTTCGGGGGCATGTTTGAACTTAGTAGCACGCCATATGGACTCAGAGTTTTGTCCCGGCACGGCTGGTGTGTGGGGTAATACTGGCTGGCCGGGGGAGGGGGTGGGGGTGTGGGTTGGGGGTGGGAGGGCATCCCAGCAGTGAGGAGGGCTGTGGTGGAGGGTGGTGGGAGGCTGGCGTAGGGATAGTGTGGCCTTGGAACCAGCTGATATTGGTTCAGGGTTGGGGTAGGGGTCGGGAGGGGTGGGGTGGGGTGGAGGGGAGGGCTACTAGGGGGCCCTGAGTGGTGTGGGGGACAGTGTACGGGTGCATGAGTACACTTGTACTAACAACAGCCAGACTTTAGGGAGTTTCATACTGTCAAGAGTTACCAAAAACAGTGAAATAATGTGTAAATAGTGTGTAAATAATGGTGAGTAAATAAACAGACATAAATATGTTAGAAAATAAGTATCATGGAAAACATAAAACAAGCCAATCTTTATTAATACCTTTCTTGTGTGTTTTTGCTATTTTAGTTGTAATATTGTGTTCATACAGCACTGTGAATTATTGTGAGAAACAAATACACTCAACACTTATTTTGGTGCAAGGTAATCATCTCTTTTCCCTCCACCAATACCACCAACACACCACCGCGATCTTGAACATGATCAGCCCAGCTGCCACACACTGGTTCCCTCACACCACATCACCACCTCCAAATCATCAACTGAGAATAAGTACGCACTTTTTATGTGTTTTTTGTCATTTGTGATTGATTTGTAATGGAAAAAAAAAAAAAAATTAGGGGGGAAAACTAATTTTCCTGAAAATAACACAGTTCTGGGACACGGACAGGTCTACCCATGCCTGGTGCCTAGGGGTTAATATTGGTGGTGAGTTTATGAGGAGCAGACCGAAAAAGACACGGGACGAGGTCATTAAGTGTGACCTCAGGGTTAAGGTACTGAACAGGGAGGCTGCAATAGATCATGCAGCATGGAGAGCCGCCATTAGGTGACCAAGGCCAACGCATACAAGCATGTTGGAGCCTTTAAAAATGAAATGAAACAATCTATCTATCTATATATATAAATATATATATATATAGATAGATAGATATATGAAAGTGCTTTTGAAACATTTGAATGTGGCTTGGGATAATGGTGGAATTCCAAAAGTGGAAAAATGGAGTGATTATAAAAATACCAAAAAAGGGAGATTTAAGTGTGTGTGGCAATTGGAGGGGGATAATTTTGACACCTGTAGTTGCAAAAGTCTTTTCCAAAATCTTGTTGAACAGAATAAAGCCAGTAATTGACAAATTTTTAAGAGACGAACAAGCGGGATTTAGAAAGGGTCGAGGTTGTAATGATCAGATTTTTATTGTAAGGCATCTAATGCAACAAGTTAATGAGATGAAAATGCCACTTAGTATGTGTTTTGTGGATTTTGAAAAGGCGTTTGATAGTTTTTCACTTGAAGCTATGTTGAAAATTATGAGATTCTATGGTATACCAGAAAAGTTTGTAAATATTATTAGAAGCCTGCATGAAGATACATTTTGTAAGATAATGGTGGGTGGTTCTTTGAGTGATCCATTCGAAGTTAGGTCAGGAGTGATTCAAGAAGGAGTTCTTTCGCCACTGCTGTTTGTTTTGGTTATGGATTATGTTATGAGAAAGGTTGTAAGGAGAACAGGTGCAGGAATTAACTGGAAAGAAATAAGAAGCTGATGGATTTGGACTATGCTGATGATATTGTACTGATTTGCGGAAGTATTTACGAGATGCAGAGGATGCTTGTCTGGTGGAGGAAGGAGAAAAAGTGGGATTGGTAATAAACTGTGGAAAGACTGAAATTATTAATATGAATGTAGAGAACCAAATCGATTGTGTAATTGGGAATAATGTGGTGAAGAATGTAGAAAACTTTAAATATTTGGGAACGATTGTATCATCTAATGGATCATTAAACAATGAAATTGAGGAGAGGATTAGACAGGCTTGGCGAGCTGTTGGAATGTTGAAATCTGTTTGGAATAATATGCTTTTGGTACATACTAAAGTGAAAATTTACAAATCCATGGTTAGAGAACAATTTTAATTTATGGGCATGAGTCATGGTACAGTACAATTGCAACTGATCAGAAAGTATTAGGATTTGAGAATATAATACTAAGAAGGATTCTTGGGGTAAAGTGGCAAGACAGAGTTACAAATGAAAGAGTAAGGGATATTACGAGAGTGGAACCAGTTAATGAATATGTGAGACTGTCTCGCTGGAAGTGGCTGGGGCACATATACAGAAAAGAAGGCAGTTTAATACAGGATGTGCCCACCAATAGCTTTGTGGCACTGCACTGTCTGGCTCAGTACGTTGGGTATGTGTACACGTGTGTGTGCGTGTATGTGTGTGTGTGTGCATATTTAAGTCAGGGAAAGATTGTGTAGTTTTGCATATTTGAGTGAGGGAAAGATTGTATATGTGCATTTTTAAGTGAGGGAAAGATTGTGTATGTGTAAATATGAGCATGTTTCATGAGAGAGAGAGAGAGAGAGAGAGAGAGAGAGAATGTCAACATTTATGCAAAACTGATCTGTGGACTGGTGTCATAAAATGGTAGTAAATATGAGGAGAATAAGTCAACAACATGGAAGCAGATGGAGTAAAGTTCACGTACGGGGCCAAGTAACTTGATTTCCATTATGCAAATGGTGTGGTGTTTGGGTGGTGGTGTCGCTAAACTGAAGTTCAGAAAATTCTACTTCACAGAAAAGCTGAATAGCATTAGGTGATGTGTTCTGTTTGGTTACTACAAGGCATGATGGGTAAGGTAAAAGTGGGATATAGTAGGGAAGAAGGGGAACCATGGGAGGTCATAACATACTTTTCACATGTAACATTTACATACACTACTATCTATGTAGAACATGCTTGTCAAAGTAGATATGACTCTCCTCCCCCTCCCTTGAAAAAAATTAAAAAAATAAAAATAAATTACATTTATAAAAATAAAAATAGTACATGAAAGTCTTTGGGAGTGAACTAGGATTAGTTTCATTGAGTGCGTTGGTATTTGACAGCCCAGGCTGAGACAGGGAGTTCCTGGAGACGACGTACGGTTGGTAGCCCCCAGCGTGCCCACAGAAGTCCCACCACCACCAAAACTGCACTCTCTATGTAGTATCCATCCATCAACACCTCACACACACCTCCTCCACCTTCACACATCTGGGAAAAAAAAAAACACACACACATTTTACTCATCCTTTCAATAACCAAAATCAATAACAATAAATCTAGGCAGAGCTGGAAATATCCATACTGTACAAAGGAATTTCAGTGAGATTTATCATTTCCTCATAATTTAAGGACGTTCTAGCATTAAAGTAGTACAGTCGGTGGTAGGTGGTGGTGGTGACCATCATTCACTCACTTGATGAAATGCTGCCTACTTTTTCTTCCCCTTTTTCATTCCAACTCTTTGTCTGCCTCCTTTCTTCCTGCTTCTTCCTTTCTACCCTGTCACTTTTTATTATTTTTCTTTCCACTTCAGGTTGCTAACACAAGATATTTTACAAACAATTTTAGAAGTAGGAGAAAGGTAACATTCATGGAGGAGCCAAACTTAGATTTAAACACTGCAGATGGTAAAGCAATACCAGTTAGAGGAATGATTGAGTTAGACATCAAATATGCAGAGACTATCAAAACATTAACTACTGTATTCTTCATAGTAGAAAATTTATCTATAATGCAAATATGCTTCTTGGACTTTGTACAATGAGAGAAGAAAATATTATGTAAATGCCATATTTCAATGACATAAATTTCGACAAAGAATCTATCTATCTATCTATTGCCAGACACCATAATCCCGTAAGGGGTGGCCATTTGACTTTGAGTTAGTTGTTTTACGGGGAGGGGCACTAACCCTCCACCAACCCACTTGTTGACACGTAGGGAGCACGTATGGACTGGTTATGTGGTTACCACCCAGCGTTGTAAATGGTTTCTTGGCTTACACGAAACCATTTGGCTTGTCAATGTAAAGCCACCTGTAAAGGAAAGAAAAGCAATAAGAAGTGACAGGAAAGATGGGAGAAATAGGAAGAGAGGAGGGCAGGCACAGAAAAAGAAAGATAAAAGCTAAGGAAGGAGTAGGCAGCGTAGAATAATAGAGGAAATTTCTTCTCCAAATAATCATTATCATCATCATCATCTGGACCTCCTTTCCCACCCTAGGGCAGGGTAAGGAGCAGCAATGTCCAGACAGACCAAATCTGCCCAATCCAATAGGCCACACTTCCATTTACTCATCATTCAAGCCCCCAGAATCCTGGCTCTATTGGATACGCCAAAAACATTCACCACGTTCTGTAGCTTCGCATAAAGTATCAGACAGAGTCAATCCGGTGGCTGCCACGTTAAAAAGGGGTGCCAAATCCCTGATCGTGCACTTCTCCTCACAACATTCATCCAGCCAGCTTGATCTCCTGTCAGTTCCCTAGCCTCACTGACTTCCAAACCTCTCTTCCTCACACACTCATCCACCATATCTCTCCACCTTCTCCTTGGCCTACCTCACCTCCTCCCTCCTTCAAATTCACTCAGATATACCTTTTTCACCACTCTCTTGTTATCCATTCTCTTCACATGACCATACCATCGCAGTACACACTCTTTGATTCTGGTATCCACAGATTTCCTCATTCCAAATTTTTCATGAATCACATTATTTCATATCCTATCCACTCTCTGTACTCCATGTACTGTACATTCCTTAACAGTCCCATCTCCACTGCTCTTACTCTTGACTTTTCATATTCTTGCCACACCATGGTCTCACATCCATATGTTAAAGTTGGCACTAACACTCCTTCATGCAAGCCTCAAGCAGCTGCAACACTCAAGCCTCTGTTTCTTATCAAGGCCATCAGTGCACCAGTTACTTTTCTTCCTTGTGTCACTCTACTGTCCACTTCTTTTGTACATTTTCCTTTCTTTTCTATAACTGTTCCCAGGTATTTGAACTCTCTCACCAGTTCCAGTCTCTCTCCATTCACTGTAACATCACGAGTCACCTTCTCTCTCAGTAACCATCACATTACTCTATTCAACATTTACTTTCAAGGCACGATGCTCAGAGACATCAGCAAATCTCTGCACTAGCCCATCTAGTTCTTGTCCGGCATTTGCAAGTAGTACTGCATCATCAGCAGACAACAAATTTGAGATATTCCATCCATCACCAATGCCACACACCCCTGTTTCAGTCCCACATTTGATCTCAATGTGGGACTGAAACAGGGGTGTGTGATGTCTCCATGGCTGTTTAATATATATATGGATGGGGTTGTAAAGGAGGTGCAAGGTAGGGCAGTGGATGTGGGGGTGGCCCTAATGAATGAGGGTGAGATTTGGAAGCTTCCGGTGTTGCTGTTTGCTGATGATACAGTATTGTTGAGTGAAGATGAATGGGAGTTGCAAGGTTTGGTGAATGAATTTGGGACAGTGTGTAGGAGGAGGAAGCTGAAAGTTAATGTAAACAAAAGTAAAGTTATGGTGTTTGAGAGGAATGAAGTCACAGAGTGTGCAGTGAGGTTGGATGGTGAGGATATGGAGAATGTGAGTGCATTCAAGTACTTGGGTAGTGTGATGAGTAAGGATGGAACTTTGGGGGATGAAGTACGTGAAAGGGTACAGCAGGGAAGAAAGGTTGTTGGTACACTGAAAGCAGTGATGAGAAATAGGAAGGTGAGTATGGAAGTTAAGAAGTCACTGCATGATGGTATTGTGATCCCTACCCTGACGTATGGAAGCGAGGCGTGGACATTGCAAGAGGGGAACAAGTCAAGAGTGAGAGCAGTGGAAATGAGTTACTTGAGAGGAGCATGTGGAGTGACGTGGAGGGACAGGTTGACGAATGAAGAAGTGAAGGAATGTTGTGGGGTAGATGTGGATGTGGTTGAAAAGATTAGGAGAAATACACTGAGGTGGTTTGGACATATGGAGAGAATGGAGAATGAAAGACTGACTAAGAGGGTGCATGTAGGTGAGGTGGAGGGAGGGAGAGGGAGGGGTAGACCGAGGATGAGGTGGAGGGATGGAGTTGACAGGTATATGAGGGAGGGGGGGGGTGAGTTGGGGGGAGGGGAGTCAAATGGTGGGTGACAGAGTGACTTGGAGGCGTTTTGTCTGCGGGCACCCTTTGCGGGATTAGGGCGTCGGGCTATAGATAGATAGATAGACCAATGTCATCCCCTCTCCCTTAGTCATGTTTTTACTTCTCTCATCACCCCATCCATGTATATAAACTGAACAATCATGGAGACATCACACAACCTTGTCACATGCCCACACCGATCATGAACCATTCACTTAGATGACCATTAACCCTTACACATGCTTCACTACCATCATAAAAACTCTTGATGGCACCTAGCAGCTTACCATCTATACCGTACATGTGCAAAACTTTCAACAATCCTTCTCTGTCCACTTTGTCGTATGCTTTTTCCAGATCCATAAATGCCATAAACACCTTATGGTGTGAGTTGGGAGCAGGGCAGTGAAATGGCGGGGGACAGGGCGACTTGGAGGCGATTTGTTTGTGGCCACCCCAAACGGGATTGAGGCGTCTGGCAATAGATAGATAGATAGACCTTATGGTCCTTCTCACAAGCCTTCTCTGCTATCTGTCTCACTGCAAACACTGTACTTGATGCACACATCCTCTGCCACTCCTAAAGCCACCCTGTTCATCACTCACTAGGACTTCTGATATCTCTCTTATTTTATAATAAAAAAAAAAAAAGTTACTACATGACAGTATTGTGATACCAACTCTAACCTACGGAAGTGAAGCTTGGACATTGTTGGAAGGACACAAGTCAAGAGTGAGAGCAGTGGAAATGAGTTATTTAAGAGGAGCCTGTGGAGTCACGTGGAGAGACAGGCTGATGAATGAGGATATAAAGGAGCGTTGTGGTGTGGATGTGGATGTGATAGGAAGCGTTATGAGGAACACACTGAGGTGGTTTGGCCATGTGGAGAGGATGGAGGGTGAAAGACTGACGAAGAGAGTGTATGTGAGTGAGGTGGAGGGGGGAAGAGGGAGGGGGAGGCCGAGGATGAGATGGAGGGATGGGATGGAGAGGTATATGAGAGAGGGGGGTGTGAGTTGGGAGCAGGGCAGTGAAATGGTGGAGGACAGGGCGACTTGGAGGCGATTTGTTTGTGGCCACCCCAAACGGGATTGAGGCGTCTGGCAATAGATAGACAGATAGACCTTCCCAACCACACTCAACAAACTTATGCCATGATAATTCTTGCACTCACTTCGCTCACCTTTATTTCTGTATAGGGGTACAATCACAGCCTTTTTCTGCTCTGCTGGCACAGTTTCACTTATCCATGCCTTCTTACATATCTCCAAAAAGCAATTCATTCCACTCACTCCACTACACTTAATCTGTGCCAGCGTCACGTCTCCTGGCACTGCAATCCTTCTTCGCACACCCCTAAAACCAATCATGTTTACAGCCACTCTGCTCTCTATATTCCCATTCATCAGTCTTTCAAAATATTCGTTCCATCTGCTCCTTACTTCATCCCCATGGGTTAATAATCTACCACCTACATCCTTCACACCATCACAATTCTTTCCACTTTCACTTCTAGATTTCTGCACCTCTTTCCAGAATAACTTCCTATTTTCAGAGTGGTTTGCATTCATTTTTCTTCCTAGATCATCATTTACCTCCTCCTTTTTCCTCTTCACTAGTCTCTTTACGTGCTTCTTGCTCTCACTATATTCAGTTATTTCAATTGAACCCCTGTCCTGTAACCACTTCAGCCACTTCTTTCTCTTTTCCTCCACTGCTCTCTTAACTTCACCATCCCACCATGCCGTACCTTTCTCCTTTGTTGTTACTCTTGCCATACCACAAACTACTTTAGTATTTCTAACTAAGCAATCCCTATATGCATTCCACAGGCTGTCCAGATCCATTTCATTCCAATTCACTGATTCTAACTCCTACCCTACTTTGGTCCTGTATTCATCTGCCACTTCTTTGATCCTCAGCTTCTCATCTTTCAGTCTTTCTCCCTGACTGCTCCTCTCTCTCCTGATCCAACTCACTCCTCACAACTTGATCTTGCATAACACAATCATATGTTCTCACAGACCCCCACATCGTCCTCTCATGGCCCTCGTATCAGCAACCATTCCCAGCGTCGACCTCTCTAAGAGCACATAATCACATGGAGAGACAGGCTGACGAATGAGGATATAAAGGAGCGTTGTGGTGTGGATGTGGATGTGATAGGAAGCGTTATGAGGAACACACTGAGGTAGTTTGGCCATGTGGAGAGGATGGAGGGTGAAAGACTGACGAAGAGAGTGTATGTGAGTGAGGTGGAGGGGGGAAGAGGGAGGGGGAGGCCGAGGATGAGATGGAGGGATGGGGTGGAGAGGTATATGAGAGCGGGGTGTGTGAGTTGGGAGCAGGGCAGTGAAATGGCGGGGGACAGGGCGACTTGGAGGCGATTTGTTTGTGGCCACCCCAAAAGGAATTGAGGCGTCTGGCGATAGTTAGATAGAACTCATTTAATGTGGCTTGCTACACATAGTGGCCTAAATTCGGGTTCCAGTCAGGGAATTCCCACCAAACAATGTCTCCTCGCCATGCTACTCAGTTCAGCCCGAGTCTCTTACCGTAACAGACGTGCTCTGAGTGGTCTCCATCCTAAAACGTGACATATACTTACATGTAAAATAGGGGATTAGGTTCTAGGAGCCCCATATTTTTTGTTAAAAATGTATTTAAAGATAGGGTATTATAAATATGTCTGCCGTAAGACACCCAAGACAGTGTGTTTACACATGATGTCGCCGAATGGACACATCAGCGCATTCTAACCTAGCCTAACCAACTAGTTTTGCCCCTGAACACTCCCCATAAAAATTTTAACCACCAAGGACTGCCACTAAGCTTCTTGGAAGTCCTCATTACCAATCAAGAAAAAACTTCTGACCTATCCAACACGTCAATGGCTGTCCAGAATCACGCGTATTTCGCCGGGAACCACTTTCGGTGCACACACACACACACACACACACACACACACACACACACACACAAAATGCAGTGTGAAATTATTTCTGAAAGTCATTAGTAAAAAAAAAAAAAAAAAAAAAAAAAAAAAAAAAAAAGAGGCTATACTGAAGTCGTCAGCATGGAGTAATTGCGTACTTTTCACATCTCAGATATGCACGAATTTGTACATTTTTCTTTGTTTATTATTGTACGTTAGTTTGAATAAATATCACTGTTCTTTATAATGGAGGAGTATTAATGTCCATGTGAGTGTGAATATAATAGGTAATCATAAGTCTAACCCCTGAAGTGAGGATCGTCTGTCCACCAAACTCCATTTTTCCCATATGGCCTGTGGTTCCGTTTATGCGTGCTTGTTTGTCCACCAAATTGTCGCATAAAGGGGGGCCCTACTGCATATTTATTTGCATCTTTGTGTTTGAAATTGAGTTACAAATGCACAATCTCCTTTCCTGACATATCCTTCAGTTGCTTCGCGTTATCATTTTCTCCTGGTACTCCATTACAAACCATTATGTTATCTTCTCCACATAATGCATCCAACAATTATATAATACATTCAACAATTATAGAAGCTCTAAAGTAACAACAGTGGTCAAACATAAAAAGAAAAATATACAGTATGCCCTAAATTCTCTCAAAGAAAACAAAGAGTATAACCAGCATCTGATCAGAAAAAAACGGGACCTCTAACCCACTCTCACTTAACCAGTCAGACTTACCTAAACTGGACTTCTCACCCAAGGCCAAAGGTCACAACAGCAGTCATCCATGTTTTATTAACTCTAATATTACTTTACCGAAAAGATCATTCACAAAAATCATGATAAAGAGTAAATTGAGAAACTGCAATTTTTTGTATTAGAAGAGACCTGTAAAGTGAGAGGCTTATCGACTGAGAATGCTTTATGTTGGATAAATAACAAAGAGAAAACAAATGTCTTCCTAATTAACTTAATGAATGGTGATTAACAGATCAATAAAGAAACTTGCATATGTAATTCAGAGACCAGTCCAGATCCTATACAAGAAGTGAAAATAGCTGGAGTGTCAAGTAAAATTGTCATACACTGAGTGCATATAACAGCATTTGATTCGCTCAGAAAACTTTTATGTTTAGAATGATCAACTGGATTTACTACAGAAACATCGACAGACAGTCGCATTATCCGGTGAAAAATTAGGCTGTACTAATTTAATACAACACCAGATTAATGTTAAACAGACACCCAACCTATTTACATGCCAGCATATAGAGTCACACATTTGCAGCGTGCATTGGCTAAACAATGTGTGGATGAAATGTTAAGTTTGGGTATCACTGAACCTTCAGTGTCCCTATGGAATGGCTATTACCAGATAGAGAAAAATCATGCAAATACACAACATTTTTACAAATAATGGTAATTTTCAGTATTCAGCACCGAAGGATGCCAATGGGGCTTCATACAGCATGTGATTCACATATGGGTAAGATGCTGTACAAGCTGCTCTAGGTCATTATGGATAGAAAAGATGTTGGCATATTCACCAGGTGGATCAGTGAATGGAGAGGAGGGCCAAAGGTGGTGGTGAACACTGAAATCTCCTAGATTGGAGATTTCAGAGAAAGAAGAAATTGATAGGATGTGTTCCTCTTACAAGGAAGATAGTCAAAGAATTTTTCATAGTCAGCAGAATCAGAGGATAAGTAAATAGCACAGCTATATTAGTCAGAGAATGACGGGATAGCCGAAGCCAGAAAGTAGAGAATTCAGAAGATTCAAATTCAGGAGCACAATAGCAAGATATTTTGTTGCGTACATATACGCAACACTTTTGACTCTGAAATGAGTACAGTAACCCCTCTAAGACCCAGACAACCAAGACCCGGACATTTTGGGCTTGGGTCCATTAGTCGAAGTCTCAGATATTCCCTACGATATCCGGACAAAAGACCATCTAGACGAAGGTCCAAAACAATCTGGGGCACCAAAAATGGCCAAAAAACATCAATTTAAAAAAAAAAAAAAAAGCCAATATGTGTTCAACCCTATTCTTTAAATTTGCTGCGCGGTGACGAACAGCTGTGTTTCGGGGTATAGTTCCGGCGACGTCCGCTAGAGCTCCCCTGCATCCTCACCACTTCCCGCCTACCTACCGTCGTGACTGCACGCTCGTCGCCATGGCTGCCCACGTGCTTGCTTTGATCGTGATGCCCTACCTGCTGCAGGACCTGCTGTTCCTTTTCATTTATTTTATGGTTTCTGTCCCTTATTTGTGTGAATATGGTCTTATATAGGTGCTGTGCATGTCCAGTAGGTTCGGTTGGGGTCATAAGTACCTGTCCAGGGGCATTTTGTTCAAGTCCCGGACATTACTTGGACTCTATTACGTTGGATTTTGGAGGGGTTACTGTATAGAAAAAGCAGGAGGATACAGGAAAGGTTTTGCTATCAAGTCACCTCAGACAGCTGAGTCTCAGTGAGGAGGAGAGGATTAGGTTTAGAGGAGGAGAGGTGGCATTCAGAAAAGAGAAAATTTGAGGAAAGGCCACGAATGTTGCAGAAATGAAGAAGTGTGTCAGACAGTGGTTCCAGGCATCTCGCTTGGTCGTCACCGGGAGAGAGGCAGATGGTATGGGCTTGATGGTTCCCCCCCCTCTCCCGGGATTCCGAGGCTTTGTAATGAGATGCCACTTATTTTTTTTTTTGAATTTTGAATAGGAAGTGTAGTGTGTAATGTGCATGAAGTTTGGCACTGACAGTGAGAGGAACTTGTACCAGAGAGCATGCTGGCCTATTCTGTGTTACTGAAACAATGAAACAGTTCAGCAAAAGGTAATGGTCTGAAGCTAGTCCTGAGGGCTGATGAAACAGGAGTTCCAGCTCTCTCTGTCATCAGTTTTCCATCCACCTTGGGAGTACCACCCTGCTTAACTGGTACTACAGTGTATTAAGGCATACAATTTATATGTTTGCATAACTTGATTGCAAATACACTAGCTGAACTCAATAAAATCCATCCATCCATTTGCTTCACTACAAATAATGGCCAATAGAGGTAGAAACACTTTTTATTCCTCAAATTACATGCTTGATATACAGTACCTCCATCAATCACGACACCTGTTTTGAGAACTTTCTTGTAGACTAACTAGATGGCAGTACACTGCACTGCCGGTAGTAAACAAATTTCATGAGGACTGTGTGGCTGTATTCTTGATAATTTTATTACTGGTAAATCTACTGAGTAGGTAATCAAATGCATGAGATAAATAACTGTATGAGTGCTTTGAACTGAGCCTATGCCTACCCACACCTCAGTTCATTACTTCTGTCATCGCACATCAGGGTTCTTCGAAGCATATATATATATATATACAGTATATATATATATATATATATATATATATATATATATATATATAAATATATAAAAGGTGCATCTTCCACACCACAAAATATGGTAATAAAATAATTGTGGATGGCTTCTTTACAATTATCAGTAAACTGGGGAGTAAATCCATGTCCATGAGAAGAATCCCGGTTTTTGGTATTTGCAGAGGTTTTGGGAACCTAACCCCTGTGAATATCATGGGTATACTGTACTGTACATGGCTGATCAGTTTATGATACAAGCAAATCAACATACCTGCCTGTCCTTCTCTGAATAACATGTGGCTGGAAGATGCAGTTGCTCCTCCATATTCTCTACTGTGGCTGCAGGAAGGCAGGAAGTCCATGTTAGCTCTGAGACAAAACGGAGGGCTACCCAAGATGGCCAGTTGCCTCCCAAGTTTGTGAAAGTGTTGAGGAGTGTCATGTATGTCCCGCCAACAGTGGAGTCACTGATGCGTGCAAAGAATGCCATCACACCCACAAACATGCAGTTGACAAACACCTGTGTCAAGAGGATATGAGTTAGAATTCACTAGTTTTACTGTTTGTATTTCCTTTTCTCCAGCTTTTACATTTCTTCACACTTTAATTTTTTTTTTTTTTTTTTTTCATATTTCTACTTACTCTACACACTTTTATAAAACAGCATTGCTTCTCAAACTCTTTGACATCTGCTAAATATAGCAGCCTCACCTTTCACATGGTTAATTGGGGGGCAGACAAGCTCTGTATACGAAGAGCATGTAAACGGTAATATCTACTCATATCTATCTATAGTGTTACGGAACAGAGAAAGATAATGTACACTTTAAGTGAGAATACTAATAATCACTACTGTCCCGTAAAGTTCCAGGTTCAAAACAAAAGAGTTAGGTAAAATTACAAGTTAAAGTTTAATGCTCAAACTAACAACAAAACATTCAGGACTCATAAGGATAATGTAATGGCAAAACAGGTTGAATATATGGTTAACTGCAATAGCCTCTATTAACACGAAATTAGCATGAGTAAATTTATCTAAGTCAGCCCTGATAAAATGAGATACCAGATAATACTCAGTGAATGCAAGATAAATTATTACAGATACAAAATAATATTAAAACTGATGGACATAAAGATCCCTACATGAATTACAAAAACTTCACTAGGCCTACAAATTAAACTTATGCTATACAGTACAAGAAAAAATACAACAGTTATACTCAAATTACACACAGCTGCTAGATGTTTGGAGATTTCTTGAGCACTCACAATAATAATATCTGTACAGGGGAGGACAGAGATGTGAACAAAATGAGGAGCAGATCTAAGTGGCAATGATGCAGAGACTGAGCTCATTATATAGGGGCCAGGAGAGCCTGATACAACTTGTAAGAAGGACGCGCAAATGAAGCCATGGGGACAAAAGGCTGAAAATCCCGCTCTGAATAACAGAGAGAACGACTTACTCTACTATAACGGTAGAAGGGGGGGACTGAGGCAGAACACGCTCGTGATCAAACATGCAGCAACTGTGCGTTAAAATTACACAAAGGATGATGAAATCATAGGCTATGTAACACCTCCCCACAAAGAAAAAAGAAATTTACAAAGGAAATTTCTTATTACTCTAAAACAATCTGTACATGGCATTACAGAACATGCAAATGTCTTTCCCAATGTCACAAAACATGAGATCTCCCTAGCACGTTCAGTCATAGGTACTTGCCAGTATCCCTTTAACAAATCAAACTTACTTATGTACCTAGCCTTTCCGATCTTGTCTATGCAATCTTCCACACGAGGGAGAGGGTAAGTGTCTGTTTTAGTTATCTGATTAACACGTCTGTAGTCAATGCAAAGCCGCTGTGACCCACCTGGCTTAGGGACCAGAATGACAGGAGAACTCCACTCGCTCTGACAGGGCTCAATCATCTTGTGGTCCAACAGGTAGCCAAGCTCCTTCTGGATGAGAGGAACTTTCACTGGGTTCACACGGTAAGGAGGCAATTTAATTGGCTTTGCGTCTCCAACATCGACATCATGCATCAACACAGTGGTTCTTCCTGGAGTGGCACGGAACACTTGCGGGTACTCCTGCAGTAATGCCGAAAACTCCTGCCTTTCCTTGGGAGGTAGATGAGAAAGCTTAGTCTGGAGATCATTCATGATATCAGGATTCTTCCCCAAACTATCACTCAGTCTCATACTGCATGGGAGAGCTTCACTTGCAGACTCGGGTGGAACAGCTACAGTGCAGACTGGATTATTTTCGTCCCGCCTGTGATATAACTTAAGCATGTTGATGTGACATAGTTGCTTGCTCTTTCTACGATCTGGTGTGGCGATGACATAGTTGACATCACTGAGTTTCTTCTCCACGAAATAAGGGCCACTAAACTTGGCTTGAAGAGGTTGCCCATGAACTGGTAGCAGAATCAAAACCTGATCTCCTGGCTGAAAGTGGCGTAACCTGGACTTCTTCTCATACCAAGTCTTCATCTTCTCCTGAGCAGCTCCTAAATTCTCTCTCGCCAGCTGTAAAGCAGTGGACAGCCGTCCTTTGAACTTCATCACATACTCCAGCAGGTTGACGTCATCTTCCTCCGACAGCCAGCATTCCTTGAGTAACTTAAGGGGTCCTCTTACTTCATGGCCAAACAGTAGTTCAAAAGGTGAGAAGCCCAGTGATTCATTTGGAGATTCTCTTGCAGCAAACACAACGAATGGAAGACCTTTATCCCAGTCTTTCTGATGTTCCAAACAGTATTTCTTGAGCATCGATTTGAGTGTTTGATGATATCTCTCCAACGCTCCTTGGGTCTGGGGATGGTAAGCTGAAGACGTGATCTGGGTGATGCCCGAATCTTTCAGAGAGTGCTTGAAAACGTTTGACATGAAATTACTTCCCCGGTCTGACTGTACCTCCTTGGGCAAACCAAACTTTGTGAAGAACCCTAGCATTTCCTTAACCACGTTCTTTGCTGAGATATTTCTAAGTGGAATGGCTTCAGGATAACGAGTAGCCATATCAATCAGGGTCAACACATAAGAAAATCCTGAAGAAGTCTTAGGAAGAGGGCCCACAATATCCACCAACACACGGGTGAAAGGCGCCTCAAAAGGAGGAATGGGAACTAGAGGTGCAACCTTTTCAGTCTGATTACACTTCCCCACAACTTGACAGGTGTGACAAGACTTACAATACCAGGAAACATCCCTGAAGATACCTGGCCAGTAGAAGTGTTTCAAAATGCGTGCCACAGTCTTCCTCACTCCAAGGTGTCCTGCCAACTGGAATCATGAGCCACTCTAATGATATCCTGCCTACAAACACGAGGGATGACAACTTGATGTACAACCTCCCATTCACAGTCGGCTGATGCTGTTGGGGATCTCCACTTCCTCATAAGTACTCCTGACTTTACATAATAACAAGTAGAAGCACCGGCTGACTCTTCTTCACTGTAAGCAGAGTTAGCTAGACCTTTCAACTCAGGGTCAGCAACCTGCAACTCAACCAACTCTTGACGAGACAAATTATCAACACTACGGGGTACTGCCTCATCTGGTGAGTGGTCCAAATTAGCAAGAAAAGTGTCAGCTAGGATAACATCATCATCATCCTCTAAATCACCAGTAACTTTAGACTTAGCCCTAGTGACAGCACATGCAGGGAACACATCAGGGACATCACAATCCTGGGACGCAGCCACTGGCTCACTAGACAACTGAGGAGCTGGACACACTTGACTTCCACCAATATCATTTCCAAGTAAGAAAGTTACACCTGACATTGGGAGTGTCTCAACCAACCCAACCATAACGGAACCATTAACAAAACCAGACTCTAAATTCACTCTGCACAGAGGGACAGAGAAGTAATTATTCCCTACACCTTGTAAGATAACAGTTTCATCAGAGGAATTAACATTAGAGCCTAGAACAATGGTCAGCATAAGGGATTGGCAAGCACCTGTATCACGATATATTTGAACTGATTTCCTGTCATTACTGTCCAGAGGACTGACAAAACCATCAGACAGGAAATTAGCACATGAACTCTTGAGAGTGTCACCCACGGTACTGCTCAAAAGAGGAGCTCCATCATGAGAATTTAAGTTACCCCTCAAAGCAGGTTCAGTTAACTCAGTTAAAGAATTATGGGAACTCTCAAGGGTGGACACTAGACCAACTGACTGAATATTTAAAGACTCCTTTTTGTTCACATCACGCTGTCTCCTGAAACATCTCTCCGTAGTATGACCAAGCTTACTACAATAAGTACATTTACTTTTCTGAAATCTAGAGGTGAAGCTGGTATTTACTGCCTGAGAAACATCATCCTTATTCTCTTTCCTGTTACCTGTACTCTGAGTAGAGGCAACGTACTTACTCTCAGCTTTCCCTTTTTCTCTAGAATATCTCTTGTGAGTGAGAACATACTCATCAGCTAAAACTGCAGCATCAGACAAATTATCTATTCTTTTCTCATCAAGATATAGGCTTACATCTTTACTAATACACCTTTTGAAGTCCTCCAGCAAAATCATCTGCTTAAATTTATCAAAATCAGAATCCACATTCTTAGAATTTAACCACTGCTCTAACAGATCTTCTTTGATTTTTGCATACTCAACATGGGATTGCTTATCTTGCTTGTAAGTTGTCCTAAATTTTACTCTATAAGCTTCAGGAACAAGCTCATAGGCCTTAAGAATCAAGCTCTTAACTACATCATAATTATCAGACTGATCCTGAGGCAAAGATGCATAAGTTACTTGAGCTTTACCGGTGAGAACAGTTTGAAGGAGTACTGGCCAATACTCCTTAGGCCAATTAAAACCTGTAGCTACCCTCTCAAACAACTGAAAATACTTTGTTAAATCAGATTCATTAAAAGGAGGGACAAGTTTAACATTTTTAGCCACATCAAAATCATCAGAGCTAGATGATCCAGTTCCACCTTGTTTCATGCGATACTCATGGTCTGCCTGAATCCTAGCAAGTTCAATTTGTGCCTGAGCCTGTATCTGTGCCTCCTGAATCCGAACCTGAGATTCCGCCTCCTTAGCCTGAGACTCAGCCTCCTTAGCACGTGCTTGAAATTCAGCTTCCTTCACACGAGCCTCCTGCAGGGCTAGCTGTAACTTAGCTAATTCAATCTGCGTTTGCTCATTTGGAGGAGTTACATTAAACAAGCTTTCATTGATCATGTCAACAATTTGATCTTTAGAATGATGAGAGCGAACAGCAATTCCCAATTGTTGAGCAACGAGCTTAAGTTCATTCTTTGTTCTGTTTTCTATATCACACACTGTTTGCACATTTGACAAAAAATCTTTGGCTTCATCAAGTGTAGTAATAGTAGACATCATGAATAAGTAACAGTCACAAAATATCAAGCAATATCCTTATGATAATATCCTGAATATCCTGATGAGAGGTCGCCAAATTTATGTTACGGAACAGAGAAAGATAATGTACACTTTAAGTGAGAATACTAATAATCACTACTGTCCCGTAAAGTTCCAGGTTCAAAACAAAAGAGTTAGGTAAAATTACAAGTTAAAGTTTAATGCTCAAACTAACAACAAAACATTCAGGACTCATAAGGATAATGTAATGGCAAAACAGGTTGAATATATGGTTAACTGCAATAGCCTCTATTAACACGAAATTAGCATGAGTAAATTTATCTAAGTCAGCCCTGATAAAATGAGATACCAGATAATACTCAGTGAATGCAAGATAAATTATTACAGATACAAAATAATATTAAAACTGATGGACATAAAGATCCCTACATGAATTACAAAAACTTCACTAGGCCTACAAATTAAACTTATGCTATACAGTACAAGAAAAAATACAACAGTTATACTCAAATTACACACAGCTGCTAGATGTTTGGAGATTTCTTGAGCACTCACAATAATAATATCTGTACAGGGGAGGACAGAGATGTGAACAAAATGAGGAGCAGATCTAAGTGGCAATGATGCAGAGACTGAGCTCATTATATAGGGGCCAGGAGAGCCTGATACAACTTGTAAGAAGGACGCACAAATGAAGCCATGGGGACAAAAGGCTGAAAATCCCGCTCTGAATAACAGAGAGAACGACTTACTCTACTATAACGGTAGAAGGGGGGGACTGAGGCAGAACACGCTCGTGATCAAACATGCAGCAACTGTGCGTTAAAATTACACAAAGGATGATGAAATCATAGGCTATGTAACAATAGCCATATACCTTAATGCCGTAAGAGGTGGCACAAATAAATTGCCTCCATGCTGCCCTGCTCCCTGCCATTTCACTGCTCTCCCCCCAACTTATACCTCCTCATTCATATTTCTCTCCACTCCATCCTTCTATCTCATCGTTGGTCTCCCCCTCCCTCCACCCCCCTCCATCTCATTGACATGCAATCTCCTCATTAATCTCTCATTCTCCATCCTCTCCACATGGCCAAACCACCTCAATGTATTTCTCCTAATACTTCTGTCACATCTACATCCACACCACAATGCTCCTCAACGTCCTCGCTTATCAGTCTCTCTCTATGTAACTCCACATCCTCCTCTCAAATAAATCATTTCCACTGCTCTTACTCGTGACTTGTGCTCTTCCAAACATTAGACTGGGTATCACAATACTATCATGCAGTGACTTTTTAATTTCTATGCTCATTTCCTTATTTTTTAGCACTGCTTTCAAGGAACCAGCAACCTTTCCACCTTGTTGTACTCTTTATAGCACTTCACCCTCTAAACTTCTGTCCATACTCATCACACTACCCAAGTACTTGAATGCATACATATTTTCCATTTCCTCATTACCCATCCTTACTTTGCATTCAGTGATTTCATTTCTCTCGAAGACCACAACTTTACTCTTCCCTATATTCACCTTTAGATTTTGTTTCTTACATTCTCTCCCAAACTTATTCACCGAGCCCTGCAGTTTCCCTTCATCTTTATTTTATAATACAGTGTTATCTGCGAGCAACACAACAGGAAGTTTCCAAACACTACCCTCTCTCATTACGGCCACTCCAACATCCACTGCCCCATCTTGTACCTCTTATAACTTCATCCATTTACAAACTGAACATCCATGGAGACATGACATATCCCTGTTTCAATCCAACCTTCAAACAGAAAAATTCACTTAGTTCATTGTCCACACACACTGCAGCCCTAGTGCCCTCATCCATACTCTTCACAGCATTCAGTAGCTTCCCATGTTCTCCATATATTTCGAATATTTTCTTCATTCCTTGTCTATCCAGTCTTATGCTTTCTCCAAATCTATGATGGCTGCATACAACTTATTTCCCTTCTCTAGAAACTTTTACATCAAACATCCTAGAATGAATATCTGATCTACACAAACCCTTCCCTTCCTGAAACCTCACTGTTATTCTCCACCTAATTCCTCTGATTCCCTAACTCTTTCAGTAAGTATCCTACCATTTCTTTCCTTTTTACATGAAGACAAATAGCGTTATGATTACTGCATACAGTACTTCTCTTTCTCATTTTCCTCTGTACTGGGAAATAATTATACCTGACTTTCAATCCTCTGAGACTCTACATTCCTCCCAGGCCAACATGCATATTTCCTATATCCATTACACAATCTCTCCACCATGCTTCAGCATTTCATCACACACTCCATTAATTCTTGGTGGTTTCTCCATTTTGACTCTTCATTGCTTCCATTACCTCTATATCCTAGTGATCTCTTCCTCCCTTCTCATCTCCCTCCTTCTCCCAGCCATTTCTCAGCCACTTATACTCACACTACAGTACTTTCATTCTCTATCTATATTATGTAAAACAATTCCTTAAAATGTTCTTTTATAAAAAAACAGCTGATGGGGGGGAAGGAAAATCTTGAATAACTTTTACATACGAAGACTGTATTAAGGCTCTACTGAAATCTATACTACCACCAAACATATTCATACTCACTCACTGATCATCATTAGGTATATCAAATACTGACTGTAAAAGAATAATGGTAATCATCGTCATATCATTTATAAAGTTTCCAACATGCTTGCATGCGTTAGACTTGGTCACCGAATAGCGACTCTATACACTGCTCAATCTCTGGCAGCGAAACACATTCATATTCACTCACTGATCATTAGGTAAGTCAAATACTGACTGTAAATGAACAATGGTAACCATCATCATATCATTTATAAAGTCTCCAAAATACTTGCAGGCGTTAGCCTTGGTCACCTAATAGAAGCTCTCCACACTGCTCGATCTCTGGCAGCCTCCTTATTTAGTCTCTATCCCTCAGGTCACACTCTATAACCTTGTCCTAGGACTTTTTCCAGTCTGCCTCTTGCAACCCTACCCCCAATGTTCACACTGCTCACTTTCTGCATTTAACTGTCATTTTCCATCCTCTCCACATGTCCAAATCATCTCAATCTATCCCTCCTTATTGCAACACCAATACACTCTAGTCCCATATCCTCTTTTACTGCCCAGGTCTTACTACCATACAGCATTATATTCCTAACATATGCCACATACAAAGATTCCTTACCACTTAGGAAGAGGAAGGGCCCTCTCGGTGTCAGGAGACGCAACAGCTCCCCTAACATCCATCCTCCAACCATTCTTTACTCTTGCCACAGAACTAGCTCCAGCTCTACCTCCAGCACATAACAGGTCTCCCAATCACCAAAACTCTTCCACATACTCAGGAGACTCACCAGCAAGACCTATCCTTTCATACTCTCTACATACAGTACTCTCCCCAAAACGCCGTACACACAAAATCAGCATTATCTAACAGCTACATCTACTTTTTAACCTTCAATCTGTGCCTTCAACTCTAGCTTCCTTTCTGGCTGTTCTATAGCTGCTGTTGTAGATGGCCACTGCTCTGCTAAAGCTATCAATAGTGGTGTTCCTCGGGGATCTGTCCTATTGCCCACTCCCTTAGTCTCAGTCTATCATGGTCACTATCAACTCCCTCAGGATTTCCTCGTCCATATAATTTAAACTCAATCTCATGCTGGTGAGTAATCCATAAGTTCCTACAATGATTTTGTTTACATGCTTTTCTGGTGACAGGTCATCCTGAATAATCACTCCTAAGTCTTTCTCATCTTTTCTTTTACGAATGATCTCACTGTCTATTTTATATGTCCAGTGCGGTCCTTTTTCATTCATTCCCATTTCTAATACATGACACTTCTTGGCATGTGTCCTATTTGTGACATGCCACTTTGTGTGGGTGATTGCTTAAAACGGTACCATGCCGAGCGAAGTATTCCCTAGTGGAGCGTACACACACACACACACACACACACACACACACACACACACACACACACACACACACAACATAACTCCTCATCTTCAAACCCCACAAGATCCAGCCAGCAGCTCAACATCCCTGGAGGAAGTGAGTTTTCCAAATTTTGTCGATTTGTATATTGACCTATTCCAATATTTCTATATTTTTCACATAAATAAGCATTGCTTTCTACATAAACACATATGATGAAAGTACAGCTTCAGTATCAGTACCTAGGAAAAAGACTAGTGGTCATCTTGAGTTTCTTACAGCACTATAAAAAAAAAAAAAAATTGGATTTTTTACATGTAGACTTTGAATAAAACAAAAACCCTCTAGCATGTGAAAATATGTACATGTGGGTGAGGCGGGAAAAATTGACAGTGCACTAGGAGGTATGTTGTTCTCTTTCGTCCAAGTAATAGTTATGTTGATGTTTTGACATCATGAGGGAAAAAAAAAAAAAAAAAAAAAAAAAAAAAAAAAAAAACTTTGGGAGCATATTTTTCAAGTAAAGGTGGGGGAGGAGAGTGTTTTTTTCTCACTTGCAGTAAAACTATGCTGCGCTCGGAGGAGTATTCTACCTCTGTCGTCCATTTACTCGAAGTATTGAACGTATCAACTTCCTGTAAGAACCATGATAAAGAGCTGTAAATTCTATGTATGTATATGACCAAAAAATAAGCCTTTCGAAGCATATTTTTTAGGTAAAGGTGGGGGAATAATGCGTTTTTATCTCGTTTGCGGTAAAACTATGAAGCGCTTGGAGGAGTATTCTACCTTTGTCGTCCATTTACTCGAAAAGTATTGGACGAATTGAATTCCTGTAAGAACCAAGATAAAGAGCAGTAAATTCTATGTATGTACAGGACATAACAATGTAATATCTCTGATGAAAAGTCGCTGTTACGTAGGTGGGAAAATAGCGGTTACTGTGCATGCATGACGAAAGTGCAGCATAGGTGTGGGTACCCAGTAGTTTTTTGCGATTTAATTGGAAATTATGAGGCACATGAAAAATCTGTAGATACCATGAGAAAGCCCATGAAATTCCACACAAGATTATGAAATAAAAACACAACCTATGAGAGAAAACTTATGTGCTAGAGTACTCTGCACAAAGCATCAGTTTCCAGTAGGAAATGGCTTTTAGTTTTTTGCTATTTTCTCGAAAACTACAAACGTATCAACAATTCACAAAGCTTATTAGAAGACTGATGAAATTCTCTTTCAAAACTTCTAATAACATTTTTCTGTATGATCGAAAACATTCAAACTATGATGCTGGGATGTGAGACTGACATTCCAAAATGTTTATTCACACCGGCCTAATGTACTCCTATTTGTACTTTTTTTTTTTTTTTTGCTTATCAGCTACAACAAACATCAGCAAATAAGATAATGTAGGTTTCATGGCAATATATATATGTTTGGGTGGCGAAAATAAGGCGAGAATACATGTTTTCAGCAGCACGTGGGGGGGCTGGTGGGGAGGAGGGTGGAATAAAAATCGTGCGCCGCGAAGCTTACTGAAAACTTATTGTGCGTGAAAGGGTTAAGAAGAGATAGCTAGGATGATGATGATAAAGATTTCAAGAGTTCCTTGGTATTCATGGTCGTATGCATAAACATTAAGCTGATAAGTAGAATGGAAACTCCCTATTTTAAATGATAATTTATGAAGCATGTGAGTCAGACATAATGTGTTTAGCATTCCTATATTGTTGCTGACTGCACTCCATAATGTGGGATGCAGGCAAACCATGCCTAATAACTGCAGGCATTCTAAAAAATGACAAAAAGGAATCATGGGTATTTGCACTGCACTTTATGATTTAAGGTTCAAGCATATGGCACTCAACTTCACTCCAGTTGACTGCTGCATTGCTGTATCTGTACTACATTTCATGAAATTCTGACTGTTTATCGTACACTATAAAGTAATATCTCATCTTCCCTAGCTTCCTTTCTTACTTTTCTCATCCATCTTTGCTTTATAACTTTTCAATTCTTCAACATTTTCCAGTTTCACCCTTTCAATCTCCATCCTCTCTATCTCTCTTCTTTATTTTGTCTCCATTTCCTTCCTCCATAACTCACCTGATGTACAAGATATATGATGACGATGATAAGGTAGTAGTGGAAAGGGTATGAGCCATCATCCAACCTGAAGTAAGGTGTGTACCATACCAGTCCTGCCAATGCTAGTCCAAACACAAGTCTGTGAGTAGGTAAAAAGGTATAAGCATTATGTTGCGTTTAGAGACCACTGATGATGGTAACATGTGTTGGTCTTTTCATTTGATGGCAACTTTCCATGTGTCACTATCCTTAGTCACTTCCCTACTCTCCACTATCCAAGAAGTCTCTGCACAGGACTTTATTCCACATCTTCCTAGATCTGCCTATAGGCATTCTGCCCTCCAGATTCATACCTCTGAATCACCCTCCCCCTTCCTCAACCAGCCCAAACCATCTTGTCCAATTTACATATCTCTTTCCTATGTCAAGGCTCTTGCAATACACTATTCTCAGTTCTGTCACTCAGTGATGCCTTACTCATCCATCTATACAGTCTCATTGCTTCTCACTGCTGTGCATTTCAGTCTGCATTTATCCTCTTGTCTTACTGGCCAAGTTTCAATGGCACACAGAATAAGACTACTTATACAGTACATATTTTACAAAGAGTACCTTTAGCACAGAAGGAGAGTTTCTTCATTGTCAGGAGAGGCCACAGTTTCCAAAACTTCTTTCATCCGCTTCTCTTTTAAGCATCAGAACTAGTCTCTGACCCTCCTGTTGCAGTTAACATGTCCCCCAGTTACAGAAATCCTCCATCCACTTAAACTGGCTGTCACCCCAAACAGTATTTTCTATATTATTATCAACAGCAGGAACAACCTTACATGCTGCACAAGGAATATTTCTCACATTCTGCAATCTACCTATATCACCACTGCATTTGTTGTGGACCCATCTATTGTGGTACAAGTTGTACACCAAATAAAATTCCTCGCAAATCCATTTTTACTTACATCACAAGGTTACACACACCATTGCAGAATGTTACCAATCTCACATCTACTGCCCATGCCTTTGTTTTATCAGTTTAAACTTAAGTCTTTTGCCTCCATTCCATTCCTCTACCTCCTGAACTTCTATATGGCCTCTTACATACTTTTAGGAATCAAAGCTAAATCACTGGCAAATAAAAGGTCCTACGTAGCCCATGTCTAAACTCTCTTGACAATACCTCAGGTGCATGGATGAACTGCAATGGACTAGGCATGAAAACTTGATGCACCTGTATACTGACTGAGAAATCCTTGTTTTGCTCTGCAACCACTCTTATGCATGCAGCTGACTTTGTACATTTACATCACCAATCTGACAAATCTTTCATCAACACAGCTTTCTTATAACCTATTTTATTACCACCCTCCAGACAATCAAATGCCTTCTCCAAATTCACAAATACAGGCAGGTTCTACAATAGGAGTGGGATATGTTAATGGGGGACTGCTTGGATAGCTTAATGTTAGATAACAGATTACTACAACAGATTGCAAAACTTGTATAACAGAATGCAGACCTGGGAAAAATAGGGTTACATTAACTGATCCTGCCTGCATCACCAAATTTGGGTCTAAACTGCCCAATCTCATATCACTGGTTTCTCATATAGCGAATGCTTGTAAACCAGGACCCGCCTGTACATAGCATAGCTTTCCATTCATTCCAAGGTACCATACTTCTCTTGTGGCTGTTGGACAGTGAATACTTCATTATTTGTGCCTCTTCCTGGCCTTAGGCCATATTGTATTCTCCAAAATTTATTAATAAACAGCAAACTTGATAGTTCTAAATGCCATGATTTTGTACTTCAATCTTAAAATACTATAGATGCAGTACATCTATATGGTAGTACAATTTTTAAAGCCTTCTCTTTGTGAAAAACCAGTATACAACTGACCTGAAAATGTAGCCATACATAAAAGGTGAAAGCGGCCGAGGTCCAGAAGTATGACGTGAAATATAGAGGGGAAGAAAGATCTGAACAGGTGTAAGAGGGATGGACAACAGTGCCAGCCGGTCCTTTGGAACACCATACTCTGTCAGCTTCAGAGCTGTCAGTGAGTCTGCTGCTGCAAATCCAATCTGTTCCAGGAAATATCATGGCTTTACATATTACCGGTACTATAGTACATTATATATTGTATATACATATATATCCATCCATTCATCATCTAATCCTATGTCGCCCCATGAGGAGTGTAGGAGCCTGGGGCTAGGCCAGTTGGCCCTGACATTCAAGATAAGAGTGACCAGAATCACTCAATCCTGAGTGGCCCCCAACCATCCCTTGGATATAAAACTGCACCAACTCAATCTGACTAGAGTGCCTTAACAACCCACTAAACTACCAGGTGCCATAATTTGGTTATGTGGTTACCACCCAGTGTAGTAAATGGTTTCCTAGTGTACAGGAAACCATTTGGCTTGTCACTCAGTGTAGAGTTACCCATACACAAAAGGAGGAGGAAAGAAAGAAGGAAAGAAAGACAGAAATGGAAGGAAGGAAAGAGGGATTAATAATCATAATCATCATCATCACCACCATCATCATCAATTGGACCTCCTTTCCCACCCTAGGGCAGGGTGAGACGTAGCAATGTTCAGACAGCCCAAATTTGCCCAATCCAATGGGCCATGCTCCCATTCACCCATCATTCAAGCCCCCAGAATCTTGGCTCTATCGGATATGCCAAAAACATTCACCACGTTTTGTAGCTTCACATAAACATATCCGACAGAGTCAATTCAGACGCTGCTACATCAAAAAGGGGTGCCAAATCCCTGATCATGCACTTCTCCTCACAACATTCATCCAGCCGGCTCGATCTCCTGTCAGATCCCTAGCCTCACCGACTTCCAAACCTCTTCCTCACACACTCATCCACCATATCTCTCCACCTTCTCCTTGACCTACCTCGCCTCCTCCCTCCTCCAAATTCGCTCAGATATACTTTTTCACCACTCTATTGTTATCCATTCTCTCCACATGACCATACCATCTCAGTACTCTCTTTGATCCTGGTGTCCACCGACATCCTTACTCCGCATCTTTTGTGAATCACACTACAGTATTTCGTATCCTGTCCACCCTCTGTACTCCACATACATTCCTCAGCAGTCCCACCTCCACTGCTCTTACGCTTGACTTTTCATTTTCATGCCACACGAGTCTCACATCCATATGTTAAAGTTGGCACTAACACTCCTTCACGCAAGCCTCGTGCAGCTGCAACACCCAAGGCTCTGTTTCTTATCATGGCCTTCATTGCACCAGCTAGGTTTCTTCCTTGTGTCACTCTACATTCCACTTCTTTTGCACATTTTCCTCTCTTTTCTATGACTGTACCCAGGTATTTGAGCTCTCCCACCAATTCCAGTCTCTCTCTCTCCATTCACTGTAACATCACACTGGGAGTCACCTTCTCTCTCAATAACCATCATTTTACTCTTTTCTACATTTACTCTCAAGGCACAACGCTCACAGACCTCAGTAAAACTCTTCACTAGCCTACCAAGTTCTTGTCCGGTACTTGCAAGCAGTACTGTAACATCAGCATACAACAAATTTGAGATGATCTATCCATCACCATTCATTACCAATAACATCCCTCTCTCCATTACTCATGTTTTTACTTCTCTCACCACCCCATCCATATATATATATATATATATATTTTGAACAACCATGGGGACATCACACAACCTTGTCGCATGCCCACACCGATCATGAACCATTCATTTAAGATGCCCTTTAACCCTTGCACATGCATCACTATCTATCTATATCTATCTATATACCTAGGCTGCTTCCCCCAAGGAAAGGGAGGTAGCCGAGACAGGACGACTCACTCTCCACTTACTCATCCATTCAAACACATTCATTCGCATCTTAGCCCCAAAGGGGAGAACGGACAGATCCTCACCGCACCACACCGCACAAGGGTCAACTGGGCAATGCAATCAGTGACATCCGCAGCAGGGCCCGACAGCAGAACTGGTTTACCCCTGCCACATCATAACAGACCCATCCCCTTACCCGCACCTGACCTGACTAGCTGATCATAAAAACTCTTGACGGCACCTAGCAGCTTACCATCTACACCGTACATGCGCAAAACCTTCCACAATCTTTCTCTGTCTACTTTGTCATATGTTTTTTCCAGATCCATGAATGCCATAAACATTTTATGGTCCTTCTCACAAGCCTTCTCTGCTATCTGTCTCACTGCAAATATCTGATCCACACATCCTCTGCCACTTCTAAAGCTACCGTGTTTACCACTCACTAGGACTTCTGATATCTCTCTTACTTTCTCTATAATAATTCTTCCATATACCTTCCCTACCACACACAATAAACTTATGCCACGATAATTCTTGCACTCACTTTGCTCACCTTTATTTTTGTATAGGGGTACAATCACAGCCTTTTTCCGCTCTGCTGGCACGATTTCACTCATCCATGCCTTCTTACATATCTCCACCAAGCACTTCATTCCACTCTCTCCATTATACTTCAGCATCTCTGCATACACCTCATCAACCCCAGCTGCTTTCCCATTTTTCAGTTACTTCACAGCACTCTTCACCTGGGCGAGTGTCACATCTCCTGGTACTGCATTCCTTCTCTGCACATACCCAAAACCAATCATGTTTATAGCCGTTCTGTTCTCTCTATTCCCATTCATCAGGCTTTCAAAATATTCTTTCCATCTGGTCCTTTCTTCATCTCCATGAGTTAATAATCTACCACCGACATCCTTCACAATGTCACATTTCTTTCCACTTTCACTTCTACATTTCCGCACCTCTTTCAAGAATAACTTCCTATTTTCAGAGTAGTTTGCATTCATTTTTCATCCTAGGTCATCATTTACTTCCTCCTTTTTCCTCTTCACTAGTCTCTTTACATGCTTCTTGTTCTCAATATATTCAGTTCTTATTTCAACTGAACCCCTGTCCTGTAACCACTTTAGCCACTTCCTCCTCTTTTCCTCCGCCGCTCTCTTAACCACCTCATCCCACCATGCCGTTCCTTTCTTCTTTGTCGTTACTCTTGCCACACCACACACCGTTTTAGCATTCCTAGCTATGCAATCCTTATATGCATTCCACAGGCTGTCCAAATCCATTTAATTCCAATTAACTGATTCTAACTCCTCCTGTACATTGGTCTTGTAATCATCTGACATTTCCTTGATCCTCAGCTTCTCAACTTTCAGTTGTTCACCATGACTGCTCCTCTCTCTCCTGATCCACATCACTTCTCTCAGCTTGATCTTGCATACCACAATCATGTGATCTGACAGACCTCCACACCGTCCTCTCATGGCCCTAGTATCAGCAACCATTCCCATCATCGACCTCTCTATAAGCATGTAATCAATCAGGCTTCTTTCAACACGATCCCCGTTCCCTCTATACCATGGATATTTATGTGCATCTTTGTGTTTGAAATACAAGTTACAAATGAACAACCTCCTTTCCTGACACATATCCTTTAGTTGCTTCCCATTATCATTTTCTTCTGGTACTCCATAACAACTCATTATGTCATCCTCAGGACCAGTTCCTACTCTTCCATTCATATCACCCATTACAATCACTTTATAGCTCCTGGGCATTTCTCCCATACTTCACCCAGCTCACCCCAAAACATTTCTCTCTCTCACTCCTGTCCTCACACGGTGAATATGCTACAATCAATGCCACTTTCACCTTCTCAAACTTGAACTTGACATACATACACCTTGAGCTGACACATTTGTAGTCTCTCATTCCTTTCTGTCAGACCTCATTCATCAACAAAGCAACTCCTTCCTTGCAACTTTCTTGCCCATTCATTCCCGATCTTACACATTTAACATCCTCCCACTCCTCCACTTCACACCCTTTCATCTTTGTTTCACACAATGCCATCATGGCATATCTTGCACTCTTGAACACGTTCACCACTTCCACCCTCTTGCTCTCTTCATTCACACCTCTCACATTCTACACAGCCATGTGAATCTGCCCATTTGGTTGGGGCCCTGGGCAGGTATTAGGCCTGCTGAGGCTCTCTGAAACGACTGCCGTGATTAAGTGATTTTGGATAATAATAATAATAGTAATGATAATAATAATAATAATAATAATAAAAATCTTTCATTGGCAAGTGTCTTTATCCTGTGATGGGTGGCAACAAGTAAATCATCTCACTGTTGCCCTGTCCTCTGCTATTTGGCTGCCCTCCTTCCAATTCATATTCCCCTCTCTCATATATGGTGTATCTCCACTCCATGCCTCCATCTCATCTTTGGTCTCCCTCTGTTCCTCTCCCCCTCTACCTCAATCACATACATCCTTTTAGCCAGTCTCTCATTCTCCGTCCTCTCCTCATGGCTAAACCACCTTCAAGCATCTCTCATACTACTTTCAGTCATGTCCAGATCAACATCAAAATGCTCCTTTACTTCCACATTTGTCTGTCAGTTTCTTTTTCACATACCTCCACATCCTCCTCTTGAGTAACTCATTTCCACTGCTCTCACTCTACGTTTTAATCTCTCAACAGGGTCTAAACTTCACTTCCATTTGTTAGTTGGAGTAGGGATCACAATACTGTGATGCAACTTCTGCGTGATGAATCGTCAGAGAATGCTGGCATGCATTAGTGGTCAGTCTTGAGCCCCTTATTGTTGGTCATGGTGCCTGAAGCTCTTTCATGTGACTTCTGAAATGGACTCCCATGGACGGCCATGATTCTTCTCGTAGAGCAATCAATAGTGGTGTTCCTCTGGGTTCTGTCCTATCATCAACTCGCTTCCTTCTATTCATCAACGATCTTCTAAGCTGTACACCTATCTGTATCAGCTCATAAGCTGATGACTCCACCCTTCACCTTTCCATTTGCTTCCTGCAGTGTCCATCTCAGCAGTTACTTAATAAACAAGGGAGGAGGCTATGGTACACCTAATTTTTTACTTGGGTTGCAGTACATCTCTGATTGGGGTGAAAATAATCATGTTGTTAATGCTTCAAAAACTCAGTTCTTACATCCTTCAACTTGTCAAAATCTTCTGCAGGAGTATCCTCTTATTTTTAACAATATCAAACTCAATCCTGCATCATCTTTAAACATACGTGGGGTTTCATTCTCATGGGATTTATCATGGAATGATCATATTACCTCACTTGTAAAATCTGCTTCTAAGAGATTATGTGTGCTAAGCCGACTCCGTGCCTTCTTTACCCCTGTGCAGTTGTTGACTTTATCTATCTATCTATCTATTGCCAGACGCCTTAATCTCGTATGGGGTGGCCACAAACAAATTGCCTCCATGTCGCCCTGTCCCACGCCATTTCACTGCCCAACTCCCAGCTCACATCCCCCTCTCTCATATACCTCTCCATTCCATCCCTCCATCTCATCCTTGGCCTCCCCCTTCCTCTCCCCCCGTCCACCTCGCTCACATACACTCTCTTCGTCAGTCTCTCACCTTCCATCTTCTCCAAATGGCCAAACCACCTCAGTGTGTTCCTCCTAATGCTTCCCATCACATCCACATCCACACCACAACGCTCCTTTATTTCCTCATTTGTCAGCCTATCTCTCCATGTGACTCCACAGGCTCCTCTTAAATAACTCATTTCCACTGCTCTCACTCTTGACTTGTGTCCTTCCAACAAAGTCCAAGCTTCACTTCCATACATTAGAGTTGGTATCACAATACTGTCATGTAGTAACTTTTCACTTCCATGCTCACTTCCCTGTTTCTTATTACTGCTTTCAAGGAACCAGCAACCTTTCTTCCTTGTTGTACCCTTTCAAGCACTTCACCCTCCAAACTTCCATCCTTACTCATCACACTCCCCAAGTACTTAAATGTATTCACATTTTCCATTTCCTCACCACCCAACCTCACTGTACATTCACTGACTTCACCTCTCTCAAAGACCATCACTTTAATCTTCCCTACATTCACCTTTAGATTCCATTTCTTATACACTCTCCCAAACTCATCCACCAAGCCTTAGAGCTCCCCTTCATCATCACTTAACAACACAGTATCATCTGCAAACAACAGTACAGGGAGTTTCCAAACACTACCCTCTCTCACTAGGGTCACTCCAACATCCACTGCCCTACCTTGTACCTCTTTTAATACCCCATCCAGATTGAACAACCACATCTCTGTTTCAACCCAACCTTCAAAGAGAAACATTCACTCAGTTCACCATCCACATGCATTGCAGCCTTAGCACCATCATACATACTCTTCACAGCATTCAACAACTTCCCATCTACTCCATACATTCTTAATACTTTCCACAATCCTTGTTTATCCACTCCGTCATATGCTTTCTCCAAATCCATGAAAGCCGCATACAACTTCTTTCCCTTCTCTAGAAACTTTTCCACTAAAGATCTAAGAATGAATATCTGATCTACACAACCTCTTCCCTTCCTAAAGCCTCCCTGTTCTTCTCCAACAAATTTCTCTGTCATTTCCCTAACTCTGTCAATAAGTATCATATCATTCACTTTTCCTATTACACTAAGAAAACAAATGCCCCTATGATTACCACACACTTCTTTTCCCCTTTTCCTTTGTATAAGGGAATAATTATACCTGACTTCCAATCCTCTGGGACTCTACCTTCCTCCCAGGCCAATCTGCACATCTTCCACATCCATTCTACTACTATCTCTCCCCCATGCTTCAGCATTTCACCAGACACTCCATCAATTCCTGGGGCTTTCCCCAATTTGACTTTCTTCATTGCTTCCACAACTTCCATCCTTCTGATTTCTTCCTGTCTTCTCACCTCCCTCCTTCTCCCAGCCATTCCCCAGCCACTTATAATCGCATTACTTCCATTCTCTAGGTTCAACAATTCCTAAAAGTGTTCTCTCCATCTGCTCACTTTTTCTCCCTTCTCCACTCGTAATCTACTGTTTTTATCTTTCACTCCCCTACTAACTTCATTGCCACCCTGTCTTACTCTCTTCACCTCTTTCCAGAACATTTTCTTACAGTCCCTCCACTTTACACTAAAATTCCTTCCAAATTCCTCAACCACTTTCTTTTTACTCACTCTTACTAATCTTTTCACCTCTCTCTTTCTTTCTACATATATCTCTCTCTTCCACCTCTCAACTTCTTCCATGTCCCTATTTCTCATCCATTCATTCTATGCTTTCTTCTTTTATGCCACAGCCTGTCTCACCTCTTCATTCCACTATGCTGTTCCTTGCATTCCCTTCTGTCTTCTCTTCACCCTACACACCACATCACATGCTGCACATATTTCTTCAGTGAATATCTTGCACACACCTTCCACGTCCCCCATCTGCTCCAATTCATATTTATCCAATCATTCCTCCACTTCTCTCTTATATTCTGCCTTTTTCTCATCCTCTTGTAACCTTTCCACTCCCCTTGCAACTACTCCTTCCTCCCATCCTTCCCTTCTTCTATTTCCCCATCTTACTTGGATCTTGATTCTGGCCACCACCAAGTAGTGGTCAGAAAGTCCACTCCTCCAAGCTCTATAAGCTCTTGCATCCATTACACATCTTTGCATCCTTTCATCCACATACACATAATCAATCATTGCCTTCCTTTCATTCAGTTCACCACCCACCCTTCTCATCACTCGCCATGTATACCTGTGGATCATTTTGTGCCTGAAGAGGGCACACACAAACAAAAAAATACTCTACCTATACACTACTGTATGTACAGGACCCCTCCAAATTTTGGTATTGTTTTCAGATGAATCTGTCATATTTAGACATCAAAACAGACATAGGAATATTCAACACCAAGAGAACTATGCAAAAAATTAATAAATAAATAAAAAATAAAAACTACTTATATGTACAGTACCTCTCCAAACTTTGGCAGTGTTCTCTGGCCATTCTGCCATATTAAGACATCAAGACACACATAGGAATATCCATATCAATGCTAAACACCAAGAAAAAAAATGCATAAACAACAAAAATCCACAGAAATCCTGAAGATGGTTGGAAAATCAGTTATCACTGTGACACGCGTGATAGGTGCTACTGGGGGGGGGGGGATCTACGGCCAAATATGCCACTGGAAATTGGTTATATTGGTATAAATGGTATACCATCATCTTTGCTGGTGTTTATACTATAAGAGAAGCTAATGGGGAAATCTACTGCCAAATATGCCACCAGAAATTGGTTATATTGGTATAAATGGTATACCATCATCTTCACTTTATATTATAAGAGAAGCTAATAAAAACACAGAAAACTATTAAGTAAACTAACAAAACTGCTGTGAAAAAATGGTGTTCAAGAATAAAACTTACCTTCATTAACTCCCCAAGATCCTAGCGCAAAATTCTGCCCTCGCCTTGCACAAGTTAAAACATATGTCTAAATGCAGAATTTCATGAGCTTTCTTATGGATTTCACGGAATTTTGATACAACCAATAGTATTCAAATAAATCAACAAAAACTTTAAAAAGTCACAGGTCAGTGCTTTCAATGCAAAGAAGCGGAGGGACTGAGGAAGTGAGGGCGGAGCCTTGAGACCTGGCTAACAAGGCAGGGAGCATGGGAAGGTATAGAGGGAGAGGCAAGGCTGTGAGTAAGATTTTCACCCTTCTGTCACGAGGCAGAAGGATGCATTCACCTGGCATGTGGTCTTCTTACACGCATACTGGCCATTGGGAAACACAACTCCTGGTAAGGTGACTTTGGACATTTGGTGTAGAGGACGACGGGCGCTTTCACCTGACTTGTGGCTTGCAGTACCTGTTAGATGCGTGGTGGCAGTTGGGAAAGACTAATCCCGGTGGCCACACGACTTGGGACATTCGGTGGGGATGCTTACGGATGTTTTGACCCTGGTTGTGGGTTACATTCGGTATTACTTACTCAGGAGGTTCATAGAGAGCGATCAAACCAGTGCGCAACTTTGACCATTCAGTACAGTGGTGGACGGACATTTTAGCTCAGGTTGTGGGTTACGGCTTGCTTCTCATGCACGGCTAGAGCCCAGCAGCTATGATAACAAATGTCTGAACATGTCGGCTGGCTGGCTGAAGTTCTCGCGAACTTTTACATCCGGATAATAGCAAGTAAACTTGGATAATGGTTTAATACAGCCAAGGTCCAGTATCTGGATAATGAACAGGTCCGGATAAATGAGGGATTACTGTAGTTTGTAATATCAAGTGTGATACTGTATTATTGTTATTATATAATAAAGGGAGAAATTAAGTGCTCGTTATTCTAAGATCATTACTTTCCTCTGTCTTAAATCACGACTTCACCATACAGTACTGTACACAGTATGAACAATGTCCCGGTTCACTGAGGCTCATCTGCCCATATGTCATTGCACCACTTCCTGGCTGTCTCAGTGTCACACCAAGGCCTGAGAGAATGAGATGGTGAATGTTGAAGAGGTTTCGTTTTCGTTTCGTTTCATTTTTAAAGGCTCCAACATGCTTGCATGTGTCGACCTTGGTCACCTAATGGCGGCTCTCCACGCTGCACGATCCATTGCAGCCTCCCTATTCAGTCCCTTAACCCTAAGGTCACACTTAATGACCTCGTCCCATGTCTTTCTCGGTCTACCCCTCATAACCCCACCCCCAATATTAACACTTCTCACCTTCCTCACCCAATTATCATCCCCCATCCTCTCCACATGTCCAAACCACCTCATCACAACACCAATACACTCCAGTCCCATCCTACCTCTCAACTCTTCCATTGTAAACCCAGCCCCTCCAGGCCTTGGACGCAGGGACGCACTGCACATCCACCTAATCATTGTCATTTCTGTATGTCTAAGCCAGCGAATATCTTCCTCCTTCACTGCCCAGGTCTCACTGCCATACAGCATTACACTCCTAACACATACTGCATACAAAGACCCCTTAGCACGTAGGGAGAGCCCTCTCAATGTCAGGAGAGGCAAGAGCTCCCTTTTTAAAATTTCTTTACAGCTACTTTGTAACTGATTCTGAGATTCTTGACTGAGGCACACAACCCTGAATTTTCAGTGCGGTCAATCGTTGAGTACCACAAATAATACAGAATGCACAAGGACCATGGTACTCAAACTCACAGAACTCAACAATATGTCTGCATGTATTCTGGCCACTTTCCAAAACTCTCACCCTACCCCACATAAATTACCCCCTACTTATACCCACCATCAGATACAACATTGAAAGAGATATAGCTGTACTGTATTGTAATTATGAATATGAATGATATTAAAATAGCATTAACAAAAAACAAAACAGTAAATACAAATGATAGTGATGCTGTAACTAGAGTTGTTTTCTTATGGACCTACACTCTCAAGGAAAATCTATCTATCTATCTATCTATTGCCAGATCCATTAATCCCATATGGGGTGGCCACAAACAAATCGCCTCCATGTTACCCTGTCCCAAGCCATTTCACTGCCCTGCTCCCAGCTCACGCCCCCCTCCCTCATATTCCTCTCCACTCCATCCCTCCATCTCATCCTTGGCCTCCCCCTCCCTCTCTCCCCCTCCACTTCACTCACATACACTCTCATCATTCTCTCACTCTCCATCCTCTCCACATGGCCAAACCACCTCAATGTGTTTCTCCTAACACCTCCTATCATATCCACATCAAGGAAAATATATAATTTTAGTATTAGATACTGTACATCTCAGGTGATTATCATTTGATTTTCGATAAAAAAATATTGGAGAACAAACAAAATATACCTACTAAGCGATATTTCAGAAAGCTGCATGAACATCCCAGATAGCGTGGTTACTGCTGATCTCACCAACTGGACATGACATCAATACACCAAACAAACTCAAATGTATAAAATTTATAACCATAAATAGCAGTGGAAGCCTAACTGTAGTTGTTGAAAGTTAACCATGGAGGCTTCGCTCCCCAGACCCCCTAGTGATTATAACCTACCTCACAATGTGCAAACTAAACTGGATTAGGTAAAACTTGTGCCAAAACAATATCAAGCGTTAACAACGTTCATTACTCATGGTGAGTTTGGCAATCGTCACATGACCATGCATAATGCAAATCTTTATATACATCACAGTGGAGACATCCACTGAAATATGTCACAGGTTAGCAAAATAGTGCTTGGTGATTAAATCGGAATGCTTCATGTTCAGTAAAATCTAAGATACACACAGTATGAAAAACAATAATGGAACCTACTATTTATGAACATTTTTAAGAACCAACATTTAAAAAAAGGCCAATCCATATGGTAATCTATAAAAAAATAACAAAGGATCCTGTCAATACTTCAGTCCAACAGGAAAACTAGAAATACCTCGTCACTTTTGTACATAATAAAGAGTTAGGCTTGGTAACTGCATGTGTGTCTTGCTGATGCGTGGCTCCCCGGCACTGTCCCCCCACTCCCCACCCCCAATGTTGTTGCTATCATTGTTAAAATGTTGCTGTTCCATCACTTCCTTCTTCAAAATCAAAGCTTAATCCTTCGATGTCCAGGGCTGAGGAAATGAAGTTGACCTCGTCGTCGGAGGTGAATGTACCCAGACGTAAGCCGGCCAATCATGGTGAGTCTGGCGAGTGATGTCATCGCACACAACTTTTAAATTGCATCGCCTGGCTAGCTGAGACTTACCACTTGAGCTCAAGATTTTCCCAATGTTGATTATGACCTATCACATCATGCTGACTGTTAGAACAAAAATGCGTTATTCAACCGCATGTTACTCAAGGAATGACTGTGCTTGTAAAACTGAAGGTGTCCAATATTTGTCAACCTTGTAAAACTAAATTCCCATACAATGGACATTTGTAATAGGGAACCTTGCTGTACTTTGGCAGCAACCAAAGCATAAACACTGCATGAAAAACGGAATCAAAAGAGAGCAAGAAAAGAGGACAGATCAATTGCAAGTGCCCTCTATACAGAATAACAAAGCACAGATGCACTGCACACTAGTATACCTAATACAGTAAGCTCAGGATATAATGCAAGATAGGTTCTAAGAATAATCATGAAATATAATTTTGTGTTATATAATTACATGTAATTCACTGGAGAAAGCAGGGTTATGTTCTATATGAGCCAGGAAAGCAGCAACCAAAGCATAAACACTGCATGAAAAACGGAATCAAAAGAGAGCAAGAAAAGAGGACAGATCAATTGCAAGTGCCCTCTATACAGAATAACAAAGCACAGATGCACTGCACACTAGTATACCTAATACAGTAAGCTCAGGATATAATGCAAGATAGGTTCTAAGAATAATCATGAAATATAATTTTGTGTTATATAATTACATGTAATTCACTGGAGAAAGCAGGGTTATGTTCTATATGAGCCAGGAAAAAGTGGGGTTGGGTACTGTGTGAGGCCAAGGAATGTGAAGTTAGGTTCTGTATGAGGCCGATAAAAGTTTATAAATCATCTGAATGTTTTTTATTATTTTCTCACAAAGAACAGCACTTTTACTAACCACTGAACTAACTGAACAAGGCAAGACTGAAAAACAACTGAATAAACAGCTGATGCACCATGAACATATACCGATAAGTAAACAGCTGGCATAACGGTCTTTGTTTACCACTGCAATGACAGAGAAACACACTTTTGTGAGCCAACTTAGAATGCCATTTCAGTATCAATTTACCCTAATTAGTGCTGATTCATCCAAAACTAACCAAAATTAACCAAAAATAACCAAACATGTATTCTAGTCTACCCATACCTAACCTAATCTAACCTAAATTTTCATAATCTAACCAAATTTATCCAAACCTAACATCACCTAAACTAACTAATTCTAACCTAATTTACCCTATTTTATTCTAATCTAACAAAACTTATCCTAACCTAAACTACCCTACTTTATCCTTATCTAATGAAGCTTATCCTAACCTAATTTACCCTTATCTAACCTAACCTAATTCTAGCCTGCTGGTTTCGGCCTGTATAAAATTTTACACCATTATAATGCAGTACAGATGGCCCGATCCCTCTGTCTCCGATATAAATCATAATTTCTTTGTTTACTGATGGATCCATGTACAGTCAAACCCCCTTAATCATGGGTAATTGATCTGCTAAACTACCACAATAGCCCATAAACAATTCCTGGTAGTGAACCAGACAACCCTTTTCTCTCATATTTCTCATAACTAACATTGTGGGCCAGCATTCTTAACACTGTACAGTTCTGTCTTTTGTCTATGAACACAAAATTCTCACAGTTAACTACAGTATTCCTATCCATCAATTTCTGTTCTTGTGAATGTGACATTTCTAACATTTTGTTTCGTATACAAAGGTTCCAATATGCTTGCATGCATTGGCCTTGGTCACCTAATGGTAGCTCACCATGCTGCCCAATTTCTGGCAGCCTCCCTATTCAGTCCCTTATCCCTGAGGTCACACTCTATGACCTTGTCCCAGGTCTTTTTCGGTATGCCTCATTTTTTTATTAAATTTACTCTTAAATATCATATCAATGGTTCAGTTCATTTTGAACTGCTACCACAGTCAAATCTAAAGGCTGCTTCCATAACTGGTATCAATTGGGGCACTTTATAAATGTGTGTGGTGTGCACAAAGTGTTCTTGTGTTTCAGAGTTTTTTGAGTGTGGAAGCCAGTTTTGCAAGGGATGCAATTACCAAAGGAACCAATACAGAGCTACTAAGTGGCCTACTGCACTGGCTGCCTGTAACTTCACATATATTTTCACTCACCTTTCTGGTCAGCATGGTGTACTTAGAGCTATTTGGGGGATTTAATGCAGTAAGAAAAAATAAAATCTATCTTATCTATAGCCCGACGCCCTAATCCCACAAAGAGTGGCCTCAGACAAAATGCCTCCAATTCGCTCTGTCACCCATCATTTGACTGCCCTCCCCCCAGCTCACGCCCCCCTTCCTCATCTACTACTCAATTCCATTCCTCGACCTCATCCTTGGTCTCCCCCTCCCGCTCCCTCCCTCCACTTCACCTACATACACCCCTCTTAGTCAGTCTTTCATTCTCTGTTCTCTCCACATGTCCAAACTACCTCAGTGTATTTCTCTTAATTTTCTCAATCACATCCACATCCACCCCATAAATTTCTTTTACTTCTTCATTTGTCAACAATGACAAAAATGCCCATAGCAAAACCAGTAAAGAACACTATTTTTTATTTTTTCTGAAGGGGTGGATCAATATACTTCTTGCCAATTTTGCAGACATTAGTTCATTTATTCGTTTTTGAAAGCTCCAACATGTTTGCATGCGTCGACCTTGGTCACCTAATGGTGGCTCTCCATGCTGCTCCATCTCTGACAGCTTCCCTATTTAGTCCCTTATCCCTGAGGTCACATTCAGTGACCTCGTCCCAGGTCTTTTTCGGTCTAACTCTCACAACCCTACCCCTAACAATAACACTTCTCACTTTCTGCACCCAATTATCATCCCCCATCCTCTCCACATGCCCAAACCATCTCAACCTACCTTTCCACATCACAACACCAGTAAACCCCAGTCCCATCCTACCTTTCAACTCATCCATCATAAACCTGGGTCCCATGGCCTCACACCCAGGAACGCACTGCAAAGCCACCTAATCATTGTCATTACTGTAAGTTTGAGCCTGTGAATATCCTCTTCCTTTACTGCCCAGGTCTCACTACCATACAGCATTACAATCCTAACACATGCTGCATACGAAGATCCCTTAGCATGGAGGAAGAGCCCTCTCAATGTCAGGAGAGGCAACAGCTACCTGAACTTCTTCCAATCACTCCTCACTCTAGCCACAGAACTCTAGCTCCTGCCCCACTTCCAGCACATAACATGTCTCCCAAATAACAACACTCTTCCACACACTTAAGACTCTCAAAACCAAGTTCAATCTTTTCATGCCTGACAAACTCCACCTGCTCTCCCTGACACACTGCACACATGAAATCAGCAGTATCTCGCAGTAGAAGACTGTAGCACCAGTCGAGCAGGGCAGTACCCCCGAGGTGGATGGAAAGCTGATGACATGGAGTGCTGGAGCTCCCGTTTCATCAGCCCTCAGGACTAGTTCCTGACCATCCCCCTTTGCTGAACTTTTTCAGTGTCTCAGTTATACAGAGAGTAGGTCTGCATGCTCTCCAGTACAAATTTCTCTAACTATCTACACCAAACTACATGCACAGTACACACTACACTTCCTATTCAAAATTCAACTAAAATGGCGTCTCATCACCAAGCCTCGGAGTCCCCGGGGAGGGGGGGGGGGACCATAAATGCCCCCACCATCCGCTCCTCTCCCGGTGATGACTCGAGGTGCCTGGAACCACTGTCTGACTCTCTTCTTCTTCATTTCTGCAACATTCGCGGCCTTTCCTCTAACTTTCGCTCTGTTGAGCACCACCTCTCCTCCTCTAAACCTCACCTTCTTTTTCTAACTGAGACTCAGCTGTCTGAGGCAACTGACAGCAAACCCTTTTCTGTATCCTCCTACTTTCTCTATACTCATTTCAAAGCCAAAGGTGGCTGTTGTGTATATATACGCAACAAATTATCTTGCTCTCGTGTTCCTGAACTCGATTCTTCTGAATTCTCTACACTCTGGCTTCGGCTTTCCTGTCATTCTCTGACTAAATATATCTGTGCTGTTTACTTATCCTCTAATTCTACTGACTATCAAAAATTCTTCGACTATCTTACTTTTACGATGGAACACATTCTATCCATTTCTCCTTTCTCTGAAATCTCCATTCTAGGAGATTTCAATGTTCACCACCACCTTTGGCTCTCCTCTCCTTTCATGGATCCACCTGGTGAACAAGCCTACATCTTTTCTATCCTTAATGACCTAGAGCAGCTGGTACAGCACCCTACCCGTATCCCTGACCGCCTTGGAGAGAGCTCCAACGTACTTGACCTCTTCCTCACAACTAATCCTTCTGCTTACTCTGTTAATCTTTTCTCTCCGTTGGGCTCCTCCGATCACAACCTTATTACCTTAACCTATCCTATCACTCCGGTACGGCCTGTGGACCCTCCAGGGAAACGTCGTCTGTGGCATTTTGGAGCCGCAGACTGGGAGGCCCTCAGGCAGTACTTCTTTGATTTTCCCTGGAATGAGTATTGCTTCCATGGCCGGGAGCCATCTGAGTGTGCCTTGCGCATTACGGAGGTTATTCTCTCGGGCATGGAAGCATACATTCCTTTCTCATATCCTTTGACTAACGCAAGAAAGCCTTGGTTTAATCACGCTTGTTCTAATGCTGTCCGCAACAAGGAGAGGGCCTACAAAAGGTACCGGAGCCAACCTACCCCTGAATCACATCATCTTTACGTTTCTGCCCGGAATCGTGCTAAGTCTGTTCTCCTCTTTTCTACTCTGATGGCTCTGTTGCTATTTTTTCTACTGATAAAGCAGATCTCTTCGCACAGACTTTCTCCTCCAATTCCACCTTAGACGATTCCGGTGCTGTTCCTACATCACTTCCCCCCTCTGACTTCCTCATGGCTGACATTAAAATTTCTTCAGTTGATGAATTTTCTGCCATCACTGGCCTCAGTACTAACAAGGCATATGGGCCTGATGGGGTCCCTCCTGTTGTGCTTACACCCTGCCTAGGCAAACTCTTTCGCCTTTGTCTGTCAACTTGTACCTTTCCTTCTTGCTGGAAGTTTGCTCTCATTCAGCCAGTCCCAAAGAAGGGTGACCACTCCCAACCCTCCAACTATTGTCCAATTGCTTTAACGTCCAGTATTTCAAAAGTTTTCGAGTCAATTCTCAATAGAAAAATTTTAAGGCATCTTTCCTATCACAACCTTCTTTCCGATCGTCAGTACGGGTTCCATCAGGGACGCTCCACTGGCGATCTTCTCACCTACCTTTCAGACTCCTGGTCATCCTCCTTTCGGGACTTTGGCGAAAGCTTTGCCACTGCACTTGACATCTCAAAGGCTTTCGATCGAGTCTGGCATAAATCTTTAATTTCCAAACTGCCCTCCTACGGTTTCTATCCTTCTATCTGTGCCTTCATCGCTAGCTTCCTTTCTGGTCGTTCTATAGCCGCTGTTGTAGACGGCCATCGTTCTTCTCCTAGATCTATCAACAGTGGTGTTCCTCTGGGCTCTGTCCTATCACCAACTCTCTTCCTTTTATTCATCAATGATCTTCTAAGCTGTACATCTAACCCTATCCACTCATACGCTGATGACTCCACCCTTCACCTTTCCATTCGGTTCCCGCAACGCCCATCTCAACAGTTACTTCAACAAACAAGGGATGAGGCTATGGCACACCTAATGTCTGACTTGGCTCATATCTCTGACTGGGGTAAAAATAACATGGTTGTTTTTAATGCATCTAAGACTCAGTTCTTACACCTATCAACCCGACAAAATCTTCCACAGGTATACCCACTAATGTTTAATAATATTCAGCTTAATCCTGCATCATCCTTGAACATGCTTGGGGTTTCATTTACTCGGGACTTATCTTGGAAAGATCATATTACATCTCTTGTAAAATCTGCTCCCAAGAGATTGGGTGTGCTAAGCCGACTCCGCTCTTTCTTTACCCCTACACAATTGTTGACTCTATACAGGGGTTTTATCTGCCCCTGTGTGGAGTACAACTCTCATGTGTGGGGAGGCTCCCCACATACAGCTCTTCTCAATAGGGTGGAGTCAAAGGCTTTTCGTCTCATTAACTCTCCTCCTCTTACCGACTCCCTTCAACCTCTGTCTCTTCACCGCACTGTTGCATCTTTATCTCTTTTCTATCGCTACTTTAATGGTCACTGCTCCTCTGAACTGTCTGCTTGCATTCCTCCACCTCTACGACGGGCGCGTAGCACCCGTCTGGCAGCAAACTCTCATCCCTTTTCTGTCCAACTCTTTAATGCAAGAGTTAACCGTTACTCCCAGTCTATCATTTATGCAACAGGTCAGCTCTGGAACTGTCTCCCTCTGTCTGTATTTCCTGCAGCCTATGATCTCCAGTCTTTCAAACGCAGTGTGTCCAGGCATCTCAAAATGATCGGATCTTGAATTTGGCTCTCTATTGTACTGTATTTTGTTTTTCTCTTGGAGGGAACTGTTACTGTGGGCTCATGGCCTTTGGTTCCTTCTTCCTCGCATAAAAAATTAAAAAAAAAAAAAATAAATAAAAAAATAAATACCACCACATCTCTTATGCACCTACTTATCACAGACGCTGCACAAGATGGATTTACTTACCACGCCCTTGTGGCAAATCGCATATGGCCACTCTCCTTCTTTGACGGTACCACCACCAGCCCTAGATACCATCACTTTTGTTTTATCAGCATTTACTCTTAAGCCCTTGTGCCCCATATGATCTCTCTATTTCCTGAATCTTTCCCCTGCCTCCTTTTCATTTCTACAATCTACACCAAATCATCAGCATACAACATCTCCCACAGCAGTCCATTTCTGAAGTCACATGAGAGGGCATGAAGTACCATGATAAACAACAAGGAGATCACTGACCCATGGTGCACACCAACATTCATGGAAAACTCATCACTCAAATCTCCATTCACTCTTACCTGGGTGCGAGCACGCACATACACAGCCATAACCACCCTAACACAGCCACTGCTGGATCACAGGCTTTCTCATTGCCCACTTCACCACCTCTCTAGGGACTATGTCAAAGGCCTTCTCCAAATCAACAAAAACAAAGTATTGTTCCCTTTTCTTTTCTATATATTTTTCTTGAAGCTGATGATGAATAAATGAATGTCAAACAATGAATATGGCATCAGTGGTCCCTTTGCCTGGCATAAACCCAAACTGCATCTCACCAATTCACTCTTTCTCTAATAATACATTCTATGACTCTCTCCTTTACCTTCATTATCTGGTCTAAATACTTTATTCCTGTATAATTTACTCTTTCCAGGGCATCACCTTTCCCCTTGTGCACATTTACAATTATACTCCTCAGCCAATCATCTGGGACAACACACTCATATATAACTGTATTTATCAGGCCAGTGACTAACCTCACTCCTATACCTCCTGAAACTTCTAACATTTCAGCAGTCAACCCAGACACACCTGCTGCCTTCCCCAGCTGCATCCTGCCTACTGCCCCTCTCACAGTAGCAGCGTCAATCAAAGGCCAAGCGCCAAACACTAGATCTGCAGGCTCCAAATCTTCCCTGTCCCAGTCAAACTCCTCATTCAATAACCAGCTGTAATGCTCTCTCCATGAGTCTTTACTATCCCTACTGTTCACCACTACCCTTCTGACATCATTCTTGACACACCACCCACCTATATCCCTATTTTCCCTCTTCATCTGGTCTGCCACCTTGAGTATCATATTCTCCCTTTCCACAAGATTTAGGTTATCAAGAAAAAGTCTTTATCTAGCTATTAGAAAATATTCAAATTTGAACCTTACTATAGTTCAATGAAGTAATTATGGGAACAAATGAAAAGTTCAAGGAGCATTTAGTGGCTATCCAAGGTTTTCTCAATACTGAAGTCAATTAATTTCTGCTGGAGCAAACAGGTAGGAGGGAAGCCTAATCTGTGTCAAGACATACTTCATTAGCTAAGGGTAACTACAAACATAACAGCCAATAAACTAGCCCATTACATCACACACAGGGACCATGTCAAGTCTTCCACTCAAAACCTCCATCAGTCTTGTGTGTTCTACTCTTCTAACAGATGGTCTCAACACATGTACTTCTCTTTCATGCCTGTCCTTCCAAAGAGCATGTGTACTATAATCAGAGCCATTTCCACCATGTGAACTAAAATCTGACATACACCTTAAAATTATATGAGTAAGGATGAAAGTTTGGAGGATGAAGTGCTTGAAAGAGTACAACAAGGAAGAGAGGTTGCTGATTCTTGAAAAGCAGTGATATGAAACAGAGAAGTGAGCACTGAAGTACAGTAGGTACCCACAGTACGTGAATATATGGGCGGCAGAGGAGGTCACTTAGTAGGAATTTGCGTACTCTGAATACACAAACTTATAGGAAAAATTACATATGGGCAGCACCCCCCATCATCGGTAACCCCTGAGACTCCTTTCAGACCTAAGTATTGTACTGTACAGGGAAACTATCTAAGACATATTACCTAAGATAATGTATACCAACCAGATTATGGCTCTACTAAATCAACAAGGATATGGTTTAACTAACCCAACAAGAATATGGCTGCTCACCTTAACCCAAGAGAACAACAGGTTTAATGGAGATAAGAAGGGGATCCAAGGCAGGGTGAGACACCTACCGTGGGATTTGGAAGAATTTGCCATCAAGTCAATTCGTCATCACACAATAACAAGACAATTCGCCGTCATTAATGAAGACAGCTATGGGTGATACTAGACTATGTATTCAAAGGCGACTATAGTGAAGAAAAAACGATTTAATTATTGTCTGATAGCAAATTTTCTCGGAACCCTAGCGTGCCCCTAATGCACCACCCACCACACCACCCAACACACCACTCTTGTCACCAGCGCTTTCGACACTTTCACTAGCTAATGCACTCACTTTGTTCATAAACCCTTCAAAGGGAAGTCATCGCTTCCTCCACTCACAAATGACAGTGTTCGATGTTCTTGAATTCTTCCTTGAATTTATCTAGGGCACACAGTACCCGGCTGAGCTCCATCATCGACAAGTCTCCACTCTCCATCACTGGTGGTTGGCACTTCTTGGGGTGGCAATGTCGCGTGCTCAGGGTAAACCCCAGATTTGGGCCACTCTTCACTGCCGTCTCGCCTACAACAAGTTCCATTCGCGTACTATTAAAAAATACACTAAAATTCGGAAAAATATAGGTCCTCGCGTACAATGAGGATCGCGTACTCTGAACTCGCATACTGTGGGTACCTACCATAAAAATGTCACTGTATGACAGTATTGTGATACCAACTCTAACGTATGGAAGTGAGCTTGGACCCTGTTGTTGGATGGACACAAGTCGTGATAAAAAATAGGAAAGTGATCATGGAAGTAAAATGTCGCTGAATGACAGTATTGTGATACCACTCTAACATATGGAAGTGATGCCTGGACCCTGTTGGAGGGACACAAGTCAAGAGTGAGAGCAGTGGAAATGAGTTATTTGGGAGGAGCATGTGGAGTTACATGGAGAGACAGACTGACATATGAGGAAATGAAGGAGTGTTGTGGCATGGATGTGGATGTGATTGAAAGTGTTAGGAGACTTACAATGAGGTGGTATGGCCATGTGGAGAGGATGGAGAGTCAGAGACTAACAAGGGGAGTGTACGTGAGTGCAGTGGAGGGGGGGAGTTGGAGGGGAAGGACATGAGTGAGGTAAAGGGGGAGCCGAGGAAGAGATGGAGGGATGGAGTGGAGAGGTGTGAGGGAGGGGGACAGTGAAGTGGCAGGGGACAGAACAACATGGAGGCAGTTTGTTTGTGGCCACCCTTTATGGGACTGAGGCATCTGGAAATAAATAGAAAAACAGACAGATAGAGAGATAGTCTTTTCCATAATTCATTAACAAGCTAACTCATCTTTATTTTGCCCATGCCTGCTCATATCTGACATTACAGATGCCAGTTATCACAACCTCCCATTCATCCATGATATTCCCTCTCATTTTGTAAGTATCTAAATCTTGGCTTGACCTTCTGTTCTGTTGTGCTCTACTTGTGAGGAGCTTACTGCCTAATAAGAATGACTGGAAGGCTAAATACTAAGCTTATAATCACAAATCACTATCACTACAATACCTCTCAGGTCAGTGGTAACCAGCCAACTGTTATCTGGACAATTAAAGATAATTAGTAGTAGTGAGGGAATCAGCAACTTCCCATTTACAACAAAGTATGATAATGCACCAGACTGTGGTTTTCGTTTTCGTTTTTTCGTTTTTAAAGGCTCCAACATGCTTGCAAGTGTCGGCCTTGGTCACCTAATGGCGGCTCTCCATGCTGCACGATCCATTGCAGCCTCCCTGTTCAGTCCCTTAACCCTAAGGTCACACTTAATGACCTCGTCCCATGTCTTTCTCGGTCTACCCCTCATAACCCCACCCCCAATATTAACACTTCTCACCTTCCTCACCCAACTATCATCCCCCATCCTCTCCACATGTCCAAACCACCTTAATCTACCTCTCCTCATCACAACACCAATACACTCCAGTCCCATCCTACCTCTCAACTCTTCCATTGTAAACCCAGCCCCTCCAGGCCTTGGACGCAGGGACGCACTGCACATCCACCTAATCATTGTCATTTCTGTACGTCTGAGCCGGCGAATGTCTTCCTCCTTCACTGCCCAGGTCTCACTGCCATACAGCATTACACTCCTAACACACGCTGCATACAAAGACCCCTTAGCACGTAGGGAGAGCCCCCTCAATGTCAGGAGAGGCAAGAGCTCCCTGAACTTCTTCCAACCACTTCTCACCCTAGCCACAGAGCTAGCTCCAGCCCCACCTCCAGCACACAACATGTCTCCTAAATAACAAAACTCTTCCACACACTCAAGAGATTCACCAGCAAGTTCAATTCTTTCACGTCTGACGATCTCCACCTGCTCACCCCGGCACGCCGTACACATAAAATCAGCATTATCTCGCAGTCTACCTCTGATACCACTACATCTCTTATGCACCCATTTATCACACACACCGCACAAGATGGAATTACTTCCCACGCCCTTGTGGCAAACTGCACATGGCCACTCTCCCTCGTCTTTGACAGTACCGCCACCAACCCTAGATATCATCACTTTTGTTTTATCTGCATTTACCCTTAAACCCTTTTTGCCCCATACCATCTCTCCACTTCCTAAACCTTTCCTCCGCCTCCCTTTCATTCTCTGCAATCAACACCAAATCATCAGCATACAACAACTCCCACGGGAGTCCGTTTCTAAAGTCACGTGAAAGGGCTTCAAGTACCATGATAAACAACATGGGACTCAAGACTGACCCCTGATGCACACCAACATTCACGGAAAACTCATCACTCAAATCTCCATTCACTCTCACCTGGGTGTGAGCACCCACATACATGGCCATAACCACCCTAACCAGCCACTCCTCCAAGCCAAGCTTTCTCATTGCCCACTTCACCACCTCTCTAGGGACTCTGTCAAAGGCCTTTTCCAAATCAACAAAAACAAAAATAACAAAATAAAGATGTGGTGTTGGTACTAACCTTGCACGTGAGGAGAACAGCAATGAGCGAGGTCATAATGGGTTTGGTGACAATGGTTCCAAGTATCTTGTAAGTCCCCACTAGCCCAAAGTCTGGGTCTGCACTCTTTTCATCAACCTTAACAAAAAGAAAGCCAAGTTCACATTACTCTAGTTGAATGTTTCTTGCTTTACTTCCTACTCCGCCTCCCTATCTACATATCCCAGATGACTGTTCCCACTGTTCATTCAACATGACTAAAACAAAAATGCTTCCCTTTCTCTCTATCATAACTCACTGCACACTTTTCTGACATACTAAACAGATCAATCTCTTGCATGATGTTACATTCATCTTTTACCTTGTTCTGTCTTCCTCTTCTCATTCTCCTATCATCTTTACATCTGTTAATACACCCTCTGTTAGTCTTTCATCTAATACACAGTACTGTTACATCCCCATCCCACACTGCCACAGGTACCAACAGCAGTAGTTCAGTTTAGGAAGGACGTTGCCCACCAAATTGTTCTTCTGAAGGTCAGCCTTTCAGTGTACAACAGGTGTGGGAAATAAAAGCTGGCTTCATAAGTTTGCTGTCTTTATTCAACAAAGAATTACCCTTAATGCTGGCCAACTACGCTTCACTGTTTTCACATGCACCAGAGCTATACAATCTCCACTAGGCTGCACTGACACTGAACTGCACTGAAACTAAAACTGAAACGAAACTGACTCCTCTAGGCTCCTCCACCTCCTAGATAGCCTTCCCTGGTTCTCCAAAGTTCTAGTGCAATCTCAAAAGAGCAAGAGATACCACTTGAAGACATTCAAAACACCCCAGAATTTTCTTACACTATGTACCATTCTAAATATTCTGCATACAAACTGATAGAAAATTACATGATTTAGCAAACAATCACATACATAAAACATTTTAGAGAAAAAAAGGGCATAAAATTTAATGTACACTCAACCCCCTGCTATCGCACCTAACTGGTCACAGCAAACGCGTGTGATAGTTGAATACGTGATAGCTGAACTGAACAATCAATGGGAAAATTTGTAATTGGTGTTTTGGTGGCCCATTTTTCTAACCTTTAACCACTTTATGCCTGCAATTTCCTGCCAATCTCTTCTCCAACATGAAATAAAGCATTATTATATTAATAATAACATTATAATGAATAAATAACCAACATAAAAGGCCATCAAACTTTTATAAGGTTTAAGGCTTGGGCCCAAGGCTTGGGAGTGGCTTAATTGCCACCAGATCTCTTTAGGTGTCTCCATGATTTCTTAGTGTCCACAGCTAAAAGGGGTATCACACGGTACATCGTATCAGGAACGTCCGAGGAAGATTTAAGTGGAACAAAACTTGCACGCTATCACACATGTTCCTCATACTGTTGCCAGAGCCCAGTCTCAGTTGTAAACACATGATTACTTTATCGCATCACAGTTCTACATAGGAAATATTAACTCTTTATATGGGTTTCAAAATGATTGATATTTATTCTAAAATACAGTATTAATAAATATTCAGTGTTAGGCTAAATTTCTATGCTGTAGTACGATATATTCTTTCGAGTCGAATGGGCTTTGTTCACACTGTTTTCGTTTTGTTTTTAAAGGCTCCAACATGCTCGCATGTGTCGGCCCTGGTCACCTAATGGCGGCTCTCCACGCTGCACGATCCATTGCAGCCTCCCTGTTCAGTCCCTTAACCCTAAGATCACACTTAATGACCTCGTCCCATGTCTTTCTCGGTCTACCCCTCATAACCCCACCCCCAGTATTAACACTTCTCACCTTCCTCACCCAATTATCATCCCCCATCCTCTCCACATGTCCAAACCACCTCAATCTACCTCTCCTCATCACAACACCAATACACTCCAGTCCCATCCTACCTCTCAACTCCTCCATTGTAAACCCAGCCCCTCCAGGCCTTGGACGCAGGGACGCACTGCACATCCACCTAATCATTGTCATTTCTGTACGTCTGAGCCGGCGAATGTCTTCCTCCTTCACTGCCCAGGTCTCACTGCCATACAGCATTACACTCCTAACACATGCTGCATACAAAGACCCCTTAGCACGTAGGGAGAGCCCTCTCAATGTCAGGAGAGACAAGAGCTCCCTGAACTTCTTCCAACCACTTCTCACCCTAGCCACAGAGCTAGCTCCAGCCCCACCTCCAGCACACAACATGTCTCCCAAATAACAAAACTCTTCCACACACTCAAGAGATTCACCAGCAAGTTCAATCCTTTCACGTCTGACGATCTCCACCTGCTCACCCCGGCACGCCGTACACATAAAATCAGCATTATCTCGCAGTCTACCTCTGATACGACTACATCTCTTATGCACCCATTTATCACACACACCGCACAAGATGGAATTACTTCCCACGCCCTTGTGGCAAACTGCACATGGCCACTCTCCCTCGTCTTTGACAGTACCGCCACCAACCCTAGATATCATCACTTTTGTTTTATCTGCATTTACCCTTAAACCCTTTTGCCCCATACCATCTCTCCACTTCCTAAATCTTTCCTCCATCTCCCGTTCATTCTCTGCAATCAACACCAAATCATCAGCATACAACAACTCCCACAGGAGTCCGTTTCTAAAGTCACGTGAAAGGGCTTCAAGTACCAAGATAAACAACATGGGACTCAAGACTGACCCCTGATGCACACCAACATTCACGGAAAACTCATCACTCAAATCTCCATTAACTCTCACCTGGGTGTGAGCACCCACATACATGGCCATAACCACCCTAACCAGCCACTCCTCCAAGCCAAGCTTTCTCATTGCCCACTTCACCACCTCTCTAGGGACTCTGTCAAAGGCCTTTTCCAAATTAACAAAAACAAAATAAAGATTCCTTCTCCTACCAATATATTTTTCCTGAAGCTGTCGAACAATGAATATGGCATCAGTGGTCCCCCTACCTGGCATAAACCCAAACTGCATCTCATCAATATTCACTCTTTCTCTAATCATACCTTCTAAAACTCTCTCCATTACCTTCATTATCTGATCTAAAAGCTTTATACCTCTATAATTTCCTCTTTCCAGGGCATCACCCTTCCCTTTATACACATTTACAATTACACTCTTCAGCCAATCATCTGGGACAACACACTCATAAATAATCCTATTTATCAGGTCAGTGACTTAACTCACCCCTATATCGCCTGAGGCCTTCAACATTTCGGCAGTCAACCCAGCCACACCTGCTGCCTTCTCCACCCTCATCCTGCCTATTGCCTCACTCACAGTAGCAGTATCAATCAAAGGCCAAGGGCCAGACACTGGATCTGCTGGCTCCAAACCTTCCCTGTCCCAGTCAAACTCCTCATTCAACAACCGGTTATAATGCTCTCTCCATGCATCTTTAATATCCTCACTGTTCACCACTACCCTTCCTTCATCATTCTTCACACACTGCTCACCTATGATATCCCGATTATCCCTCTTCACCTGACCTGCCACCCTAAATATATTTTTCCTTTCCCCATGATTTAGGTTATCAAGTAATTGTCTCTGTGACTCAGACTTTGCCCTGTATACCTCTCTCCTAGCCCTACGCTTGGCAGCTAAATATTCCTCTTTGCTACCACCCTTCTTCCATTCCCGGAAAAGCCTTCTTTTCTCCTTAATTGCAGCTTCTACACCCTCATCCCACCACAAAGTTACTTTATGTCTTGGTGGTCCTCTTGTCCAGCCGCATGTTACATCAGTAACTCTCAAGAAATTGTTCTTGAGGGCTCTGTACTGTTCATTAACACCTCTGTCTACAGCTCCCTGTTCAGCCACCACTCTCCTCAACTCGCTATAGAAGGCATCCCTTACTACTTGGTTTTTCAGCTTCCATATTTTCCTCCTAGGTACATAAGTCCTCTTTTTCATCACTTGTTCTTTAAGCACCATATCACAAATCAATAGTTTGTGCTGCTGCACACACACTGTTTTACCTGTCGTATCCTCGGCAGGAATCCGTTCAAATGCATTCCAAATGCCCGTGGTATCGTCGGCAATTTTACCATGTTACCGTTCCGATTAACCATCGTATCCCCGGCAAACCTCATTTGAAGTGCCGTGTGAATAAGTTTCACTTAGCCTGTCTTCAAACTCGATGCGTGATAGCAGTCGTGGGATGCGTGATAGCATGTACGGTTGTGCATTTGATGTGTGCGCAATAGCAGATAAACGCGATAGCTGAACACGTGATAACAAGGGATTGAGTCTATAACTTTACAAAATAACTCCCCTCACAAACAGCAGGCTAACTGGCAACTCTGATTCGTACCTGAACTATGAGAATTTCTGAGAACGTTCCAGTACCGCCCAACTAGCAAATACCGCTTCTCAACATTACCCCCTCCTTAGTCCTTCTGTTGTCCCAACAAAACTACACAGTGTATACAAACACAATCCTTAATCCAAACTAAACATTTAATTATACACAAAATAATCCTTAAACTTATCAGGTCTTCTTCTATGCCGCTTCTGACGACGTCCCTGCTCCTCCACACACTCCACTCCTCCTGGGAGGTTTTGGTCCTCTTCCTGATTAACTCCTTCCCTCGGGAAACTGTCACCATCCTCTTGTACTTCAGCTCCTTAGACCTCCTCAACATCCTCGGCTGAGGATGAGCACGATTCCTTGGAGACGTTTCAGTTGTACTGTCCTGACCCGTGATACTACCACAGACGATTCACATGTACCACCTTTGGGCGAGGCTTCCTGCCTCCCCAAACCCGGTACGCTACTTCTGACAGGCGTTCCATCACAGTGTAGGGCCCATCCCACGGGCTCTGCAGTTTCGGTGACAATCCCTTCTTCCACTGAGGATTGTAAAGCCAAACACCGTCACCATCCTTGAAGCTCACCTCACTTGCCTTGGCATCATACTTATGCTTCATCACTTCTAAAAATTTCAGAGCCTCTCAAACTTGATGATGTACACGCACGGAAAAAACAAGCTTTACGCTAAATGCTTTAAACATTCTGGAAGTGGGTCAAAATCTTGTGATAATACTTGCATCCACTCAGCTGTGATATTGGTAACCCTGCTGGAGGTCGCCAAGTATGTGATTTAAGTCTTCGAATGAACCCCCACCATTAAGATAATAGTGTGAACAACCTTCATTCACATTAGCATATTCAGTTGCCTAACAACATACTATTTAAAGATAACAGTATATGATAATAAACACTTCAGTGAAATTTGATATTTTATTATGATTAACTCAACACACACAAATACATAGACGTGAAAACTCTCTCTCTCTCTCTCCCTCTTGAACGAGGTTTATCTTGGTCTCTTATCTCAAGAAACTGCAGTGTCTCTATATGAAAAGTCAAATAAGCCCATGTTGCACATGGCCAAGATGTTGACATATTGTGCCCATTTGCAAATGATTTATTGTATCACAAATAACTGCTGTATCAAAATGTATTATTGTCAGCCCGCATCCACTTTGTGGGGCGGTAAACAGAGATTAAGTCATGTCTCTCTCTCTCTCTCCATATTTTTGTAGTTTTTAATATTTTCTCGCTCTCTCTCTGTCTCTCTCACATATTCTTCATACAGTATATGGGTATTTCTCTCTCTCTCTCTCTCTCTATCTCTCTCATATATTCTTCATATATTGGTATTTTTTAATAATTTATATTTACATATAGCTAGATACACCCTCATTTATCTCTATCTGCAGCCCAATTAGGCTGTCAACATCCATATAAAGGATATTCTGCAGGAAAGTAGTAATATTGCCCCCCCTCTCCATTTTTTTTACACAATTAGTAAAGGATGTAAGAGCCTCCAGCACTCAAAACATAATTCAACCTTTAAGGCATCTGGCAACTCTTCCAGCAATGTTTTACTTCAATCCTGACCCACTTTTGAGCACAATGAATCCCGAGACAGTTCTGCCATTGTTTACAAAATGCTTCAGTAATATTATAGGAAATACCTGTAATAATCACGGATGTAAAATATAACAATGTAATATGTATATTTGTAATAAAGATATGTGTTCACGTCACACCCTCAAGGTAGGATGGTTAGATCAGTTATCTATAGACTTATGCAGGTGTTTCTCAATGACACGTTTATATGGGCGAATCTTACTCAGGCTAGGGCCAATTGTTGGAGATCTCACTTGTCCTTGAATCAGCATTACCAACATCACAGACTGATGTTTCACCCAAATCATTCCATTCAAACAAACATATATACAACTCACCAGCGTAATGACTGTTTTTTCCGCGAGTGTACCTCAGCCAGTCTTTCCTGAAGACGCTTTGCATAGCTGGAGGTGTCTATAGACAGCTCTTCACCAGGTGGTCCCATTAACAAATCAACTGGCAATCATAATTTGTGGCCCAACATCAGTTTTGCAGGGGTGTAGCTGGTAGACTCATGGCATGCAGACCAATATGCCATCAACAATGCAGGTAACTTCTGGTCCCATTCCTTTTGTCCCTCTACACAGTACAGTAGGTACCCACAGTAGGCGAGTATTGTACATGGGTGGCAGAGGACGTCACGTACTAGGAATTTGCATACTCTGAATACATAAAATTATCGGAAAAATTACATACGGGTGACAGCCCCCTTCATGGGCATCCCTTGAGACTCCTTTCAGACCAAAGTATTGTACTGTACAGGGAAACTATCTAAGACATATTACCTAAGATAAAGTAAACCAACAAGATTATGGCTCTACTAAATCAACAAGGATATGGCTTGACTAAACCAACAAGAATATGGCTGCTCACCTTAACCCAAGATGACAACAAGCTTTATGGAGGTAAGAAGGGGATCTGAGGCAGGGTGAAGCACCTAGCATGGGTTTTGGGAGAATTCGCCGTCAAGTCAATTCGCCATCACAACAATAACAAGACAATTCACCATTATTAATGAAGACACTATGGGTGACACTAGACTATGTATTCAAAGGCAACTACAGCGAGGAAGAAACAAATTAATTATTGTCTGACGGCAAACTGACGATGGCGAATTTTCTCGGAAACCTTGTGTGCAACTCCTGCCACATCACTCTCGTCACCAGCACTTCGACACTTTCATTAGCTAATGCACTCACTTCGTTCATAAACCCTTCAAAAAGAAGTCATCACTTCCTCCACTCGCAACTGACGGTTTTCGATATTCTTGAATTCTTCCTTGAATTTATCTACGGCACACAGTACCCGGCTGAGCTCCATCTTCAACAAGTCTCCACTCTCCATCACTGGTGGTTGGTGCTTCTTGGGGTGGCAATGTCCCGTGCTCAGGGTAAACCCCGGATTTGGGCCACTCTTCGCTGCTGTCTCACCTACTGTACAATGAGTTCAATTCGCATATTATTAAAAAATACACTAAAATTCGGAAAAAAATAGGTGCTCACTTACAATGAGGATTGTGTACTCTGAACTCACGTACTGCAGGTATCTACTGTACTTGGCCAGTTACTGTCCCAGGGTCCAGCTGAATTTCTCCACCATCCTATCTGACTGTGGTCTTAATGGGGTCATCCTGGTCTTCTTGATCCCCAGTAACTTGGAGCACTCACAGAACACAGCAGACTTCAGGTTACTACCCTGGTCTGAATGAAGCTATTTTGGCATCCCAAAATGACAGAAATTTGGTCAGCCAACACCTGAGCAACAGTCACATCCTCTTTATCAGGGATGGCACAGGCTTCTGGACACTGTGAAGTAGTCCATGGCGACAATATGTACTGATTTCCTCTTTTAGTGAGTGACAGAGGTCCAGCACTGTCCACTGCGACTCTTTCCATTGGTGCACCCACTTGCCACAGCAGAAGAGGGTTGCAACCACATTTCTTGGGTCCCTTCTTGGCACAGCATACATCACAAGCCCAACACCATTCTTCAACATGCCAGTCCAGTAGAACCTCTGTCGCAGCTGACAGCGTTTTCTTCACTCCCATGTGCTCACTAGTGATCTGGTTATGGGACTCATCCTAGATCTCGAACCTCATTTTCTTTGGAACCACCAGTTGCCAATACACCTAAACTCCCATTATTTGACAGGGATGCATTCCATAAAAAGTGGCTGAATAACAAACCAATCTTTTCCCATTAGATTGTTAAGAAGTAGGGAGGTTAGGTTACTGACCACCTTTGTCACTCAAAAAATGAAAGTTGTCTTGATATCCTGATCTAACTCCATTTTTTACCTACTTACAGCCTCTTTATTCACATTTTTGTATTTATCTTATTTATCTATTGCCAGACGCCATAATCTTGTTAGGGGTGGCCATTTGACTTTGAGTTATTTGTTTTAGGGGAAGGGGCACTAACCCTCCACCAACCCACTTGTTAACATGTTGGGAGCACGTATGCTTTGGTTATATGTTATCACTCAGAGTTGTAAATGGTTTCTTGACTTACAGGAAACCATTTGGCTTGTCACTCAATGTAAAGCCACCAGTAAAGGAAAGAAAAGCATTAAGAAGTGACAGGAAAGATGGGAGAAATGGGAAGAGAAGAGGGCAGACACAGAAAAAGAATGATAAAGGTGTGGGAAGAAGTAGGCAGCACTACATCAAGTGAGTGGATGATGGTCACCACCACCTACCACACTGTCCTATAAGAATTTGTCCTTCTGGTTATTCTGTTATTCTACCCTTTAGTTTACTGTTGGGGTATACACATTAATCTATCAGGCTATCAAATTTTACTTTGCCCTTCTGGCTGTGACAATATTTGTTCTAGGATATTCTAAATAAGTGCAGCTTCGAGCAAGAATACACTTTAGCCCTTCTAGCTAAATAATTAGTGGTCTCTTAAGGACTGTTTTCAGTAACTGCTCCATATCCTCTGATGGGTACATTGCACATACCTTTTAGGGTCAGAATAAAATACCATACGGTACTGAAAAACATCCTCCAGTATCAGCTACCTATGTACTATAAACCATTATTTTAAAAAACACGCAAAACATGGCCTGAAATGAGCACTATGCATAATAAAGTTCTTAACAGAGTATCAACACTTACCAGTAACAATGCTTAACAGATTTCAAACTCTTGACTACAGTGTCAATTGTGAAATTAACACTTGGATTCTTCTCATTCCTGACAATACAGTACAGTACACTTACCTTACCCACTCTGGCTTCACTCTTGAATAGCCAAACACCAGTGGTGGTGAGGCAGAATACCACACCCCAAAAGTACAGAAAGCCTGAGGGGAATAGGAGAGGTCTGAGGTTAGGCAGAATGACGGCTGAGGGATGATACTATTTCTTTCACACAACAAATAAGATCTGCATGCCCTGGTAGTTAGAATGTCATGAATTAGTATGTTAAAAACTGTGATTCTCTCTCTCTCTCTCTCTCTCTAAGAGATATATATATATATATATATATATATATATATATATAATATAGCTGAGTAAAGAGAGACATGGCCCGGACTGTTGATTACATTACCTGTCGAACATTTAAGTCATAGGTGTAATTTATATATATATACATATCTTCTCTATCTATTCTCTTGCCTCTCCTGACATTGAGAGGGCTCTCCCTACATGCTAAGGGGTCTTTGCATGCAGCATGTGTTAGGAGTGTAATGCTGTATGGCAGTAAGACCTGGGCAGTGAAGGAGGAAGATATTCGCCGGCTCAGACATACAGAAATGACAATGATTAGGTGGATGTGCAGTGCGTCCCTGCGTCCAAGGCCTGGAGGGGCTGGGTTTACAATGGAAGAGTTGAGAGGTAGGATGGGACTGGAGTGTACTGGTGTTGTGATAAGGAGAGGTAGATTGAGGTGGTTTGGACATGTGGAGAGATGGGGGATGATAATTGGGTGAGGAAGGTGAGAAGTGTTAACATTGGGGGTGGGGTTATGAGGGGTAGACCGAGAAAGACATGGGACGAGGTCATTAAGTGTGACCTTAGGGTTAAGGGATTGAACAGGGAGGCTGCAATGGATCGTGCAGCGTGGAGAGCGGCCATTAGGTGACCAAGGCCGACACATGCAAGCATGTTGGAGCCTTTAAAAACGAAAACGAAACGAAAACGAAAACTATTCTTATATCACTGAATGAATTTTCCTATTCTTCAAGTTGAAAATTATGATGGGAAAGAAGAAGGGAAGATAAATTGTAGTGTGGAAGAATGGGAGGTACACACAGACCTCCCTCCTCACTTCACCTCCCCCTCCTCCCTCCTCCTCCTCTTCCTTGGTGCCTGCATGTGTCACACACACACACACACACACACATATTCTCTAATTACTGCCACCTACTTTCCCACAAGTTTTTCTGATTTTGTTTCACATGACAAAAATTGGGATGCTGAACACAAGTTATCTCCCAGGGAGACTGTCCTACAGGGGTGAGGTCAGATAAGGACATCTATATATATTTGTCTAGCTAATTGCCTCTTGCAAAACTTTTTATTTAGTATTACTGAAGACCTAATGTTTGACCCAAAAGGAAGCTAATTACTTATGTATTTATTTCTCCTCCTGGAAAACTTTGTTAGAGGAAAAATACAGAAAGGCGAGAAGTGTAGGAAAAAAATAAAGTGGTTACAGACTAGGAAGGTTTGAAAATAATAGGAAAGTAGCAGAAAAGTAAAGGAACAGAATTTAGTGATGCTGAAGGGAAAAGGGAAAAATTCTCTCTCTCTCTGAATTTCTTCAATTATATTTTTTATGCCATATCCCACTCCAATCAAAATTGATAGTAGCATCAGTGCCTCGAAAAATATCTCTATTCTTCTGCACCACTTCAGGCTGCCTCCTCCAGCTGTTTCCTTTTCTCTTGTTTCTTCTTTCCCCTTCTCTTCTTCTCTCTCTACCTCTTCATCTGTCTCCATCGTCATCTCCATCTGATGCATTCTTCTGCTGCCCCTTGATCCCCCTCTTGTTCCCCATAGTCAAAGGGAATTCATATAAATTCCCCCTTGACAAAAGCCTGCACATCCAGGTCCTCCATTGCTCAGGTGTCTGACTGGGTTTACATCACGTGCGCAGTAAATTTGCTCCATTTTTTTTTTTTCTTTTTTCACAAACGGCAACCACTTGTCATAAAGCATGGCCAACGTAATTTGTATTATTGAATGATTACGTAATTTTCATATTACAGTCCTATAATAATATATATGTATATAAACAGATGCTTACCAACACAAAACTATAAATTGGAAACATCAGCCTGAGAAGGAAGTTACCAACTTGTGTAGTAAATTGTAGTGATTTTTTTTTTCCTCATTGCGATTCCCAATAGGTATTATTCCATGGACCTAAATATTCAGTGAAGAAGCTTTGCTTTACAGAGAAATATGAAAACAACAACTGATTAGCAAATGCTTGAGGAAAAAGAGGAGATACAGATGAGTGGGGCACGGAGGTAGGGGAAGTAAGACAAACCAGATTTGAACTTGGCGTGCTCAGAAGACAGGCTGGGACAAAGGGGTTAATGATAAATATGTGCCTCTTGAATTTTTAGAGACAAACCTGAACAACACTGATACCAAACTAAGTAAAGTTGTAACTGGACGCATAAGGACAACAGTCAGCGACTGATTTGTTTGTTTAAATTTTCATTTTATAATCTCTGATTTCATTCACATGCACGCGGTTTTATTTTAGCAGCATAGTTCAGCTACTATTTTCTCCTGGGGTTTGCTTTTATCTTACTTTCCTTTTTTCCATCATTAACAAAAAATCTGGTTCATTCTACACTGATGTAACCCATTAATTTCCCTGCTCCTCTCAGTCGAGGGGACAGAGAGATATCTTGCTTAAGGAGAGGGTGCATGGTGACCAGAGATAGAGTGTCTGTCTGTCTGTCTCATATGATACTTATGAAAATGTTAAGAAAAATAAAACACCTAACTTATTAATGTAATAAATAATTGTACTGAATCTGACTACGAATACAAACATAAATGCAGAATTTTAAAGCTACTGTTACCTATAAAGGTAATGACAATGTGTATGTACAGTATATTAAGAACAGCATGTATCGGCCTCAGTGAGGTGTGTGTGTGTGTGTGTGTGTGTGTGTGTGTGTGTGTGTGTGTGTGTGTGTGTGTGTGTGTGTGTGTGTGTGTGTGTGTGTGTGTGTGTGTGCTTACACAAACCATAATTATTAGAAGGTAAGCAAAGCATATCTAGTGTAAGGTTGTATATTAGTAGATGAGGTAATGAACGGCGTGGTGTAGACTGTATACTGTGACACTGTGTAGTAGTGGTGGGAAAAACATTCGAGCCTTCACAGGACCTCAGAACCACCTTGCTATGAACGTCTGAATTCCCCCCCACAGTCAGTGACTGTTGTCCGTATGCGTCAAGTTGTGATTTTACTTAGTTTTGCTATCACTGTCATTCAGGTTTATCTCTGATAATTCAAATGGCACATATTTATAATTAAATATATCACTGCTATAATAAGTATCTGTGTAATCTGGTATCTTACAAATAAATAAGTTTTGGTTAGAATACAAAGTCAATTTGGAGCACATTCAAACATGACGGGAAATGACCAATCACCGCCCGAAAGCATCGCGCAGTGTTAAAAAATTCTACCTGTCCTCAGCTGGCAAACTCAGTGCATCAGACTCGCTGAAACCGACTATAGGTTCGAATTCATATGAGCCTGTGGCAACAACAACAATGACAGGAATCACAAAACAAAATCATTTCGTATGAGTACAGTTGAAAATGAACGAAAGACCAATGAGAGTCAGAATTAAAAATACAGATTATTACAGGGACCCTCATCATACCAAATCCAGTATGCCAGCAGATCCATCCTTGGTACCACCAGCATACCACACTCACAATGGAAATGAGGTTGTCCACAAGGTACTACAAATGGCAGAACAAGGATTACTGTACAATCCTATATCCTCTATATTCACCTCATGTCCTCCTAGGTAGGTATGCCCCCCAGTCTGGGAACCACTGGTCTATGCGATGGTGATGATAAATGGTAAAAACCAGTTGGAAAGAACAGGAAGAGTACATCACAAATATATGATTCAACATGCAAGGATAAAACTATACCTGATAGTGTGACGAGTGAATCTGGTTGTCCAAGGTAGTTGATGCAGAAGTCCTGTGACTCAAGTGCTAGGAAGACAACAAAACCCAAGAAGTAACCCGCCGTCTGGCCAACCGAGTTGCACGTAGATGCCCATCCCACATTCTCCCTGAGAAGAACGAGGATCACTCAGGTTTGTGAAACAAAAAACTTGGTTTTATACAACTCTGACTTTCTGAACATACTCATCTTCATCATCATCTGGACCTCCTTTCCCACCCTAGGGCAGGGGGAGGGGTAGCAACGTCCAGACATCCTAAGTCTGCCCAAGTCAATGGGCCATGCTTCCAGTTACTCATCATTCAAGCCCACGGAATCCTGGCTCCATCAATCAATCAATCAATCAATAATTTCCTGTGGCACCCCACGGGATGCATAGGGCCTCAATGAACTCTCTTCACTAGTATTTGTCTCTTGCCATCTCCTTCAAATCCCACCAACACTCCTCTCCTGCTTCTCTTTTCATTGTCCTCAACCAGGTTTCCCTCGGCCTACCTCTGCCTCTTCTTCCTCTAGCAGTCCATGCTGGCACATCCTGTACTAAATTGCCTTCTTTTCTATATATGTGCCCCAGCCATTTCCAGTGAGACAGTCTCACATATTCATCAACTGCTTCCACTCTCGTAATATCCCTTACTCTTTCATTTGGAACTCTGTCTTGCCACTTTACCCCAAGAATCCTTCTCAGTATTTTATTCTCAAACCCTAATACTTTCTGATCTGTTGCAATTGTACTGTACCATGACTCATGCCCATGAATTAAAACTGGTCTAACCATGGACTAGTAAATTTTTACTTTAGTATGTACCGAAAGGATATTATTATTCTACACAGATTTCAACATTCCAACAGCTCGCCAAGCCTGTCTAATCCTCTCCTCAATTTCATTGTTAAATGATCCATTAGATGATACAATCGTTCCCTGATATTTAAAATTTTCTACATTCTTCACATTATTCGCAATTACACAATCAATTTGGTTCTCCACATTCATATTAATAATTTCAGTCTTTCAACAATTTATTACCAATCCCACTTTTTCTCCTTCCTCCACCAGACAATCAAGCATCCACTGCATCTCATAAATACTTCCGCAAAATCAGCACAATATCATCAGCATAGTCCAAATCCATCAGCCTCTTATTTTCTTTCCAGTTAATTCCTGCACCTGTTCTCCTTACAACCTTTCTCATAACATAATCCATAAACTAAACAACAGCAAAGATGAAAGAACTCCTCCTTGAATCACTGCTGACCTAACTTCAAATGGATCACTCAAAGAACCACCCACCATTACCTTACAAAAAGTACCTTCATGCAGGCTTCTAATAATATTTACAAACTTTTCTGGTATACCACTGAATCTCGTAATTTTCAACACAGCTCCGAGTGAAACACTATCAAACACCTTCAGATAGGACAAAAATTTCACCACGTTCTGTTGCTTCACATTAACCTGAACCCATCTGACAAAGTCAATCCAAACGCTGTCACGTTCTGCGTTTTTTCCTCACAAAACTCATCCAGCCAGCTCAGTCTCTTGTCAATCCCTTAGCCTCACCAACTTCCATACCTCTCTTCCTCACACACTCATCCACCACATCCCTCCACCTTCTTCTTGGCCTACCTCGCCTCCTCCCTCCTTCAGATTCACTCAGATATACCTTTTTCACCACTCTACTGTCATCCATTCTCTCCACATGACCAAACTATCTCAGTACACTCTCTTCGATTCTGAATATACTTACAAATTTTAACATCTTTAAAACTTTTAAAGCCTAATTATCATCTGCAGACACAGGATACAAATGACTTCAGTATTCCAAATCTATGTGGGAGAGGGAACTCCACCTTCATTTTTTATTTCTACTTCAACATGGACACATATTAGAAGAAACAGGATGTCCCAGTTATGTCTCTCCTTTTTCCTGTACTGTTTGCAACATAACTGCTGTATGGTGAGGTTTCAACATCCTTGGGTTAGTACTGTGAAAAGAAGAGGGCTCCCTTCCAACTGTCTCCATTTAATTGTCTTTTATGATATGCATGGAATACACAGGCAGAAATCTTTCACTTTTATCCCCTGAAAACATGATTTACAACACAAGATGAAACTATCAAAAAAAAAAAAAAAAAAAAAAAAAAAAAAACTGCAGGCAAAAAATAAAGAATGGCCTCATTTTATGATGAGATGCTTTAAAAAAAAAAAATCCATCCCATAACAATTTATTATATATCAAATCAATTATAACATGGGTTCACTGGGAATACATTTTTGGCCAAGGGTCACCCACCTAACGAAGTCTGAAAACAAGTTTCAAGCTCATCTTAACTGTTAGTTATTTCACTTCACTGCCCTTCACTTGTTGCATACAATAATAAAAAAAAAAGTATAAAAATCATCATCCAACTCACCTATGCTGGTCCTATAGTTATTTCACTTCACGGCACTGCACTTGCTGCTTGAACTCCAATACGAAAATATAAAAGTAAAATTGATGGTAGGCAGCAGTTTCTTCAAATATTTCTTTTACATCATATGTCACTGTTAAAGCTCTGTACTCAATGTATCATTTTTGTTTTTAAAGGCTCCAACATGCTTGCATGAGTCGGCCTTGGTCACCTAATGGCGGCTTTCCACACTGCATGATCCATTGCAGCCTCCCTGTTCAGTCCCTTAACCCTGAGGTCATACTTAATGACCTCATCCCATGTCTTTCTCGGTCTACCCCTCATAACCTCACCCCCAATATTAACACTTTTCACCTTCCTCACCCAATTATCATCCCCCATCCTCTCCACTTGTCCAAACCATCTCAATCTACCTCTCCTCATCACAACACCAATACACTCCAGTCCCATCCTACCTCTGAACTCTTCCATCGTAAACCCAGCCCACCCGGACCTTGCACGCAGGGACGCACTACAAATCCACCTAATCACTGTCATTTCTGTACGTCTGAGCCGGTGAATAACCTCCTCCTTTACTGCCCAGGTCTCACTACCATACAGCATTACACTTCCAACACATGCTGCATACAAAGACCCCTTAGCACGTAGGGAGAGCCCTCTCAATGTCAGAAGGCAAGAGCTCCCTGAACTTCTTCCAACCACTTCTCACCCTAGCCACAGAGTTAGCTCCAGTCCCACCTCCAGCACACAACATGTCTCCTAAATAACAAAACTCTTCCACACACTCAAGAGATTCACCAGAAAGTTCAATCCTTTCACGTCTGACAATCTCCACCTGCTCTCCCCGACACAACGTACACATAAAATCAGAATTATCTCACAGTCTACCTCTGATACCACTACATCTCTTGTGCACCCATTTATCAAAAACACCACATAAGATGGAATTACTTCCCACACCCTTGTGGCAAACTGCACATGGCCACTCTCCCTCATCTTTGACAGTACTGCCACCAACTCTAGATGTCATCACTTTTGTTTTATCTCCATTTACCCATAAGCCCTTGTGCCCCATACCATCTCTCCACTTCCTAAACCTTTCCTCCGCCTCCCTTTTGTTCTCTGCAATCAACACCAAATCATCAGCATACAACATCTCCCACGGGAGACCATTTCTAAAGTCACGTGAAAGGGCTTCAAATACCATGATAAACAACATGGGACAGTTCCCCACAGACCCAGACTACGCACCTTTCACTTACAATCAGACGAAACACATCATTAACAACCTCAAGCACTCATCTGCCTGTGGACCAGACAACTATAAGCAACATTCACCTTAAACACCTAGGACTACAAGGCATACAAGCACTCACCAACATATCAAACTACAGCTACTCAAACAACATAATACCCAACATCTGGAAGCATGGCTATATCATCACTATCCCTAAACCCAACAAAGACCCCACGTTACCCTCCTCACATCGCCCCATCACACTCCTCTGCACCCCCTCTAAAGTCACTGAATGACTGGTACTACAACTAGTCACATCTCACATTCCCCTAGCCCAGTCACAACATGGCTTTAGGCCACTACACACCACAAACACCCTTCTTACAGACCTTACACAGAGAGTTTCTGATGGCATGAATTCAGCTAGGCTACCACACAGAACGCTCCTAGTCACACTAGACATTAGCAAAGCTCTTGATGCCATCCCCCGCCACAACCTCACAAACAAAATACTCAAGACAAACATGCACAATAACACAAAAAGATGGCTGGCAAACTACTTAGCAGGCAGATGTGCACACGTAACATTTCCCGGTCAGTCTTCTAACATCAGAAACTTCACAAACGGCATCCCCAAAGGATCTGTTTTGTCCCCTACACTCTTTAACCTATACATGCACGATGTACCCACACCCCACACACCACAGATACACATAGCTTCCTATGCAGATGATATAACACTTACATGTATGCACCAAAATGCAAACATAGCTGCACACATCATTCAACCTTACCTCAACACACTACACGAATGGTTCACCACAAACAGGCTCAAAATAGCCCCAGCCAAATCTACAGTGACTCTTCTCACAAATGGGACAGCAGAACACAGTCACATCCCACACCTCACCATAAACAACACCCCCCTACCACACACACACACACACACACACCCAGAATCCTTGGTGTAACATACAATATATCAATGTCATTTAAACAACACATCACAAACATTAAAAATAAAATAACACCAAGACTCAATGCCTTGAGGTCACTTCCCCATACAACATTCGGACACAACAAAGAAACCACCACCACAGTATACAAACAATACATACGTTCAGTGATGAATTATGCAAGCCCTGCCTGGGCTTCTAACCTCACCAAAACAAACTACAACACTCTGCAGACCATACAGAACAAGGCCCTAAAAATATCATCACAGACTGCACAGCTACTACACCCCACAGACCACCTACATCAAGAAACCAAAGTCCTCAAAGTCAAGGATCACCTAGACATGAGAGGCACCCAATTTCTTGCTGCAGCCTCCACAAACCCACAACATCCACTACAGTACATGGCAGCACATCCACCCACACCAAGGAACATCAAAACAACACCCAACACACGATACCATACACAAATACTGTCATCTCTCCCCCCTCGCCCACCTCAGACCAGCTTCCAGAAGCATATCCACACTCAGATCACTCGCCGCTCCATCCAGTCACTTAAAGACAACACACAGCTGCATGCACGGCCTCCTGACATCCACCCTTCTGAATCCTATCTTCCTCATGAGGACAGGGTCCACCTGGCCAGGCTGAGATGTGGGCACCATCCAGCCGTCTTAAACTACCAGAAGAGGCTGGATGACTCCGATGCTGATGCCTGTCCAGGATGCAACACAGCACCCCATACTATTATGCACATTATGGAAGACTGCATTGCACACAATCACCTATGCCAACAACACAACATACACTCTTTGAGAGCTTTGAGGGAAAGCCCAGTCTCGGCCATGGCCTTCCCAAGGGACTCGGGGCTGTCTAGCCAGACTGCCTAGGGAACAACTACTACTACTACATGGGACTCAAAACTGACCCCTGATGCACACCAACATTCACGAAAAACTCATCACTCAAATCTCCGTTCACTCTTACTTGGGTGCGAGCACCCACATACATAGCCATAACCACCCTAACCTGCCACTCCTCCAAGCCAAGCATTCTCATTGCCCACTTCACCACCTCTCTAGGGACTCTGTCAAAGGCCTTTTCCAAATCAACAAACACAAAATACAGATCCCTTCTCTTAGCACTATATTTTTCCTGAAGCTGTCAAACAATGAATATGGCATCAGTGGTCCCCCTACCTGGCATAAACACAAACTGCATCTCATCAATATTCACTCTTTCTCTAATCATACCTTCTAAAACTCTCTCCATTACCTTCATTATCTGATCTAAAAGCTTTATACCACTATAATTTCCTGTTTCCAGGGCATCACCCGACCCTTTATACACATTTACAATTACACTCTTCAGCCAACCATCTAGGACAACACAGTCAACCATCCATCCATCCATCATCCAATCCTACATTGCCCGAAGAGGAGCGTGGGCGTCTGGGGCTAGGCAGTTGGTCTCGACATTTAAGATGACAGTGACCAGCCTCACTCATCCCTGAGTGGCATTACATAAGCAATCATACCCAACCACCCCTTGGATATAAACCTTCACCGGCTCAATCCGACTGGAGAGCAATAATTACCCACTAAACCACCAGAAGCCAAAATTTGGTTATATGGTTACCACCCAGTGTAGTAAATGGTTTCCTGGTGTACAGGAAACCATTTGGCTTGTCACTCAGTGTAGAGTCACCCACAAGCAGAAGGAAATGGAAAGAATGAAGGAAAGAAAGACAGAAGGGGATGGATAAATAATCATATTTATCAGGTCAGTGACTAATCTCACCCCTATATCTCCTGCGGCCTTCAACATTTCGGCAGTCAACCCAGCCACACCTGCTGTCTTCGCCACCTGCATCCTGCCTATTGCCTCACTCACAGTAGCAACATCAATCAAAGGCCAAGGGCCAAACACTGGATCTGCTGGCTCCAACCCTTCCCTGTCCCAGTCAAACTCCTCATTCAACAACCGGCTATAATAGTCTCTCCATGCATCTTTAATATCCTCACTGTTCACCACTACCCTTCCTTCATCATTCTTCACACACTGCTCACCCATAATATCCTGATTATCCCTCTTCATCTGATCTGCCACCTTAAATATCATATTTTTCCTTTCCCCATGATTTAGGTTATCAAGTAAAAGTCTCTGTGACTCAGACTTCGCCCTGTATACCTCTCTTCTAGCCCTACTCTTGGCAGCCAAGTATTCCTCCTTGCTACCACCCTTCTTCCATTCCCGGAAAAGCCTTCTTTTCTCCTTAACTGCAGCTTCTACACCTTCATCCCACCACCAAGTTACTTTATGTCTTGGTGGTCCTCTTGTCCAACCGCATGTTAAATCAGTAACTCTCAAGAGATTGTTCTTGAGGGCTCTGTACTGTTCATTAACACCTCTGTCTACAGCTCTCTGATCAGCCACCACTCTCCTCATCTCGCTATAGAAGGTATCCCTTACTACTTGGTTTTTCAGCTTCCATATTTTCCTCCTAGGTACATAAGTCCTCTTTTTCATCACTTGTTCTTTAAGCACCATATCACAAATCAATACTTTGTGCTGCTGCACACACTCCTCACTTCCTATAACTTTAATATCCCTCAATAACCACCTATCAGCCCTCCTAACCAGAAAATAATCTATCTGACTGCTATTTCCCCCAGACTCATACGTTATTAACCTACTCTCTCTTTTCCTAAAATGTGTGTTGCACGCAATCATGTCCACTGCCTCCCCAAACTCGAGTATCCTTTCCGCTTCCGCATTCCTTATACCATACACACATCCCCCATGTACTCCTTCATAACCTTGCGCTGCTTCACCTACATGACCATTTAAGTCCCTTCCCAAAACCACTATCTCATCATCCCGCATATCACCTACTACACGTATTAAATCAACCCAAAATCTATCTTTCTCTGTTTCATCCAATCCTGCCTGTGGGGCATATGCCGATATAATTGCAGCTATCAGTCTACCGAATAGAATTTTCACTACCAATATCCCATTGCTTTCTCTTATAACATTCATACCATATTCCACCAATTTCTCCGCAACCATCACACCAACACCCCCATATCCGTCTGTCCCCCCCTGCCAAAACAACTTATAGGAACAGTCCTTCTCAACAATTTTTCTGGCTGATCCACCCCTGTACCGGACTTCCTGCAAACACGCCACATCCACCCACCTCCTACTGAATGCCTCAACGACTTCCCCCGCTCTTCCCCTCAAACTTCCCACATTCCATGAGCCCACCCTCATCCCCCTGGGTGATTTACTGTCCTCAGGGTTGCTTTGAAACTTATTCTTGTATTTTGTCATAGTCAGTATTAATAAAGGGGGATAGACATACCACAGGCCCCACTCACTGCACAGTCCCAGGTCCAGGCAATGGATCTGGGACCCCTAGCCCACCAGCTTACCAGTGGCTGTGGTAGTGGCTTCGGGGCACCCTGCCGGGTAAATTACCATGTAACTTGATAATCTATCTATCTATCTATTGCCAGACGTCTTTATCCCATTAGGGGTGACCACAGACATATCGTTCCCCCACCATTTCACTACCTTGCTCACAGCTCACACTCCCCTTTCTCATATACCTCTCCAATCCACCAATCCATCTCTTCCTTGACCTCCCCCTCCCTCTCCCCCCCTCCACCTCACTCACATACACTCTCCTCTTCAGTCTCTCACTCTCCATCCTCTCCACATAGCCAAACCACCTCAGTGTGTTCCTCCTAATGCTTCCTATCACATCCACATCGAAACAACAATGCTCCTTCAAATCCTCATTTGTCAGTCTCTCTCCATGTGACTCCATAGGGTCCTTTCAAAAAACTCATTTCCACTGCTCTCACTCTTGACTTCTGTCCCTCCAACAAGGCTCAAGCTTCACTTCCATACATTAGAGATGGTATCACAATACTGGCATGTAGTAACTTTTTCACTTCTCATTTCCCTGTTTCTTATCACTGCGTTCAAGAACCAGCAACCTTTCTTCCTTGCTGTACCCTTTCAAGCACTTCACCCTCCAAACTTCCATCCTTACTCATCACATTACCCAAGTACTCAAAAGCACTCACATTCTCCATTTCCCCACCATCCAACCTCACTGTACATTCACTGACTTCACTTCTATCGAAGACCATAAATTTACTCTTCCCTACATTCATCTTTAGATTCCATTTCTTACACACTCCCCCAGACTCATCCACCAAGCCTTGAAGCTCCATTTTGTCTTCACATAACAACACAGTATCATCTGCAAACAACAGTATAAGGAGTTTCCAAACACTGCTCTCCCTCATTACGGCTACTCCAACATCCACTGCCCTATCTTGTATTTCTTTTATAACCCCATCCATATACAGACTGAACAACCATGGAGACATGACATATCCGTGTTTCAACCCAACTTCAAAAAGAAAAATTCACTCAGTTCATTATCCACACGCACTGCAGCTTTAGCAACCTCATACATACTCTTCACGGAATTCAACAACTTCCATTCAACTCCATATATTCTTAACACTTTCCACAATCTTTGTCTATCCACCTTGTCATATGCTTTCACCAAATCCATGAAGGCTGCATACAACTTCTTTCCCTTCTCTAGAAACATTTCACAAAAGATCTAAGAATAAATATCTGATCTACACAACCTCTTCCCTTCCTAAAACCTCCCTGTTCTTCTCCAACTAATTCCTCTGTTATTTCCCTAACTCTGTCAATTAGTATCCTACCATACACTTTTCCTATTACACTAAAAAGACAAATGCCCCTATGATTATCACACACTTCTTTTTCCCTTTTTCCTTTGTGCAGGGGAACAATTATACCTGACTTCCAATCCTCCGGGACTCTACCTTCCTCCCAGGCCAATCTGCAAATCTTCCACATCCATTCAGCATTTCACCACACACACCATCAATTCCTGGGCTTTCCCTATTTTGACTTTCTTCACTGCTTCCACAACTTCCATCCTACTGATTTCTTCCTCTCTTCTCACCTCCCTCCTTCTCCCAGCCATTCCCCAGCCACTTATACTCACATTACTTTCATTCTCTATGTTCAACAATTCCTTAAAGTGTTCTCTCCATCTGCTCACTTTTTCTCCCTTCTCCACTAGTAATCTACCATTTTTTTCTTTGACTCCCCGACTAACTTCTTTGCCACCCTGTCTAACTCTCTTTACCTCTTTCCACAACATTTTCTTACATTCGCTTCACTTTACAATCAAATTCCTTCCAAATTCCTCATCCACTCTCCTCTTACTCTCTCTTACTTATCTTCTCACCTCTCTCTTCCTCTCTACATAAAACTCTCTCTTCCGCCTCTCAACTTCTTCCACGCCCGTTTCCCATCCATTCATTCTATGCTTTCTTCTTTTGTGCCACAGCCTGTCTCACCTCTTCACTCCACCATGCTGTTCTTTTCACCCCCTTTTGCCTTTCTTCACTTCACCCCACATGCAACCTCACATGCTGCACAAATTTCTTCTGTGAATATCTTGCACACACCTTCCACATCCCCCATCTGCTCCAATCCATATTTACTCAATTGCTCCTCCACTTCTCTCTTATATTCTGCCATTTTTTCATCCTCTTGTAACCTTTCCACCCTCCTTGCATATACTACTTCCTTCTGTCTTTCCTTTCTATTTCTCCATTTCATTTGGACCTTGATTCCCACCACCACCTACTGGTTGTCAGAAAGTCCACTCCCCCAACCTCTATATGATCTTGCATCCATTACACACCTTTGCATCCTTTCATCCAAACACACATAATCAATCATTGCTTTCTGTTCATTCAGTTCACCACCCACCCTTCTCATCCCTCGCTATGCATAACTATGGATCATTTTGTGCTTGAAGAGGGTACTGGCTATCACCAACCCCCTCCCTGTACAAATGTCCACTAAAGTACTTCCATTCTCATCTATCTCATCAGGCACACCCCACTCACCAACTACTTCATCCACTTTCACATTCCCTACTTTACCATTCATATTGCCAATCAAAAACACTCTCTCATTCCTTCAAACTTTTCCATGCACGCTTCCACACTTCTCCAGAACTCTTCTCGCACTCTGTTTGCACAATCTTGCGTTGGTGCATACACACACACAATTGCCCACATTTGTAGGCCAACTTTCAATCTTATCCAGACAATCCTTGAGCCAACTGATCCATATTCTCTTATGTTCTCCTTCCATCTGTTACTCACAACAATACACACTCCTTCTTTTGCCCTCTTATTGTCACCTACTCCCGTGCATATACCCCATCCATACTCCCATTCTCTCACACTCTCTCCTCTCCATTTAGTTTCAGTTAATCCACATACATCCACTTTTGCACCCTCAAGCACCTAGACAATCTCTCTCTCTTTCACCACATCATTTGCACCCCTTACATTCCACATCGCAATCCGTACCATGTCCTTTGTTCAGTCCTCAGTCGTCACCTTTTGGTCAGTCCTGGTCCGAGGCTTCTTGTTTGTATTTTTAGTTAGTTGTTTTCCAGAGGGGGGAACTAACCCTCCACCAACCCACTTGTTGCAATATAGGGAATATGTGTTGGTTGGTTATAAGGTTACCACCCAACTCTGTAAGTGCTTTCCTGGTTTACAGGAAATCATCTGGCTTGCCATTCAGTGTAGAGCTACCCTAAAAATACTGAGTACCAGTACACTAAGTGGGTGGATGATGGGCATCCCCACCTACCATGATGACTAGCTGATGAGTGCAATTGTAAATGTGTATAAGGAGAAGGGTGCTGCCCTGGAAAGAGGTACAGGGGAATAAAACTTTTGGAACATACTGTAGGTAGCAGAAAGAGTCCTAGACAGTATGATGAGGAAGACAGTGAATACTGATGGGATGTAGTTTGAGCTTATGCCAGACAAAGGGACCACTGATGCCATATCTGTCCAACAGCTTCAGGAAAAATATATAGGAAAGAAAAGGGAGCTGTACTTTTTTGTTGTTGACTTTCTTTAACTGTCTCTAGGGAGGTGGTGAGATGGTCAATGAGGAAGCTTGGAACTGAAGAGTGGCTGGTTAGAGTGGTTATGACTATGTATGTGGGTGCTTGCACCCAGCTGAGTGAATGGAGATTTAGTGATGAGTTTTCTGTGAATGCTGGCATGCATTAGGGGTCAGTCTTGTGCCTCTTGTCGTCTGTCATGATGCCTGACACTCTCTCACGTAGCCAAAAATGGACTCCTACAGGAGATGTTGTATACTAAGAACTTGGTGTTGACTGAAGAGAATGAAAGGGAGGCAGAGGAATGATTCTGGAAATGGAGAGATGGAATGGCGCACAAGGATCTTAGAATAAATGTGGACAAAACTAAAGTGATGATATTTAGAGCTGGTGGCAGTACTATCACAGCAGAGGGAGTGTGGCCATGCGCAGTTTGCTACATGAGTGTGGGAAGCAACTCCATATTGTGCAGCTTCTGTGATAAGTGAGTGCATAAGAGATGTAGAGCCATCAGAGGCAAATCGTCTGATAACGCTGATTTTGCAGTTTGTCAGGAGGAGCATAAAGAGACTGTTAAGTGTGAAAGGACTGATCTTGATGGAGAGTCCCTTGAGTGTGTGAAGGAGTTTGTTATTTGGGGGACATGTTATGTGCTGGAGGTGATGCTGAAGCTAGCTCTGTGGCTAGGGTAAGGAGTGACTGGAGGAAGTTCAGGGAGCTGTTGCCTCTCCTAATACTGAAAGGGCTCTCTCTCTCTGTACTATGGGATCATGGTATGTGGCATGTATTAGGAGTGTAATGCTGTATGGTAGTGGCACCTGGGCAGAGGATATTTGTAGGCTCAAATTTACTGAAACTACAGTGATTAGATGGATGTGCAGAGCATCCTTGAATTCGAGGTTTTGGGGGGCTAGGATTGCAGCTGAAGAGTTCAGAGGAAGGATGGGACTGGAATATATTGGTGATGTGATAAGGAGGGTGCACTGAGATGGACTGGGCATGTTGAGAGGACAAACGTTGATAACCAGGTGCAAAAGTTGAGAAGTGTAAACATCCTGGCTGGGGCAGGGAACAGTTTAAGGATTTGAATTTCATAAAAGCAGACTTTCCTGATCTACCAGATGACCCGCCGACATGTCGTAAAAGTATCCCCGCTAATACCAATACACCAGTCCTGTATGAGACAGCCCTATCATGTATTCAATATGGACGGTGGGTGTTAGCGCCGAAGTGGTGACATGTAGAGAGATGTATGATATGTAGGAGGACTACTGGGCCTTGAGAGCAGGCTGTAAAGCCTATGCCCAGAGTCGGACACATAAAAAAAAAAAAAAAAAAAAAAAATATGGGGGTAGGGTTGTGAGAGGCAGACCAAAAAAAAGGGCTGGGACGAGGTTATAGAGTATGACCTCAGGAACTGAATTAGGAGGATGCCAGAGATCGAGCAGTGTGGATAACCACCATTGGGTAACCAAAACCAATGCACGCAAGCATGTTGAAGCCTTTATAAAAAATGCAAGTGATACAAAACTAAGCATTCTGTGGGTGTGCTATGCATTACCATGTGAAGAATGGAGTGTAACATCACACCAAACACATCAGCAAGTTGTAAACAGAAGTCAGATGATCGCACGTTATCAAACCCAAGGCGATGATTAAAGATACAGTAGATCCTTGTTGCAATGAACTCATTGGGAGAATGCCAGGTTCATTAAAGCCAACAGTTCACTATATCTGAGGGTCTGTTCTTGAGGTGGGATTTCAAGCACATGTTTGAAAATACAGTAAATGAGTACAATAGCAAATTCTAGTACTGTAATAAACATGAAAACTATACCTATTTACAATAACTTGGCCTATAATTCCACCTTTTTGTAACTTAATTCACATCCACATCATGGCACTTCTTCAAGACTAGTACAGCACAGTAGTACTTCCCTTTCAGCAGTGTTCACTCTACCTGGGTTTGGTTATTAGCAGAAAGCAGATGGTCATTCTTCAAAAGCACCTGAGAAATGTTGGAAAGCATCGGTGGGGTTCCACATGAAGCACTATTCTCACCTGCACAGCCCTTCCTGTGTTTTCTCACATGCCCTGCACTCTCCCCTTGTTTGTACCACTTGGGTGGTTCCAGTGTTGCTGGTCTGGCAGAAAAGTCACAAAATCTAACAACTTTCAATATTATCTAGTTGCGACTCTAGCCGATTCATACAAACTTATTTGTCTATCTATCTATCTACTGACTGATGCCTTAATCCTGTAAGAGGTGGCCACAAACAAATCACCTCCATGTCAACCTGTCCCCCAACATTTCACTGTCCTGCTCCCAGCTCACACACCCCTCTCTCATATACCTCTCCACTCCATCAATCCATTTCATCCTTGGCCTCCCCCTCCCTCTCCTCCTCTCCACCTCACTCACATACACTCTCCTGGTCAGTCTCTCACTCTCCATCCTCTCTACATGGCCAAATCACCTCAATGTGTTTCTCTTAATGCCTCCTATCACATCCACATCCACACCACAATGCTCCTTCACTTCCTCATTTGTCAGTCTGCCTCTCCATGTGACTCCACATGCTCCTCTCAAATAAATAATTTCTACTGCTCTCACTTTTGACTTCTGTCCCTCCAACAAGGTCCAAGCTTCACTTCCATACGTTAGAGTTGGTATCACAATACTGTCATGTATTCGTCATGTACCTGACATACAGCATAATTAATCCTTCATACCATCCATCCTCTTCTGTCTTTCTTTCCTTCATTCTTTCCTCTTTCTTCTGCCTGCGGGTGACTTTGCACTCCCTCTTGTGTCTTTCTTTCCTCCATTCTTTACTCCTCCTTCTGCCTATGGGTGACTCTACACTGAATGACAAGCCAAATGGTTTCCTGTACACCAGCAAACCATTTACTATGCTGGGTGGTAACCATATAACCAAATTTTGGCGCCCGGTGGTTTAGTGGGTAGTAACGGTGCTCCAATCGGATTGAGCCAGTGAAGGTTTATATCCAAGGGGTGGTTGGGGTTTATTGCTCACATAATGCCACTCAGGGATGAGTGAGGTTGGTCACTCTCATCTTAAATGCCAGGACCAACGTGCCGAGCCCCGGGCTCCTACGCTCCTCATGGGGTAACGTAGGCTTAGATGATGGATGGATGGACTAAAATTTTACCAAACTATAATTCATAAAATCACTGCCATTTTCATTTCCACATATTACTTCTCAAATTAAATGATCACAGAAACAAGCATTCTTGTGAAAAAAAATATGTATAAAAACAATCCAGCCCTGAAAATGTTGTGTGTGTGTGCAGGTGTTATGACTGTGGTGAAGGAAACATGACCATGTATGACACAAAACCTGATAACATTCAGAACTTTTATGATTAACCAACTGAAACATGTTCATACCAGTTTGTGCATGCATTCTCAAAGACAGTCATGGTGTTGGAAACTCAACAGTTTACAACTTTACAAAGCTATGTGATAAGATTCTGAAGTCCTATCACGAGTGAAAATACAGTAAATATCCTTCAACCGTGCAACAGCACCAGTCAGAAGTCATTAGCTGACGATTTAACTCTAACAAAAGCAAATTTGTTGTCTCCTAAAATATTTCTTTACATCAAGTAAGTGAATGAAAGGTGCCACCACATACCAGTAAACACACAAACTACTGAACAACAACATTAAGGATAGTACTATAATGGAACAAACTTTTTGAGATGTTCATAGAGTTCTTATATACTGTACTCAAGTTACTCTTCATCTATCAATCTGTCATCTCTTACACATATTTCACTTACTTTTACCATTCCACTTTTCAATCTATCTTTCAAATATCCAAGCCTATTGTCTTCTTTTATTCTGTCCTAACCTGGATAGGATGGTAAGAGCCCAGCCATCAACTGCAATATCCTGTGTGGCAGCCAGAAAGTTGAGAGCAAAGAACACTGAAGTGATGATGGGAACATTTGGTGGGACTGTAGGATCATCATCTCCAAACAGCATGTTGGTCTTCATTGACAACAGCAGCATGAACCCACCTGCAGGAGAAAAGTGACATATTACCATAGTTTCTTTTCTTTAAATCAACCAAGTCAGAGGATTAAGAGATGGTATAATGGGAGACAGGAGAGGTACAGCTGAAGTCTGACATTTCAACATCATCGTCATAATGATCTTCACCTTTTTTTCTGAAAGCAGGAAACAAGGAAAGTGAATGTACAAAAGTGGGAAACCTATAACCAGAATGCCCAGTGAAACAGACCACAAAATCCTTTACAAATCATTCAATTCCCACATACATCAACATTTAATGAACTCAAGAAATGCTGCAAGCCTCATTACAGGCACTACAGCTGCAGGATATTAATTTTCCTTTAATTTCAGAGATATAACTTTTTCTTTTACTAAAAGGCTCTGCTAAAATTGCAAGTCTTGCTTTTATCTGAATGGCTCAGAGGATTTCACTTTAACTGCTTATGCTTAAGTTTGCCCTATCAAAACAAGGCAATCAAAGAGTAAATGAAATACTGCACTGGTTTGAGTACAGATACCTGGTAAAACTTCTGAATGGATGGTAAATCTTACATGATTCTAGCCTGACTGGCCATTTGATAAAAAATTTATTACATCCACCTCTTCACACCACTTGACAGCTTTCCATGCACAACATACATATATACTATAAAACCTTCCATAATCCCTTCTTAATAACCATGCTGTTCTACATCCTTTAACCCCTTCATTGCGATATCATCTTTTTACATTTTATTTTTGCTGTTAGATATTTTTACATAACTTAGGAAGGCATCCTGGTAGCGACACAGTTCATGAAGGCTATAATCAACCATTCCAGCTCAAAAAGACTTTCCCAGTTTGAATACATTTCCTTGAAAATAACAAGAATTGAACAAAAAAGCTGCCATCATACTGAAGGGGTTAATACTATTAATACCATGAAGTTCTTTTTACGTGCTTTCTTCACTATACGTTTTACTGAAAAAGTTCAATCAATATGTCCACTAAAACCCCAAAAACTTCAACCAATCTGTTCATCACTCACCAGATATTCAAATATTATCAATCACAGCCCATGCAAGCATGTGTCTGACTTTTCACTTGATGGCAGCTCTCCATTAGTGACACTGAGCCATTTCCCTAGCCAATCCCTATCCCTGAGGTCTCTACACAGGATGTTACCTCATATTCCTCAGTCTGCCTCTAGGCACTCTTCCCTCTCTATTCAAACCTGTGACCATACTCAACCAGACCCTCTCCTGACTCTTCTCTATCATCATCATCATCATCCAGACCTCCTTTCCCACCCTAAGGCAGGGTGAGGAGTAGCAATGTCCAGACAGCCCAAATTTCCCCAATCCAATGGGGCACGCTTCCATTCACTCATCATTCAAGCCCCCGGAATCCTGGCCCTATCGGATACACCAAAAACATTCACCACGTTCTGTAGCTTCACAAAATCGTATCCGAGAGTCAATCCAGACTCTGCCATGTTAAAAAGGGGTGCCAAAACCCCTGATCATGCACTTCTCCTCACATCATTCATCCAGCCAGCTCGATCTCCTGTCAGTTCCCTAGCCTCACCAACTTCCAAACCTCTCTTCCTCACACGTTCATCCACCACATCTCTCCATCTTCTCCTTGGTCCACCTCGCCTCCTCCCTCCTTCGAATTCACTCAGATATACCTTTTTCACCACTCTATTGTTATCCATTCTCCCCACATGACCATACTATCTCAGTACACTCTCTTCGATCCTGGTGTCCACTGACTTCCTCACTCCCTATCTTTCACAAATCACATTATTTCATATCCTATCCACCCTCTGTACTCCACATACATTCCTCGGCAGTCCCATCTCCACTGCCTTACTCTTGACTTTTCATTTTCATGCCACACCATAGTCTCACATTCATATGTTATAGTTGGCACTAACACTCCTTCATGTAAGCCTTGTGCAGCTGCAACACTCACGCCTCTGTTTCTTATCAAGGCCTTCATTGCACCAGCTACTTTTCTTCCATGTGTCACTCTACTTTCCACTTCTTTTGCACATTTTCCTCTGTTTTCTATCACTGTACTCAGGTATTTGAACTCTCTCACCAATTCCAGTCTCTCTCCATTCATTGTAACATCACACTGGGAGTAACCTTCTCTCTCGATAACCATCACTTTACTCTTTTCTACATTTACTCTCAAGGCACGACACTCACAGACTTCAGTAAAACTCTTCACTAGCCTATCAAGTTCTTGTCCGGTACTTGCAAGCAGTACTGCATCATCAGCATACAACAAATTTGAGATATTCCATCCATCACCATTCATTACCAACGCCATCTCTCTCTCCATTACTCGTGTTTTTACCTCTCTCACCACCCCATCCATATATACTGTATATTGAACAACCATGGGGACATCACAAAACCTTGTTGCATGCCCACACCAATCATGAACCATTCACTTAGATGTCCATTAACCCTTACACATGCTTCACTAATATCATAAAAACTCTCAACGGCACCTAGCAGCATACCCTCTACACCGTACATGTGCAAAACTTTCCACACTCTTTCTCTGTCCACTTTGTTGCATGCCTTTTCCAGATCCATGAATGCCATAAACACCTTATGGTTCTTCACACAAGCCTTCTCTGCTATCTGTCTCACTGCAAATATTTGGGCCACACATCCTCTGCCACTCCTAAAGCCACCCTGTTCATCACTCACTAGGACTTCTGATATCTCTCTTACTTTCCCCATGATAATTCTTCCATATACCTTCCCTACCATATGTGGCTCTCCACGTTACACGATCCATTGCAGCCTCCCTGTTCAGTCCCTTAACCCTGAGGTCACACTTAATGAAATTAATGACCTCGGCCCACGTCTCTCTCAGTCTACCCCTCGCAACCTCACCTCCAATATTAACGCTTCTCACTTTCTACACCCAACTAACATCCCCCATCCTGTCCACATGCCCAAACCACCGCAATCTACCTCTTCTCATCACAACACCAATACACTCCAGTCCCATCTTACCTCTTAACTCTTCCATCGTAAACCCAGTCCCCCTAGGCCTTGCACACAGGAACGCACTGCACATCCACCTAATCATTGTCACTTCTGTTCATCTGAGCCTGCAAATATCCTCTTCCTTTACTGACCAGGTCTCACTACCATACAGTATTACACTCCTAACACATGCTGCATACAAAGACCCCTTAGCACACAGAGAGAGTCCTCTCAATGTCAGGAGAGGAAACAGCTCCCTGAACTTCTTCCAACCATTTCTCACCCTAGCCAAAGAGCTTGCTCCAGCCCCACCTCCAGTACATAAAATGTCTCCCAAATAACAATACATTTCCACACACTGAAGAGACTCACCAGCAAGTTCAATCCATTCATGTCTGACAATCTCCACCTGCTCTCCCGGGCACGCCACACATATAAAATCAGCATTATCTCGCAGTCTACCTCTAATACAACTACATCTCTTGTGCACCCACTTATCACAAACACTGCACAAGATGGAATTACTTCCCATGCCTTTGCAGCAAATTGCACATGGCCACTTTCCCTCTTCTTTGACAGTACTTCCACCAACCATGGATATCATCACTTTTGTTTTATCTGCATTTACTCATAAGCCCTTGTGCCCCATACCATCTCTCCACTTCCTAAATCTTTCCTCCACCTCCCTTTCATTCTCTGCAATCAACACCAAATCATCAGCATACAACATCTCCCATGGGAGTCCATTTATGAAGTCATGTGAGAGGGCTTCTAGTATCATGATAAACAACAAGGGACTCAAAACTGACCCCTGATGCACACCAACATTCATGGAAAACTCATCACTCAAATCTCCATTCATTCTTACTTGGGTGCGAGCACCCATATACATGGCCATAACCACCCTAACCAGCCACTCCTCCATCCAAGCTCCCTCATTGCCCACTTCACCACCTCTCTAGGGACTCTGTAAAAGGCCTTCTCCATATCAACAAAAACAAGTACAGTTCCCTTCAGTTTCCTATATATTTTTCCTGAAGCTGTCGAACAATGAATATGGCATCAATGGTCCCCCTGCCTGGCATAAACCCAAAATACACCTCATCAATATTCACTCTTTCTCTAATCATATCTTCTAGAACTCTCTCCATTACCTTCATTATCTGATCTAAAAGCTTTATACCTCTATAATTTCCTCTTTCCAGGTCATCACCCTTTCCCTTGTACACACTTACAATTACAAATTTCAGCCAATCATCTGGGACAACACACTCATATATAATCATATTTATCAGGTCAGTGACTAACCATACTCCTGTATCTCCTGAGGCCTTCAACATTTCAGCAGTCAACCCAGACACACCTGCTGCATTCCCCACCTGCATCCTGCCTATTGCTTCACTCACAGTAGCAGGGTCAATCAAAGGCCAAAGGCCAAACACTGGATCTGCTGGCTCCAAACCTTCCCTGTCCCAGTCAAACTCCTCATTCAACAACCGGCTATAATGCTCTCTCCGTGCATCTTCAATATCTCCACTGTTCACCACCATCCTTCCATCATTCTTCACACACTGCTCTATAATATCCCGATTACCCCTCTTCACCTGCTTTGCCACCTTAAATATCATATTTTTCCTTTCCACACGATTTAGGTTATCAAGTAAAAGTCTGTGTGACTCAGACTTCACCCTGTATACCTCTCTTATAGCCCTATGCTTGGCAGCCAATTATTCCTCCATATTACCACTCTTCCTCCATTCCCGGAAAAGCCTTCTTTTCTCCTTAACTGCAGCTTCTACATCCTCATCCCACCACCAAGTTACTTTATGTCTTGGCGGGCCTCTTGTCCAACCACATACTGCATCAGTAACTCTCAAGAGGTTGTTCTTGAGGGCTCTGTACTGTTCACTAATGCCTCTATCAACGGCTCCCTGTTCAGCCACCACTCTCCTCATCTCGCTATAGAAGGCATCCCTTACTGCTTGGTTTTCCAGCTTCCATATTTTCCTCCTAGGTACATAAGTCCTCTTTTTCATTACCTGTTAAGTATCACGACACAAATCAATAATTTGTGCTGCTGCACACACTGCTCGCTTCCTGTCACTTTAACATCCCTCACTCCTCACTTCCTATAACTTTAACATCCCTCACTCCTCACTTCCTATAACTTTAACATCCCTCACTAACCTCCTATCAACCCTCCTGACCAGAAAATAATTTATCTGACTGCTGTTTCTCCCAGACACATATGTAATCAACCTACTCTCTCTTTTCCTAAAATGTGTGTTGCACACAATCATGTTCACTGCCTCCCCAAACTCGAGTATCCTTTCCCTTTGCACATTTCTTGTACCATATGCACATCCCTATGTACTCCTTCATATCCTTCAGCTGCTTCACCTACATGACCATTCAAGTCCCCTCCCAAACCACTATCTCATCATCCCCCATACTACCTACTACACGTATTAAGTCATCCCAAAATCTATCCTTCTCTACCTTATCCAAGCCTGCTTGTGGAGCATATGCCGATATAATTGCAATCATCATTCCACTAAACAAAATTTTCACCACTAATATCCTATTGCTTACTGTCATAACATTCATAACATATTCCACCCACTTTTCTGCAGCCAACACACCCACACACCCATATCCATCTGTCCCTCCCCTGCCAAAACAACTTATAGTAGTAATCCTTCCCAACAATTTTTCTGGCTGATCCACCCCTGTACCAGACATCCTGCAAACATGCCACATCCACCCACCTCCTACTGAATGCCTCAATGACTTCCCCCACTCCACCCCTCAAACTTCCTACATTCCATGAACTCACTCTCATCCCCCTGGGCGATTTAATGTCCTCTGGCTTGGCAATGGATCTGGGACCCCTAGCCCACCACCTTACCAGTGGTTGTGGTAGTGACCTCAGGGCACCCTGCCAGGATAGCTACAGGGACACCCTCCAAGCACCTTGGCACTGTAACTGCCCTGCCATTATGAGCCCACTGATAGGGCAGCCTCCTCGGGTGCTACTCCCAGGTTCGGGCCCATCTCTATTGGGCGGACGCGCAGCCTGGGAAACACAATGCCCTGTACCCACTAGCACAGGTTCGAGCCCCATCTCACCCCGGACCCATGATCTATGTCAGTGGAACCCGTCACACCTCCCCCAAAAGTCCGCCACTAGGTAGCAGGGGCAAAGTTTTCTGGCCGCATGCCCTTGCTGTCGTCAACCCCTGTAATGTGGTGGGATACGTTGTGTGATATGTAAAGCATTTGTGGTGTAGTGCATAACACAGTTAGAGGAAATGTTTGGGAGAGAATGCTGGCCTACTCTCCATGTTACTGTTGCATTGAAAAGGTCAGCAAAGGGGGATGGTTTGGCAGCTAGCGAAACAGGAGCTCCAGCTCTCCCTATTACCAGCATTCCCATTCCACTCGGGAGTACCACCCCGTTCGGCCTGTGCTACAGCCTCCTCCTCTTCTACTACCTTAAGATCGTGTTCATCTGTTACTGCTCTGTTTCTCATACTTTCTGCTTTCTGTCTTCCTCTCACCCTATATCCATGAAATTTCCCTTAGTGCCACCTTGCTTACCACAGTCATATGATCAGATAATCCTGTACATTATCTGCTCACTGCCCGTCAACAAAATTCAAAGCATTTCACTCTATGTCCCCATCATCATCATCATCTCACCATCCTTGTGCCAACAGTACTGTACTCCAAAATATCCTACTCTCTACAACCACATAACCAATCATGATTTTTTGGCTATGTTTCCTATGGTAACTGTATGTGTACTGATGTGCTTCTCTGTGTTTAAAATATGAATTAATAATGCATGAACTTCTTTCCTGACACATATCATCTATCTGTCATCCATCGAAGTTCTCCCCTGGCAATCTAAAAATGACGGACTACATCAATTACAGGACCAGTCAACTCTCATTCAGGTCTCCCATCACAAAAACCTAGTAACTCCTGGACATATATCCTATCACTGCTTTTATCTGCCAAAATCTCTTTTAGGTATGTGTTCTGTGAACAATTTAGGTGGGAATAAAGGTTAGCGTGACGATAACGATGATGATGACGATGATGGTAAAGAGGACGATGATTATGACTATGAATGCAGATTTCTTTAGATGAATTTGCTGAGATTTATAATCATGACCTTCTCTGAATAAACAACTATATCTTCGTGTCCTGAGCCCAAATAACAAAACAATATACTGCACAAGCTACAAAATATTCTTCATGATACCAATCCTAACGAGGCTGATCTTGCTCTCCCATGACGGAATTGACTATACTAATAATGCCATCACATGAATTAAACAATGGAACCAAATTAAACAATAACATATCTTAACACACTACCTATAAGATATTGTGCTGGTACAAGCCATGACTTGCGACGGCCGACGCTCTCCAGGTACACAGAGTCAACCAGGGGTGCCCACAGAAGCTTGATGCTAAATGGCCAAAAGGACAAGCTGAATGTTGCCTGGAAGATAAATGTAGCAGTACTCCACCTGTTCTCAGTAGAGCATATTCATAGTAAAATACTTAGCTTAGCTTCAAATAAACCTTAAACTACAATAAGATCCTTTATGCAAACTGAATGGAGCTGGCATGGACTGAAAAATATAGGACAGTATAATACTCCGCAAGAGTGAATGATTGCATTCAGTACTTTCTGTAAGCTGTACTTTTTTTCCTTTGCAGACAAACACCCATTTTTTCCACGCTCTCTGATTGCGCATTATGTAAGAGGTGACTGTACTGCCTAAGAAGGGCCTCCCAATCAGCAGCTCCAACGTGCCACAACCGACGTCTTTTTGGAGGGTCCACAGGCCGTACTGGAGCAATAGGACAGGTTAAGGTAATAAGGTTTTGATCGGAGGCAAGGAAAGCTTTACAGCTTAAGCAGAAGGATTAGTTATATGGAAGAGGTCAATTACAGTGTGTTGGAAATCTCTCCAAGGCAGTCAGGAATATGGGTAGAGAGTGGTACAAGCTGCTCTAGGTCATTAGGGATAGAAATGATGGCTTGTTCACCAGGTGCATCAGTGACAGGAGAGAAGAGCCGAAGGTGGTGGTGAACACTGAAATCTCCAAGAATGGAGATTTCAGACAAAGGAGAAATGAATAGGATGTGTTCCATCGTAGAAGTAAGAGAGTCAAAGAATTTTTCAAGGTCAGTACAATTAGGGGAAAAGTAAACAGCACAGATATATTTAATCAGAGAATGAAAAGAAAGCCGAAGCCAGAATGTAATGAATTCAGAAGAATCAAGTAAAGGAACATGAAAGCAAGATAAGTCGTTGCATACATATACACAACAGCCACCTTTGGCTCTGAAATGAGTATAGAGAAAGTAGAAGGACACAGAGAAGGGTTTGCTATCAGTTGCTTCAGACAGCCGAGTCTCAGTAAGGAAGAGAAGGTGAGGTTTAGAGGAGAAGAGGTGGTGTTCAACAAAGAAAGTTAGAGGAAAGGCTGCAAATGTTGCAGAAATGAAGCTGAAATGAGTCAGACACTGGTTCCTGGCAACTCGTTGAGTCGTCACTGAGAGAAGAGTGGATGGTGGGGGTATTTATGGTCCATCCCCCCAGGGACTCCAAGGCCTGGTTCAATGATGCTATTTTTTTTTTTTAAATAAGAAGTGTAGCATTTAATGTGCATGTCGTTTGGTGCTGGCAGTTAGAGCAACTTGTATTGGTAAGTATGCTGGCCAATTCTCTGTGTTACTAAACAAAGAAAAAGTGCAGCAAAGGGGAATGGTCAGGAACTAGTCCCGAGGGATGAAGAAACACAAGCTCCAGCTCTCTCTGTCATCAACCTTCCATCAACCCTGGGAGTACTGCCCAGCTCGAATGGTGCTACAGTCTGTTTGTAGGTGTGAAGTGGTGCTGTGCTGGGTAGATGCGGTCACAGAACATGTGTCTTTTAATCAATGTGTTTGGGTTAGTTTGTGAATTCTGTGATCTCAAAAATGAAGGATGTAGAAGAGCAACATCTGTACATCAAGTTTTGTGTGAACAATGCAGCAGAAACCCAAAAAATGTTAAAACAAGCACTTGGTGACAATGCTTTCGGGGTTACATAAACCTACGACTGGCTTATATGTTTCAATATGAACGAACATCACCAGATGACAATGCATGTTCTGGGTGCCCTTTTACCAGTTCAACTCATGACAATGTGGCCAAAGTTTGTGCAACCATTCTTGAAGACTGCAGGACAATCCACGATGTTTGTGGCATTGTTAACCTATCGCATGGAACTTGCCAACCCATTTTGTCTGGCGACCTTGACATGAGACGAATCACCCCCAAATTTGTCCCATGACTCCTGACTGATGAGCAAAAGCACCATAGCATGGAGGTCTGCATGGAGCTCATAGAAATGACTATAAATGACCCTAACTTCCTCTCATGTGTCATTACTGGTGATGTAAGCTGGATTTACAGGTACGACCTGGAAACCAAACAGCAATCATCATAGTGAAAGAGCCCAGCTTTACCCCAACCTAGAATGGCATGTCAGGTCAAGGGAAATGTGAAGTCAATGCTCATCACTTTCTTCGATATGAAGGGCATTGTTCATAAGGAATTCATTCCTCAAGGACAAACCATCAATGCTAAGTTCTACTGTAATGTTTTGAAATGGCTCCGGGAGGACCTGAGGCAAAAATGTCCAGACAAAAGGTACACAAACACACGGATGCTTCATCATGACAATGCATCTGTGCACCATCCCCTTGTTGTTCAACAGTTTTGAGCATAAAAAAACATGCCAGTTGTCCCCCATCCCACAGTCAACAGATTTTGTGTCCTGTGATTTTTTTCCTCATTCTAAAAATGAAAATCCAGCTGAAAGGGCTACAATTTAACACGACTGAGGAGATCCTGGAGGAATTGCAGAAGGGCCTGAACAAGCTGATGCTCAAGGACTTCCAGAACGCAATTCGATCATGGGAGAAGCGCTGGGATTGATGTCTGCATGCTCAAGGAGACTACTTTGAAGGGAACAGTGGTAATTAGGACTTGACATGTTTTTTTGTTTTTTCTTCTTCATTAGTCAAATTTTGGGAACCTTTGAGTAGCATCTTGTATCATTTTGTTTCAATCTCCTTTCTTCCACACCACATAGATTAGTTAGTAAGTTACCCATATCTATAAAGCAATCTACCTCTGTGGAGGGATTTAGGAAACTGAAAACTTTTCTTATCTAAAAAAATTATGAGCCTGTTGATAATATGATCGATGATTATAGAATTTAGCAGAGATCACTACTCTGATGCAATATAAGTTGGGAAATAACTGATATCGGTAGTTGTGTTGTTATTCCAAGGTTTTGAGTACATGCAAATTCTGTAGAGGAACAAATGATTAGCCATTACCACTGTCATTTCTCATTAATATATGGCAAGATACATGCTGCAACTGTAAGAGTTACATTTTTTACTTTGATTTTATGCATTACTGGCCAAACTTTCAAATCATGTTCATGGCCATGTATCTCTCATATGGTAACATCTTTCAGGGTCAGTTGCAGCCAACAACCTACTACTACTATTATTATCAGTTACCTGGTCTTTATACGAGACATGACGATGTTGGAGGATCATAGGTATGCTGGCAGCAAGCCCGAGTGGGATGCCCTGCAAGACATAGAGTAACAGCAGCAGTGCAATGTTGCCACCATCACCACCCACATCATTGCCACCTGGTTCCACATCTGCACCCAAGAGAAAATGCAGTATGCACACACCATAAAGGAGCAATATTACTTAATCTATGCTGAAGATGTGCCATATTCCTAGCAACTAAAACATACAGGGCATTAAAAGTATGAGGCAAGTGACTGTGTCATACATCATGGATGGGAGCTCTCTCTCTCTCTCTCTTTCAATCCTCACTATCAGGAAGAGATGCTTCTGAACTATAAGAGAGAGAACGCCCTTCAAAACCTGTGATGAGGTTTATATACCGGTAAGTGAGATATTCTGTGGGATGGATAAGAGACTAACTAGAAAGCACTCTGCAAGTGCATACCTCTGCCAACACCAAAAAAATTTCAGAATATGGCTGCAATTTCTCCTTCCTACTGAACGAATATTTTAAGAGTCTCACACAGTCAACTGGTCTGCCCTGTTACACCATCTCACGGCAAGCATCCCTCCACAGACACTAATACAGTTTACTATTAATTCCTGCATCCGGATCTGGACCCACCTCAAAATCTAATCAACTCTTCCTTGATCCAATACCCACTTATCCACCAGATTTCACTGAAATCCAATACCAGCTTTTTGTGGTGAATTCAGCGTAGACTGCAACAACTCTGATGAGGATGACACAAAGTGCGGAGTGGGGACCCAGTTTATTTCAATGTTTTGCCAAGACTGGCATCTTAAGGAATGGCTAGTCTTGGTGAAATGTTGTAATAAACTGGGTCCCTACTCTGCACTTTGTGTCATCCTCACCAGCTTTTTGAGATACAGTATCTTGCACACAAGCAGACAAACCGACAAGGACATATGGGAATATATAACTTCCATCCAACTTTGTTCATGGAAGCAATTAATAAATAAAAAACAAAAACCTGGGACAGCCAAAAAAAATAAAAATAAAATAAATAAATAAATAAATAAAAGAACATAAATCAGTCTTTTTCAACTGAATATTGGCAAGATAAAACAGGTCTCATAGCATTCATGGAATGGAATGCAATGTAATGCATGTAAATTACAGAATGAAAATTTAATAAGTACAGTAAACCCTTCACAAGTCCAACCATGTGGGACTCTAGGGTAGTTCGACTTACTGAATTTTCCGATTAACTGGAAATAATCGCAAAAACAAAACTATATTAACCCCCCAGTGGTAGCAAATTATATGTGAGTACTTGTTTATTAACACTAAACTAAATAAGCATTTATAGAGCAATTTAAAAAAGATAAATAAAAAATAAAAAAACTTGTAAAAACAATTCAGTGCATGTCATAGGCAGCATAGGAGGAGGGGTGCAACAGTCACTTAATTATGTAAAGTTCTGGACTTAACTACCGAATCTCACTGTACAATCAATTAAACTAAAATGCAAAACTTGGGAACCAGTAAACTAAAATGTAACTCTTTGAATAAACACTAAGCCACACCTCTGTTAGAGTTTAACTTACTGGAAATTCTGCCTTCTGCAAGGTCAATTATCAAGGTTTTACTGCAAAAAGTACTGTGGATGAATGTAAACAAATGCGGTGGAGATGCCCACAGAGACAGAAGGAACAACTCAATGAGCTTGAATGATGTGAAAGTAACACGTTCTGATAAAGCAGTCTGTATGCAGACATGATAACATTTTGTGATGAGACTGTAATGAATGTGTGAAATATGCAAGAAACTCAAAAGCTGACTTGTACCAATGGAGTCAAAAATGGCAGTAACTGTACCTCCACACAAAAGTACTGTACAGGTAACAGCAGATAAGGTGGATGCAATATTACAATATGGCAGAGGTTTGTTAAGCACTGTAAGACTGAAATAATAAAAAATTATGATAGATAAAATAAAAGAGATTTCAGAATGCTGAGCAAGTCTTATCCAGGGTGGCTTCTGAACTGACTGGACATGTGGAGAGGGCATGTAGATACTGTCAGGCATGAAAAGAGTGACCCTGCTGGAGAGCCTCTTACGAGTGTGGAGCCGTCATCATCGTACTATTTATAAAGACTCCAACATCCTTGCATGCATTGGTCTATGTTGCCTAATGGCAGATCTTGACATTGCTTGATCTCTGGCAGCCTCCCTGCTCAGTCCCTTATCCATGAGGTCACACTCTATGACACTCATCCAGGTCTTTTTCAGTCTGCCTCTTGCAACCCTACCCCCAGTGTTCAGACTTCTCACTTTCCGCACCCAACTGTCATCTTTCATCCTCTCCATATGCCCAAACCATCTCAATCTACCCCTCCTCATCACAACACCAATACACTCCAGTCCCATCCTTTCTCTCAACTCTTTAATCGTAAACTAGCCCCCCCTCAGGCCTCACATTCAAGGACACACTACATATCCATTTAATCATTCTCATTTTTGTACATCTTAGCCTACGAATATCTACTTCCTTTACTGCTGAAGTCTCACTAGCATACAGCATTACACTCCTAAAACAAGCTGCATACGAAGATCCCATAGCAAGGAGAAAGAGTCCTGTCAATGTCAAAAGAACGAACAGCTCCCTGAACTTCCTCCAACCATTCCTTACCCTGGCCACAGAACTAGCTCCAGTCCCACTTCCATCACGTAAAATGTCCCCCAAATACAAGGCAATTTGTTCCAAGTCGAACAATGAAGGATCTTGAAGAGCAACAAATCTGCATGAAATTCTTTTACAAACTGGAAAAAGCTATTATGGAGACTTTTCATGTTTTGCAATATGCCAATAGGGATGACTGTTTGAGCTGTACACATTATCACAAGTAGTTCCAGCGGTCAAAGCCAGGAATAACATCCACCAAAGACAGTCCCAAATCTGGACGGCCTTCCACATCAAGAGACAACAATCACACTGAGAAAATGCATGATATGATCCATGAAAATTGCTGCCTGACCATCCGTGAAGTTTCTTAAGAAGTAGGCACCTGCCAAAGTTCGTGCCACAAGATTTTATTTTTAAAAAAACTGAAAATGCATTGTTCTGCTGCAAAAACTGTGCCATGTCTGCTGATAGATGTGGAAAAGAGAACCATGTCAGTCAGTCAAGAGCCGTTTGATTGTTTGAATGCTAATGAAAGCTTTCTGAAAAATGTCATAACTGGTGATGACAATCGGGTGTACTGTAATGATGTGGAAATAAAAAGGCAGTCATCACAGATGGTCAGAACATCATTAACGTGACCATAAAAAGTACATCAGAGTCACTCAAACATGAAGGCGATGTTTTTTTTTTTTTTTTTTTTTTTTTACTGGAAAGGCGGTATTAATCATAAGCTTGTTCCACGCGAACTTTTTTCACGCGATTTCGGTTATCCACGAATTTTTCGTACAATAATTAAAACAAAATTATAGTATTCAAATAAGTAATTTCAATATACAAGAGAAATAAAATATAAAAAATGCCTACCTGCTGCCCGTGTGCACACATATATGTATGTGTGTGTGTGTGTGTATGTGTGTGTGGGAGCCTGGGAGGTCAGTCTACCACGCACCACGCAGTCAGTTTGAATCCGACGGTCGAATCGTGCATGACTTGAGATCGAGAATCGTTATTTGTGGCTTATTTTTCTGCCTTCCAGTGATTGCTTGCCTTGTCTGCCAACATGGGGCCTAAGCGTAGTGCTAGTGATGCATGTGGTAACACACCAAAGCGGGCTGGTAAAGTGGTGTCACTGACAAAGTTAAAGTGTTGGACAAACTTCAGGGTGGAATGTCGGCGACAATTCTCCGTCAGGACGATTCCCCGTCATTTATTTACATACAAGTTTATTTAGCAAGTACAGTACACTAGTTTTTTACTTATATGAGTTATAAAATCCCCGAAAATTAGTTATTAAAGTATTAATTAATCAATAATAAGTATATTAATAGAATGACGGGGAATTGTCCATGTTTTGATGGTGAATTGACTTGATGGTGAAATGTCTCCGAACCGTATGTTTGGGGTGAGTCAACTGTTCATACAATAAAGAAGAACGTAGCATGCGGGAGACAGTGAGGGCTAGTACACCAGACTGTGCTAAAGTGTCTCCACCTACGCCTGTGAATTGTCTTGGAACCGCATGTTTGGGGTGAACTAGTCACCTGTTCATACAATTAAGAAGGCAGAATGTAGCATACGGGAGGCAATGAGGGCTAGTGCACCAGACTGCTGAAGTGTCTCCACCTACGCCTGTGCTTGTCAGGTTTCAGTTTTAAATTTCTTACATTTTTGTTGTTTTTAATACTTTATGCTAGTTTATAAGGTGTATGTAGTGCATAAACAGTATTATTCAGATGTAATATACGTATAGACATGCGTAATTATGTGCACACAAGGGCAGAACATATACGCGACTTTACCACATATGCGAAGGGTCTGGGAACCTAACCCTCGCATGAATTAAGGGCTTACCTGTATATATATATATATATATATATATATATATATATATATATATATATATATGTGTGTATATCTCATCTCGTCAGCCGTTTTGAGTGTCCACTGCAGGACCAGCCTATCCCGATCAAAGTAGGGACGATACAGCCAATGTATGTCTACCAAGTGGCTTACGCAGTCTAGTAGAGATTGTATGCAGGGTGAGAAGTGCTTGTAAACGTAATTGTTGTGTTGGAGTGGCTTTGGATGTGTGTGTGTAGTCTGTGAACCAAGAGTAAACGGACCGCACAAGCCGACTAGATGCAAACATACTTTACAGTATGTGACACTGGTTCAACCACAGGACTCCTTGTGTCCGCCAATGCAGTACATGGCCTGAAGAACACTCCCAAAGTTTATTATCCTGGCGAGGCGTGAACCATCGTTCTTCAGTGTACGAAAATGCACACTTTATCACTGTACTACAGAGGCTCCATATATATACAGTAATCCCTCTAATATCCGAACGCCCAATATCCGAACATCCCCACTAACCGGACATAATCCTCCTGGGATCCAATATTCCCAAAATGGGCCAAAAACTGCAAAAAATTCGAAAAAAATCTGACTTTTTTCCTTCCCATAATTTGAAATTCCCGCCTGGCGCCAAACAGCTGTTACACCATGGTCCCTTCACCCCTTCCTCTCTTCCCACTCCCCCCTCCCCTGTCAGGTTGCCATTTGGTATTTTTCATTACCAAGTGTGGGCCAATTTGGTAATGAAAAATTCGTTTGGTAATGCATTAGAATAATGCATTACCAAATGGATTTTTCACATGTATGAGGATACACAGGATGGAGATGGTGGATTGTTTGCTCTCTCTGATTAATCTGCTACCCTACATAGTGTGAAAATAATCAACATGGTATTAGTTATAAGGAGAGTGATTACATGTATTTCCACTTGTATATATAATTAGTGAAGAATATATGCTAGCTTTACGAATTTGGTAATGAAAAGTTATATTTGACAATGAAAGTTGAGGAGATTGGTAATGTGGCTGTTGCGATCTGGCAACTCTGTTACCCCACCAACATCAACAGTCACAGCTTAACTCCGATGGAGAGCAGATACTCATAACAGTGCAAGCCACAGGTGCTTGTTTTTTGTGAATAAACAGTGAATAAACTGCAATACCTTGCCACTAGAACACACAGGAATTTACAGTGTTGTGCAGTGTTAAGAAATTAGAATTTAGAGTGCAGAGGATTAACTGTGGACTGCAAACTGGCGGTTCAAACCAGTCCAAGACCAAGGGACTTGTAAGTACCCAGAATGTTTAATATTGTATAAACTCACCTCTAAAACCTCATTTTATGGTTCTTTTGCATTTATTTCAGTCTTTTATGTCCCTTATTGGTGTGATTTGGGTCTTAAATAGGTGCTATGCATGTCCAGAGGGAGTTGTGTAGGTGTTTTTCAGAGTTAGGGTCCGTAAGTACTAGTCCATAAGCTGGGGCCCAATATCCGGACAGGACCACTATCCGGACCTGCCTATGGCTCTATTGATCCGGATATTGGAGGGGTTACTGTACAGTATATATACACAGCAATCCATCAATTATCCGATGTAATAGAGCCAAAGGCATATACAGATAAGGGCAAAATCCGGATGCAAACCATTATCCTTTACTGTACCCATGCCTTGACTATACTCAACCTACTACCTATACCCAACTTCTATGTACAGTACCTGAGTACCTCTCTTAATTTTGGCAGTGTTCTCCATTATTTCATCTGTATTTAGACATCAAAACACACATGGGATTATCCAATGCAATGCTAGACACTAAGAAAACAATGCATAAACAACAAAAATCCAAAAACATCCTACAGACCATGGATCATCATAACATTGAGGTTGTATTACCTTCGCAGCACCATGGAGAAGATGGTAAGAAGGAGTAATGTTGGAACGTATAACGCAGTGCAACGCTTTTGGAAGAAATATAACATAAAGCACACCATCGACAACATCAATGCAACATGGAAGGAGGTGCAACAAAGCACAATGAATGCTAGGTACTGTAAGGTTTGGCTGGAGGGTATATACTCCTTCATGGGGTTCCTGGCAGTTGAAAGCATCCATCAAGACATCCTTGACCTCTCACATGAGGCTGGCTTTGAAGAGGTGGATGAGGAGGATGTACAAGATGTCCTGGACAGCCACACGAAGCAGCTGTCCACAAAGGAGCTCACTGAGCTCAAGGAATGAGTGGCAGAGACACAGGAGGGTGGTGAGGATGGCATCAAGCACATTTTGGACATAAATACTCTGAAGGAATTCCTTGCACTTATGGACAAGGGCACTGCATTTATCAAGGGCAAGGACCCAAATCAGGCAAGGTGTGACACATCAATGCATGGAACTGAACAACACCTGAGGGTGTACAGGGAGCTGCTGTTACCTAGGAAAAAGGCGGCATGCCAGACTACCATCACCTCCTTCTTCTCCCTTGCCAGGGCCACTAAGGATGAGCCAATGCCATCAACGAATGGTCTTCGAAAGCAGCATCCTACATCACTGCCTCCATCACACCACTACGCACTCCCTCATCCGCACCACTCTGCTCTCCCTCTGCCTCACAGCATTTTTTTTTTTTCATGCAAGAAAGGAGGAACCAAGGGCCAGGAGCCTGAAAGATTGTTCCCTCAAAGAAAAAACAAAAAAGAGATAACAGAGAACCAGATTCAAGATCTGTTCATTATGAGATGCCTGGAAACACTGTGTTTGAAAGACTGAAGATCATAGGCAGTAGGCAATAAAGAGGGAGACAGTTCCAGAGTTGACCTGTTGCATACATGAAGGACTGGGAGTAACAGTTAACTCTTGCATTAGAGCTGGAAAGAAAAGGGATGAGTGTTTGTTGCTGGATGGGTGCTACACACCCGCCATAGTGGTGGAGGGATGCAAGCAGACAGTTCAGAGGGGCAGTGACCACTGAAGTCATGATAAAAAAGGGATAAAGATGCAACAGTGTGCAGCAAACAGACTGGGGTTGAAGGGAGCCAGTAAGAGGAGGAGAGTTAATGGGGCAAAAAGCCTTTGACTCCACCTTGTTTAGAAGAGTTGTATGTAGGGAGCCTCCCCACACATGACAGCTGTACTCTACATAGGGGCAAATAAAACCTGTGTATAATGGCAATAGCTTTAAAGGGATAAAAAAAAGCATGGAGTTGGTTTTGCACACCTACTCTCTTAGAGGATGATTTTATCTATCTATCTACAACCAGACACCACAATCCCGAAGGAGTGGCCATTTGCCTTTGAGCTGGTTGTTTTACAGGAAGGGGCAATAACTCTCCATCAACTCACTTGTTGACACATAGGGAACACATGGGTTGGTTATATGGTTACCATGTAGTTACCATGTAAATGGTTTCCTAGCTTACACAAAACCCTTAAGCTTGTCACTCAATGTACAGCCACTTGAAGTGGAAGAAAGAATAATAAAGTGACACAAAGGATGGGATAAATAGGAAGAGAGAAGGGAAGATGCAGAAAAAAAGGGGATTATTCCCCCAAGCTAGAACTAGACTGATCATATAGCCCTGCTAGGATTAAAGGAGAGTGCTACACCTCCCAGCAAAGCCAGCTACCCGGGGCACAAACTCTCAACCTCGAGATCTTGAGTCCAGCACTTTACCACTGAGTCACCCTGCTCTTTACAGAAAAAAAATAAATAAATAAATAAAATAAAAAAAAGGTGATGGAAGTAGGCAGCACTACATCAAATGAGTGTATAATTGCCACCACCACAGATTTTATGAGAGAGGTAATATGATCTTTCCAAGATAAATACCAAGAGAATGAAACCCCATGCATGTTTAACCCCTAAAGGTCAGTCAACATTCCCAAACTTCTGCTAAGGAAAGGGCGGTTGACGTTCTGGAACGAATTTCTGTTCTGTGGGTCTATTGTATGAAATAAATGGGAGATATGGCAACAGTGCCTGTTCGGACGTGAATATATCTCACGACAGCACCTTGAGTCACTTCCAGTTGATGCAAATGACTGTAAACAACAGATGAGGTGCATTGTGTACAGTAGACCCTTTTATCCACGGATTTTGCATCTGCAGATTTAAGTTTCCGCGGATCAAACTTATTTTAATACTTTACTACTGTATATGCTGTAACTTAATTTGAAATTGGTGCACAACGTACACTTCTTTTGTTCCTACAGTTAGCATACCCGTACCCACAGACATTCCTGCCACTCTGCCTGTCTTATCGTAAACACCAGTCAGTTCACTACTTACGTCGTTGTCGCTCTTCTCGTGTTTACAACTCTACTGTACTTTCATTGGGTAAGTGAAAAAAGGCTCCCAAGAAACAAGTAAAGGACAAAAACAATCCTTCTAAGCCAAAGAGAGAGTGTAAGGTGTTATCACTGGCAGAGAAAAGGGTCAGACTAGACTCACAGCTTACCTACAGTGCCGCCACACATCTTGTTGCCTCACCACATTCACACTGTAAAAACTGCACTAAAATCATCATCGTCATCATACAGCAATCATCGTCATCTATGTAGCAATCATCATCATCATACAGCAATCGTCATCACTGTACAAAGGTTATGAAGAGAACACACAGTCTTTTGGTGAGTGTTAATATGTACTTGTAATACTTTAAAGTACGTTTTTATTTTTTCAGGGATGTGCTTAGCTTATGTGGAAATAATATGCCTTTATGTGATGATGACTTGAGTATCCGTGGAATCTGCCTTCCGCGGGGGTCTCTGGAACCTACCTCCCACAGATAATAAGGGTCTACTGTACAAGAATTCAGTGAGATGCCCAGCTAAATGAAGAGATGTGACTACATGGTGTCCTGAGAGTGGTGTGGGTCTCTGTATCAATTGCTTTACAGAATATGATACACTACAGACATATTGGTATGAACCGTTGTAATATACACTTTTACACAATATTTACATACGTATGATTATAGCTGTAGAGACACAAATTTTACATTAGTGTTCAAAACCCACTACGAAGACACAGAACAGTGTATATAATGTAAAAAATATATATTTTAGGCTGCTGTAACAAATAAGAGCAGAAAAAAAGACTCTCTGCCCGCCTGCTCTCAGTTGCATGCCACTGAGAGTGCCCCTGATATGCCACCTTCCCGCTCACTCACCTCTCACCACCACCCAGCCCGCACGCAATTTGAAGAGAGTAACATCAAATTCTTTGTTTTTCCAGCTATTCTGATCTATTTATGCAAGTTTTATCTGATTTCATAACACTTTATTCTTTCCAAAATAATTCGTCCCAAACGGATGTAAAATTGGGAAGTAGCCCGCCGTTTAACAGTTAAATTGATGCCCCTGGCATCACCACATCACTCTTCTCATCATTAGTCACCTCCTCCTTAGGACATGGAGTGACTGTCCAGGTCTTCCAGCTGTCCCCTGGTATCAGGGAGGAAGAACCTTGGTGAGTCACAACTCGGAACAGCCTTGGACAAATTTCGAGTAGGTGGCAGAGTTTTTTTTGGTCACTTTAGGATTGATGGCTGAGGTGTCCCTCCCTAACCTCACTGAACACGTGTTATATTAACCTCGTTACGTTATAAATTGTTATGCGATAGGTCTTCAATTAACAAATTCCTATCACATACCGAGGCCAGACTGTGTTGAATAAACTGGGTCCATACTCTACATTCGGTGGTGCATTCTCCATCATTATCATAATCTATGTTGGATTTACACCTCCTTGTTGAACCATTTAGTTGACTTAAATGTTAAAAAAGGGATATAATCTTTTTTTTTAAATGCATCTTCCTACATACTACAATTCAACCATCTAGCTCAGAACAGTACTGTACTATTGTTCATCAATTTGCTTGACTTCTTTGAGTCCATACTTCACTTTTCACACAGACACATAAGTATATAAAGCCATCTTCTTCAGATTTCATATCTTCTATTACATTTTGTATTCCTATTAATAAACAAATCTGAAAAAAAAAAGAGGAAATATAAAAAAGAAAAATTAATAAATAACCATGAACGGTCTAGGGCAGGCGGTGGCAGCTTTGGTAGACAGACGGCCTGCAGTCCTAATGGACCCAGGTTCAAATCCCAGCTGGGGCAGGGAACAGTTTAAGGACTTGAATTTCACAAAAAGCAGATTTTTCTGATCTACCAGATGACCCGCTGACATGTCATAAAAGCACCCCCGCTAATACCAGTACACAAGTCCTGTATGAGACAGCCCTAGCATGTATTCAATATGAATGGCGGGTGTTAGCACATTCAATATGAATGGCGGGTGTTAGTGCCGAAGTGGTGACATATGGAGATGTGGGAGGACTCCTGGGCCCCAAGGAGGACTGCTGGGACTTGGGAATAGGCACTGAAGCCTTTGCCCAGGATCAGACACACAAGATCAGAAGTTGAGGAAGTGGTACGGACAGAGAGTTGGAGAGAAGAGGGTATTAATAATGTCAAAAATAATTTGAAGGTGATATATACTAATGTTGATGGTTTCATATCGACAAGGATCGAAATTAATGATTTCTTGAGAGAACATGAACCTGATGTCATGTGCTTTGTAGAGACCAAATTAAGAGAAGATATTGATGTTCATTTGGGAGATGGTAAATACAAACTGTGGAGAAAAGACAGAAAAGAAAAAAAGGGAGGAGGAGTGATGATAGCAGTGAAGAACAACATAAATGTAGATACTGTGGAAATGGGAGAAGGCAGGGCTGAAGTGATATATATGAAATTAGAAACTGGAGAGAATGTTAAGAGAGATATGGCGGTAGTGTATGTTCCCCCAAAGACGAGAGCATGGAAGGATGACGAATACCATGAGATGTTGTCAGATATGGCTAGCTACTTGCAAAAAATAATTGAGAAAAGCAATAATATAATTTTGGTGGGTGACTTTAATTGTAAAGAGGTGAACTGGGAGGAATGGTACTCGGGAGGCGGCGAGGATTCGTGGGGTACTATGTTATTAAATATAATAATGAACAATGTGATGACGCAGTGGGTCAAAGAAGAGACACGGTTTCGAGGTGAGGACACACCAGCAAGGTTAGATTTACTGTTCACCAAAGAACCTGATGTAACAGAATCATTGGAATATCTCTGTCCTTTGGGAAAAAGTGATCACGTGGTCATTGAGTTCCAGATGTTAATAGGAAACGTCGAGCCAAGAGACGAGCTTCATAGACAGGGAAGATACAACTTTGGCAAAGCAAATTTTACAGGATTGAGAAACTTTTTTGAAAATGCGGATTGGTGAAAATTCAGAGAAACAAGAGAGATACAGAGGAAGTGGGATATCTTTCTAGCCCTCTATAATTTGGGAGTGGAAAAATTTGTACCAAGAGTAAGAGGGAAAGAAAACAGGAAAAAGGAGTGGTTTAATAGAAGGTGTATGATAGCCAAAAAAGAGAGAGATAAGGCGTGGAACAATTGGAGAAAGAGAGGTAACGACAGAACAAAGGAAGAATATAAAAGAACAAGAAACGAATACACAAGAATACGTAGGGAAGAAGAAAGGAATTTTGAAAAAGGTATAATTGACAAATGCAAGGATGAACCCAAACTGTTTTATAGATTTGTTAATGGCAAACTGAAACAAAAGGAAGGAATCACCAAGCTGAAAGTAGATGGAGAGGTCTTTAATGATGCGGCAATGCAAGCAGAAATAATGAACAAACGTTTCCAGTCAGTTTTCACTAAAGAAAAGGAGCTTGCGGAAGGGGAGGGAGTGATTAGAAATGTTCCGGTGATGAAAGATATAAAAGTGGAGGTGCAGGAAGTGTATAAATTACTGGAAACTCAAGATGTAAGGAAAGCCCCAGGACCTGATGGAATTTCTAATTGGGTACTGAAGGAATGCAGAGAACAACTGGCGGATAAAATTCACAGCTTAATTGTATGCTCACTGGAAGAGGGGAAAGTGCCAAAAGAATGGAAGAGGGCAAATGTGGTACCAATTTACAAGGGAGGAAACAGGGAAGAACCCCTGAATTATAGACCAGTGTCTCTAAACAGCATGGTCGCAAAATTGTGTGAGAGAATCCTGAAAGACAGATGGATAAAATATCTGGAAGAGATGAATATTTTGGCTGAATGTCAGTTTGGATTCAGAAGTGGAAGGTCATGTGTTTCAAACTTGTTGAGCTTTTACTCAAGAGCGATTGATGTGGTACAGGAGAGAGATGGTTGGGTGGATTGTGTGTACTTAGACTTAGAGAAGGCCTTTGACAAGGTACCTCATCAGAGACTAATGTGGAAACTAGAATATATAGGAGGACTAAAGGGGAAACTTCTGGAATGGATGAGAGACTTTTTGAGAGACAGACAAATGAGGACAGTAATAAAGGAAAAGATGTCTGGATGGAGGGAAGTAACAAGTGGAGTCCCTCAAGGCTCAGTGTTGGCGCCAGTAATGTTCCTGATTTATGTAAATGATATGGTAGATGGAGTGAACAGTTATGCGAGTCTGTTTGCTGATGATGTAAAGATCTTGAGGAAGATAGAGGTTGAGGAGGATTGTAAAATACTGCAGGAGGATTTAGATAGGATACACAATTGGAGCCGGACGTGGGAAATGAAATTTAATGTAAAGAAATGTAAAATATTGGAAATGGGTAAAAGTACCAGGAGACCATCACTGAATTATTTTTTGGGTAATGAATTAATCACAAAAAGGAGAGAAGAGAAAGATTTGGGAGTGCTGGTCCAAGATAGTTTGTCACCAGAAAAGCACATTAACAAGATAGTTGGAGAGACTTATAAGCTCTTGACTAACATAAGAGTAGCATTTCATTATATGGATGAGGAAATGATGAAAAAATTGATAGTGGCCATGATCCGCCCCAGGTTAGAATATGCAGCGGTAGTGTGGTCCCCACACAAAAAGAAAGATATAAACAAGATTGAGAGAATACAAAGAACAGCAACCAAGATGGTCCCCAGTCTGACAGACCTGTCATACAGAGAGAGGCTGGAAAAACTGGATTTGCCTTCGTTAGAGGAAAGGAGAAAGAGGGGAGACATGATTGCTGTGTTCAGGACCATGGTGGGAGTAGATAAAATTGACAAAGAAGATCTGTTTGTATGGGATAAGAGAGCAACAAGAGGACATGGAATGAAATTGAAAAAGTCAAGCTGCTTGAAGGATATCAAGAAATATAGCTTTCCTTACAGAAGTATAGACTTATGGAATAGCCTGGACAAAGAGATCGTCCAGTCTAAAAACATAAACGAGTTTAAAGTTAAATTCGACTTATTGAGAAACAGCGACGGAAACCCACGAGCATAGTACATTCCGTGTATATCACAATTAGGTATATTCTTAAATATTTGGAACGACTTAGACAAAGAGGTGGTGCATGAGAAAAACATTCATGTGTGTAAAGGTAGACTTGATAAATGTGGATATGGAGACAGGACAACACGAGCATTGCTCAATTCCTGTATACTACAAATAGGTAAATACAAATAGGTAAATACACACACACACACACAAAGCTAGTCTACTCACATTCCACATTTTTCTCCATCAAACTGTCAGCTTCACTGCTACTGCCCCCTCCTGTGCCACGCTTTCTTTGATTCGCCATCCTGTTCTCACTGTTCAACCTGTTAAGACAACACAATTTATCTCAGCATTCCATCAGATCCTAATATAAAAACAATAAATGCTACAGCTTAAATCCACTACCAAGACATGGAAATGGCAGTACATTTGCAGTTAAATCTATATTTACATACTGGTATAATAAAGAACCATGCACTCATACACATCGTATCTCTCTGACAGATTTTAAAAGTTGTTTATGTTGTTGTTCCTGCTTAACCCGTCTGTTTGGCCAAACTGACCCATCAACCACAGGCAAATAACTGCCCCAGCAGGACCATCCCATGTAGCGAACAGATGTTCCCTTGCAGATAACAGCGTCTCGCTATGGTGAGGAACAGAAAAGTGTAGAGGTTTGGTTCCTGGGTAGATGCCATGTTTTCACCTATCTACCCAGTTATGATAAATACAGCACCCTCCCACAGTGAACATATTCAGAGTAGATTGTAGCACCAGTCGAGCAGGGGAGTACTCCTGAGGTGGATGGAAAGCTGATGACAGGGAGAGCTGGAGCTCCTGTTTAATCAGCCCTCAGGACTAGTTCCTGACCATCCCCTTTTCCTGAACATTGTTAGTGTCTCAATAAAACAGAGAGTAGGCCAGCATGCTCTCCAATACAAATTTCTCTATCTACACCAAACTACATGCACATTACACACTAAACTTCCTCTTCCAAAATTATAAAAAAATCATGGCTATGCAACACTGAGCCTCGGAGTCCCCGGGGGGGGGGGGACCATATATGCCCCCACCTTCCGTCCCTCTCCCAGTGATGACTTGAGCTGCCTGGAACCACTGTCTGACTCGCTTCTTCTTCATTTCTGCAACATTCCCGGCCTTTCCTCTAACTTTCGCTCTGTTGAGCACCACCTCTCCTCCTGTAAACCTCACCTTCTCTTTCTAACTGAGACTCAGCTGTCTGAGGCAACTGACGGCAAATCCTTTTCTGTGTTCTCCTACTTTCTCTGTACTCATTTCAAAGCTAAAGGTGGATGTTGTGTATATATACGCAATGACTTATCTTGCTCTCATGTTCCAGAACTTGACTCTTTTGAATTCTCTACACTCTGGCTTCGGCTTTCCTGTCATTCTTTGACTAAATACAGTACCCTCGCGTCCAACACGCATTAGTCCAGCACGATTCACGTCCAGCACGGAGAGCAAATAATTAGTATTATTTAATACGATTTAATTACTGCAACACGAGTGTGTCAGCATAACACGCACAGAGCTCCGAGAAGTGGGCGAAATCCGCGGAGTTCAACTCTAGTACGATCACCCCCGGTCCAACACGGTCATACTGGACATTCCCATGATGATGATAGCCAATGAAAAACTTCTGATCAGGTAGCCTTCCCCGCCCGCTATCGTGACATGATCGTGATGCCGCCCAATTAAAAACGCTTCTGCTGTCACGTGATGTTTTGTTTAAATTTCTCCCGCCACAGCGCCACTCAGTCGCATAATTGCATTGGAAGGTGCTTTTTTCCTCCTGAATTTTCTGCCCTTGTTACTGCATTTTACCCTGCTCACAATGCCTAGGAAGCCTTCTGAGAACCCCAAGAAGAGTCGGCACCTCGCTCAGGCCACCAAGCTAGAATCGAGGGGAAGAAGAAAGAGGAGAGGAAAGTTGACATTGCCGAGGCCTACGACATGAATGAAGCCAACTTGAGGACCATAATAAAAAAACCAAGACAAGATCCTGGCAGCTGAAGGCTATCAAACGGCACTTCATACCAGGTCTGCCGAGGATACGATGGTAAATCGGAACGGTAACGTAGTAAAATCGCCGACGATACCACAGGCATTTGGAATTCATCTGGATGGATTCCTGCCGAGGATACGACGGGCAAAACAGTGTGACCAAAACCCAGGCGACTCGACAGAGAATGTATCATACTACAGCACTGAACATTTAGCCTGATACTGAATACATATTAATATTTAAGAATAAATATCAATCGTTTTGAAACCCTTCTCATCAGCGTGTGTACCAGTTTATAAACAAAGTTGCTTCTCCTTATTCTCTACCGAGTCAGCAACAGCGATCACTTTCCACAGTCACGAAACGGGGCTCTGGCAACAGTGTGAGAAGCATGCCGTTTGCCGAGGATTACAGAGTGCTAGGACAGGCAGAAGCAGGACCTTCCATGGCTGTGGACGAAGATAGTGATTCTGAGTGTGATTTCGAAGGATTTATGAGGGAGGCTGAGGAGAAGCAGCAGCCATTACCCGCTAGTGACGCCAGCAGCCATCCTCCGGGGACCCAGTTGGACTACCTACAGCCTTACCACCTTCCATTCCCAGCAAGCCCACCAACACTATCCTAAAAGGTTAGTTATCATTCATAGCACAGTACCATTTATTATAATTACAATAGTACCAATATATGTATAGGTATATGGTAGGTATTTAGGGTGACTTTTCCTAGGGTTGCTGACATAATTTATTTTTCCCCATAAGCTCTGTTGTTAGTCCAACACGTTTTTGGTCCAACACGTGACCCATGCATGACAATATTACTGTGTTGGACGCGAGGGTACAGTACTGTATATCTGTGCTGTTTACTTATCCTCTAATTCTACTGACTATCAAAAAATTATTCGACTATCTTACTTCTACGATGGAACACATCCTATCTGTTTCTCCTTTCTCTGAAAACTCCATTTTAGGATATTTCAATGTTCACCACCACCTTTGGCTCTTCTCTCCTTTCAACGATCCACCTGGTGAACAAGCCTACATCTTTTCTATCCTTAATGACCTGGAGCAGCTTGTACAGCACCCTACCCGTATCCCAGACCTCCTTGAATAGAGCTCCAACATACTTGACCTTGTCCTTACAACTAATCCTTCTGCTTACACTGTTAATCTTTTCTCTCTGTTGGACTCCTCTGATCACAACCTTATCACCTTAATTTGTCCTATCGCTCCGGTACAGCCTATGGACCCTCCACAGAAACGTCGTCTGTGGCACTTTGGAGCTGAGGATTGGGAGGCCCTCAGGCAATACTTCTTTGATTTTCCCTGGAATGATTATTGCTTCCATGACCAGGAGCCACCTAAATGTGCCTTACGCATTACCGGTACGGAGGTTATTCTTTCGGGCATGGAAGCATACATTCCTTTCTCATATCCTTTGTCTAACGCAAGAAAGCCTTGGTTTAATCACGCTTGTTCTAATGCTGTCCACAACAAGGAGAGGGCATACAAAAGGTACCGGAGCCAACCCACCCCTGAATCACATCATCTTTACATTTCTGCCCGGAATCGTGCTAAGTCTGTTCTTTGTTCAGCTAAAAATAATTTCATCCATACTAAATGCTCTCAACTCTCCAACTCGAATTCTTCCTGCTCCTTCTGGCACCTTGCCAAAAACCTTTCTAACAACTTTACCTCATCATCCTTCCCTCCTCCTTTCTACTCTGATGGTTCTGTAGCATTTCTTCTACTGATAAAGCAGATCTCTTAGCTCACACTTTCTCCTCCAATTCCACCTTAGATGATTCCGGTGCTGTTCCTCCATCACTTCCCCCCCTCTGACTTCCTCATGGCTGACATTAAAATTTCTTCAGCTGATGTATTTTCTGCCATCACTGGCCTCAATACTAACAAGGCATATGGGCCTGATGGAGTCCCTCCTGTTGTTCTCAAGAACTGTGCTTCTGTGCTTACACCCTGCCTAGGTAAACTCTTTCACCTTTGTCTATCAACTTGTACCTTTCCTTCTTGCTGGAAGTTTGCTCTCATGCAGCCAGTCCCAAAGAAGGGTGACCATTCCCAACCCTCTAACTATTGTCCAATTGCTTTAACATCCTGTATTTCAAAAGTTTAGAGTCAATTCTTAATAGAAAAATTTTAAGGCATCTTTCCTATCACAACCTTCTTTCTGATCGGCAGTACGGGTTCCGTCAGGGATGCTCCACTGGCGATCTTCTCACCTTCCTTACGGACTCCTGGTCATCCTCCTTTCGGAACTTTGTCGAAAGCTTTGCCATTGCACTTGACATCTCAAAGGCTTTCAACAGAATCTGGCATAAATCTTTAATATCCAAACTGCCCTCTTAAGGTTTCTATCCTTCCATCTGTGCCTTCACTTCCAGCTTCCTTTCTGGTTGTTCTATAGCTGCTTTTGTAGTAGGCCATTGTTCTTCTCCAAGGGCTATCAACAGTGGTGTTCCTCACAGCTCTGTCCTATCACCAACTCTCTTCCCTATTCATCAGTGACCTTCTAAGTTGTTCATCTAACCCTATCCATTCATACACTTATGACTCCACTCTTCCACGTATGACTCCACTCTTCTCCTTTCCATCAGCTTCCTGCAGTGTCCATCTCAGTGGTTGCTTTAATAAACAAGGGATGAGGCTATGGCACACTTTATGTCTGACATGGCTCACACCTCTGACTGGATTAAAGTAATCTTGTTTTTAATGCATCAAAAACAGTTTTTACCTCTTTCAAACTGTCCAAATCTACCACAGGAATATTCTCTAATTTTTAACAATACCCAACTCAATCCTGCACCATCTTTGAACATACTTGGGGTTTCATTCTCTCACGATTTATCTTGGAAAGGTCATACTGTATTATCTTTCTTGTAAAATCTGCTTCCAAGAGATTAGGTGTGCTAAGCTGACTCCATGCCTTCTTTGTCCCTCCTCAGTTGTTGACTTTATGGGCTACATGTCTTTTACTTGCCTGTGAAGAATACAACTCTCATGTGTCACAGCTCTTCCCAACAAGGTGGAGTCAAACGTTTTTCGGTATTATTTTACAAGTGGACAATGTGCAGTTTTGGAATTTTCGTACCATTATCGTATAGTATAGTCCCTAAGGATCACAAATAACCCCCATTACCCCATTTGGAAATTGATTATTACTCCCCTAAGATAGGTTAGGTATGTTGGGTTTGGTTTGATTAGTTTTATTGTGTTCGGTGAGGGATATTTCCGACAAAAATGAAGGTCAGGAACATTCGAATCGCATCAAAAACTGCCAGAAAAATATTTTGCACTACCTGGGGTGTGTATTGTCCACTTGTAAAAATTTACCCGTTTTTCATCTCATTACCTTTCCTTCTCTTACTGGCTTCCTTCAACCACTAGCTATCTCTTTGATGCACTGTTGCATCTTTATCTCTTTCCTATCACTACTTCAATGGTCACTGCTCCTCTGAACTGTCTGCTTGCATCCCTTCACCACTATGGTGACTGCATAACACCTGTCTCGCAGCAAACTCGTATCCTTTTTCTGTCCAAGCAAGAGTTAGCCATTACTCCCAGTCCTTCACATATGCAACAGGTCAACTGTGGAACTGTCTTCCTCTGTTTGTACTTCTAGTTGCCTATGACCTTGTCTTTTAACTGCAGTGTATCTAAGCATCTCAAAATGAACTTATCTTGAATTTGGCAGTCTATTATTTTGTTTTTATTTTTTCTTGGAAGGAACAATCTAGGGGGTTTCTAGCCTTAAGTTCCTTCTTCCTTGTATAAAAGGAAAGGCATACAGTATGTCTGGTTAAACATTACAACTTAAACTGCTGTTCTGGCTTCTCAGTACTATCCCTATGTGTCAGTTCTGCTTCAGGTAAGTTATTGTGCCGGTGAGTCTCAATTGGTCCGTCAGGTAAAACCACTAAAAGGTGCCTAGAGAAACTGATGGATACTACTCAGCCAACTCGTTATGTAACTGGTAAAAGCTAATCTGTCTGACTACGGTAGGCGATACTAATGGGCACCAAACAACATGACAGCTGTGACACGTTGCGGGAACCGTACCAAAATCGCATCTTCCATGACGTAAAGCTAATTTTCTATCAGATCAAATTCTATGGCCATCAGTAGATAGCTTTCTCTCATACGTTTACATTCTATGGTACTTACTGTCATAAACTGGTAAATACATGCAGCATCAACAGACATCTGCGACCTATTACGTCAACATCCCGGATTCACTCTGGTCTTGTCATACGACAATACGACATCGTCCTTTTACCTTATTGTTATTATTATTTTCTTACGATATAACAAACAACATAATTATTTCATGTTTTATAACAATTGACAAAGTATCATTTACGTAACACTTAACAATGCCGAGACTAACTGGACATTTACAATCGGATAAGAAATATACAATGCTCTTGTGAAAATACTAATTATATATATATATATATATATATATATATATATATATATATATATATATATATATATATATATATATAGATTACAAGAACGTTTCGAATGGATAAATAAAATATCTCTAAGCTTTGTGGGCTTGGGACATGAACTAATGATTACACCTGTCCCACACCATGACATCCAATTATTCGTGTGTCACTAGGCACCCTTTGCATATTCTCTGGGCATAAAATATTAAATATGTGATTTTCTGTGATGTACAGAGAGCCACTTTGACTTAAGCAAACTACTCTTTCCATGGGGTAGGCTACTTAGTTTATAGACAATTTCCCGTGAAGACTATTCCCCGTCAAAATATGGACGATTCCGCTCCCGGTCATTATAAATTTACTTAATATTAATGAATACCGTAATCATTAGAATACCATAATCATTAATTTTCATGGGGAACTATCAGTGTCCAAGCCCAATCAATATCGTTAAATTTGGAAATGATTTGCAGATACTTACAGACGTCCTTCTGGAAGAGGCTCAATGAGCCTGATTCCCATAAATATTTTGTAGCCAAACAACTTGACATTAGTTTTACTACATAGACTTATGTGTTTGAAAGTTTTATTTGATTAACACTATATTAAACAATGTGACTGGAATGTACATAATTGGTTTGAAGCTATGAAGAATATTTGTCCCGAGATTTAGATGGTTAATTTACCTAGTTTATTGATAATATTTATTGTAATGCTGTGTTTTTAAGGCGACTTCTCGTCGCAAAAACACTAGCTACTGAAGCGGGGTCCTCTTTCTAGACCGGGTGTAAAGCACTAACAAAGGAACAGGACATAAAAACCAGACAGTATACCGTATCACATCTATTACCTAGGTCCTACTCATAACAGTGTACATACAATGATATTTAGTATACAGAGAAACAGAGATACAGAATTAACACTTGGCTTCACAGAATGATCATATATATTATCACTATTACACAGGGAGACCGCGGGTATTCTTTAATAGGGTTCTCAAGTCACTTGGAAGGTAATATGCAAATGGGGTTGTTCACTTTATGTTCTTGAATGGGATTCTCATGTCATTGAAGGGTAATATAAAAATGGGGTTGTTCACTTTAAGAATACCGAGATTGAGAGTCTGTTTCGAGGATATTACTATAATAGAGGTAGGGTGCGGATAGCGACACTCGACACTGTCACCTGGTCACGGAGACACGTACACTTAACTTTCAACTCGCCCGCGCACCTACCTCTGGACTCACAGAAAACTCCCTGGTTCCTTGATGTGGGGAGGTGTCACTGTCACTGTTTTTCCCCTTGTTTCCTGGGTTTAGTAGTTCACTGTTGCACTTAGGATACAGGGAGGCTCTCCTGTCTGGGGGCCTCGACCTGAGAGGCGGCCCTCGTACTAGGGCAGCGCCGGTGGGGTGCAGGGAGGCCCTGTGGTCTGGGGGCCTCGACCTGATCGGTGGCCCTCAGGACTGGGGCCGAACAACCGGAGCAGTCGGGCCTGTTTCCTCCGACTCCGGGGAGTGAGGGAGTCTGGATCGCCTTCGTCGTGGACTGCGGAGTCAGGCCTGGGCGTCCTGGAACTGCGGGTACCAAGGGGGAGAGGCGCCATCAGGACTGGACTGCGGCAGCGTCTCCTGCGGGGCTCCGGCAGGGACAAGGAACTCCCGGGTGTGGGCGGTAGGTCCGATATCGGGCCTTGCCACCACTCTAGTGTCTCATCCGGGACTATATTCCCGGATGGCGATGAAGGGCTCCCCGAAGGGAAAGAGGCTAGAGGAGGACTCACGCTACCCGTGGTCTCTCGAGTGTGTCTGGAGGCCTGAGCCGGGGATCTCCTTCCCCTATTGCGCACCTTGGCTGTGGCCATGAACTTGCCCGGCGTACGGGGTACACCTATAGGGTGATCGATGTCGCCCTTTCATCGTGGCAAGGGACCGCCGGCGTGGTGTTCCTCCCGTAGTAGGAGACAAGCCGGAGTGAGGGGCACAGAGGCCACACTCTCTCCAATACGGACTGATCCTACCTGCAGGGAATTCTCTACCCTGGTACGTGCCCCGGCTGGAGCCGAGTGTCTGCCCGTACGGAAGACGACTAACGGGCGAACTGGTTCGCCCGTCCGTTGCGGCAGGGTACCGACCCCGGGACGCCGCTTCCGTAATAGGGTAGTGCTACACATATGGTAGCAGGGGCTCTTTACCCTGGACGGTATTCTGGCCGTAGCCGAAGAGCAGCTGGAGAGGGATGCACAAAGGCAACTCTCTCTCCCTAGTGTGTTAAGGCCAGAGCCTGGGGTCACCTTCCCCTCTGCACACTCTGTTAGGCCGTAGCCTAGGTCTGTCAATCTCTCTTTACTTTTATTTAGGCCGTAGCCTTGGGCCTCCTGCCCTAGAGGGTGTAACAAGACCGTCAATACGGTGTTACCTGGGACTGATTTGGCTTCAGTCCCACCCCTATTCTGACAATCACTACCCTGCCCGCACAGTAGTTCAGTTCCCCTGATCACCTGGGGTTGGGGCACTTGCGGGGAATAGGGGCTCAGGGCCGTGATGCTCTGATGACCCTCTTGCCCGAGATCACTAACCTCACCGGTGTGTCCTCCTGGGGTGGTGGTGGGGTGGCGGCTCGGTGGTGGTGTGGGGAGTGGTGAGGTGGGAGGTCCTGCGGCGGGCACGGCGGGCATTTTACCACCCTCTGCATCGTTGAAGTCACGGCCCCGTGACTGGAGGTGGTAGGTGGTAGAGGTGGCTGTCTGGTAGGCCGGGGTAAGGTGTTGGGTGAGACTGACCCAGTAAGTGGTGAACTGGTTGGGCTCCTGATGGAGGTTGAGCGTGAAGTGGAGGGAGGATGGATGGTTGGTCCGGCGTAGGAGGCGTAGCAGGTGGTCGGTGCCCTTGACTCTGGTTGGTGGGTGGTTGTATGGTTGCCAGCGGACTTTCGTCACCTTCATCTTGGGGAATAGTGCCTGGTGGGGAGATGAAATTTGAATGCTGGAGAGTGATGGGAGGTTGGTGGTTTTATTGGGGCTAATTTGGTGGGAGGAGCGTCGTCCTTTGGGGAATTGGGAAAGTTCCAACGTGCTTGGTGGAGGGGTAGGGTTATGGGGGAGGTGTTTGGGGGGGTATGTGGGGAGGGTGGGTTTTGGGGTGGGTGTGTGATGGGTGGAGGTGTTGGTGTGTATCTTGTGGGTGGGCGTGAGAGTCGTCCTGATCTGGTGGTGGTAGTGGTTATGGTGGGTGTGGGTGGTGAGGCTGGTTGTGTGCGTGGTGGTGGTGAGGGTGTGCGGTGATGAGGGGGGGGGATGGTTGGGGGTGTGGTGTGGCGCGTATAATGGGAGTGGTCATGAGGAAGGGCGGTGGTGGGTGTGGGGGTGGTGGGGTGGCGAGTGGTGTGGTTTTCGGGGGGGGGGGCGGTTGTGGTGATGTGGGCGGCATGGGTGAAGTGGGTTGGGAGGTGGTGGGTGGATGGGTGTTTGGTGGGTGAATTTCAGGTTGTGAGGTAGTGGTGGTTTCAGGCTGTGGTGGTGGTGAGTCGGGGGGTGGGCTGGTTGCTGGAGAGTTTGAGGAGGGTGGTGAGAAGGAGTAGGAGTAGGAGTCTGGGGGGTGATTCTGAGAAAGGTCGGGGTGGCCAGGTGTGCGGGCCGGGGTGCAGGTAGGCTTAGTGCGGGGGTGGGCGGTGTCGGGTGGGTGGAAGGGGCGCACGTGGCGATTTCTGTATGTGCAGTGTTGTCCTTGTTGATCCACAGTGACTTGGTATGGGTTGGGTACTCGCACAATTTTGTAAGGTCCGTTGAATCGGGGGGAGGTCTTGGGTGGGGTAGGCAGGTTTGCTACAACAACAGACTGGCCAGGTGTGTATGGGTTGGAGTGGGTTGCATCAGGTGCTAAGTCTTGTTTTGAATGCAGATAGTGGAGGGGGCGTTTGAGGTGGTGGAGAGGGTCGGTGGTGGAGGGTGGGGTGGGCGGTTGTAGGTGGTGGCGGAGTGGTAGGAGTAGGGGCGATTCTCCGAAGACTCTTTCGTGCGGAGTTATTCCATCTTCTCTTGGGCACGTATTTAAATCCCATTGTATGATCTTGACGTGTGCAGGCCAGTCTTCGTTTCCCGTTTGCATAATGCGTGTGCGGACCTGATTCATAAGGGAGCGATGGCTTCTCTCGCAGATGCTGTTGCCCTGGGGCCGGTAGGGGGATGAGTGAGAGATGTTGTATCCGAATATGGTAGCTAGTTCTTCCCAGATTTTTCCCATAAATTCTGGAGCATTATCAGAATGAAGGGCCTGTGGGATCCCAAAATAAGGGAATACATGTCGGGTGAGGGCATCAGCGACTGATAGTGCGGTGTGATCCTTGGCGGGGCAGGCGATGATAAACTTAGAATATACATCCACGAAGGTAATTATGTACTTGTAGCCTGCTTTTGGTGTGAGAGGGCCGACGACGTCTAAGGAGAGTAGTTGCCACGGTTTTTGTGCTGTTAACTTTCCTGTAGGGCCTGGTGTTCGGGTGATGTCCTTTCCGAGGGCGCACGCTCGGCATGATTGTATGATCTTCTTTGTGATGGTGGATGGGTTTGGGGTCCAGTACATATCATTAAAGACTTGTAGCAGCTTCTTCGTTCCCAGGTGGATGCCATTGTGGGCATGGAGGTGGAGCATGGTGTTGTGGGCAGTGGCTGGGCTAAGGACAATTTGTCCGTTAGGGTCGAAGAGATGTTCGCCGTGTGGATGGAGTTTGGTGAACGTGGTCTGTGGAATCCAGGTGGGGCGTTGTTTATTGTTCCACATCTGGACCAGGTCTGGTTCTGTCTTGATGGCGTTGATTGGGAGACGGGATAGGGCATCGGCGTTGGTGTGGAGTTTGCCTGGTCGGTATGCGATTTCGAAGTCATACTCTTCGAGGGTCTCTCGCCAGCGTATCAGTTGGGCATTGTTGGTGTTTGATTGCCGTAGCCATTGTAGGGATTGGTGATCTGTAATGACTATTACATGGGTGCCTGAAATGTAGGACCTAAAATATTCTACGGCCCAGATGATCCCTAGGCACTCACGTTTGGTGGCCGCGTAGTTTCGTTCTGCCGCATTCAGGGTGCGACTGGCACAGGTGATGATGTGTTCTCTCCCATTTTGTACTTGTGCAAGGACAGCCCCTATGGCGATGAGGGACACGTCAGTATACAGGCGGAATGGGAGGTTGTAGTCTGGGAACGCGACTACTGGGGCGGTGGTTAACTTTGATTTGAGGGTGGTAAATGCTGTTTTCCTTGTTTCAGTCCACACGAAAGGCTCACCCTTTTTTGTTAGATCGTGAAGGGGTTTGGCAATGTCAGCGAACCCTTTGATGAACCGCCTAGAGTATGATGTTAACCCCAGGGAGGCTCTGGTCTCATGTACGTCGCGGGGCAGGGGGATGTCTGCGATGGCTCGAAGTTTATCTGGGTCTGGTGAGATGCCTTCGGCGTTAATTAGATGTCCTAGGAAAGACACTGATCTCTCTGCCAAGACGCATTTTGTTGGTTTCAATTTTAGCCCTGCTTGGCATATGCGGTGAAACACTTGCTTGAGGCGATGAAGGTGGTCGGTCCAGGTACGACTAAAAACGATGACGTCGTCGAGATACGCCAAGCAAGTCTCCCAGGTTAGTCCACTAAGGACAGACTCCATCAAACGGGAGAATGTGGCAGGGGCGTTGCAGAGTCCGAAAGGGAGGACGCTGAATTCATAGTGTTTGCCATTCGATGTGGAGAAGGCGGTTTTGTGTTTGTCGTCGGGGTGTACAGGGACTTGCCAATAGCCCGACTGCAGGTCTTGGGTGGAGAATCATGTCGAGCCATGTAATGAGTCAAGTGAGTCGTCGATGCGGGGTAGGGGAGTTGCATCTTTGACTGTGACGTCGTTGACTCGGCGGTAGTCAACACAAAAACGCATTGTCCCATCTTTTTTTCTTACGAGTACCACCGGAAAGGACCATGGGCTAGTAGAGTTGGAGATTATGCCGGCATCTAGCATGTCCTGGACCTGCCGGTCTTCTTCTGCCCGTTGCTTTGGATTCTTTAGTCGTGATGGTTGGTGAATTGGAGGTCAGGTCGTGTGTATCTCGTGGCTGAGATAGGTGGTATGGCCAAGGTCGGTTGGGCCAGAGGAGAATAGGTCTTGAAAATCCAGGAGGAGTTGTCGTAGGCTGTTGGTTTGGGCAGGGGATAGGTGTGATGGTCTGGGGGTGGTGTTTGGCATGGTTCGGTTTCTTCTGTGTCGCTGATGTTGAGTCCTCTTGGTAGGGTTAGTGGGGTAGTAGCGAGGTTGGTGATACGGATTTCGTGAGCATGTGGGGGGAGGAAGGTGGGGCTTACTAAACAGGAAGAGAGTGGTCCGGTGGGGATGGATGGTGAGAAGAGGACGGAGGTATGAGAAGGTTTGTTTAGTTTTACCCAAGCTTCATGGTGGGGTGGAATAGTGATTGAGGAGGCGACAGTGGCAGGAAAAGATGGGGAGGGATGCAGATGATGTGTGGTGGGTGATGGTGATGTCGGTAGTGTGAGGGGTTGGGTTGAGGTTAGGTGTGTGTGTGATTTGGGACAGGTGAGTGTTTGATGGTAGTGTGTGAGGGGAGGTGTTCCTGTTTTTTCTTCGATGTGTTTTTTTTTTCTTCTTTTTTGTTGACTGCTGCTTGGTTGGGATGGGCTGGACTGAAGTGGAGGCGGCGTTGATGGCAGTCAATGGTGGCGTGTAGTTTCTGGAGGAGGTCCAGCCCTAAATATCCATCATACTGATTGCATGTCGAGTCGAATATGATGAATGGGTGGCTAGTGGATATTTGTTGGTGGGTGTGGGTTTGAAGGGCCCGAGTTTCCCCACGGATAGGCAGGGGGCCGTCCCCCTCGTCAACGAGGTTGGCTGAGGTGGGGAAAAGAGGGCCGAACGCACCAATGTGGCGGGAGTAGAAGTGGGAGTAGAGGCACAATCTGGCTGCTCCCGTATCCACTAGTAGACGTGCCTTGACCCCGTTTAGCCAAATCTTGTTGTAAACTGGGGGTCTGTAGTTCTGTGAGGTGGCCCCCGCCACCGTGGGGAGGTGCGGGGGCGGGCCTAAAAATCCATCTGTTGTGGAGTGGTGTCATCTTGGTCGTCGTCGTCCGTTCCCGAGTAGTGTTGTGGCGGTGTGTCGTCTTCCGGGGCGTCGTCGTCTAAGGAGGAGACTTTCTTGCGCCCTTGGTGAAAGGTTCTGCGCCTGCTAGCTTTAAGCTGTTCCCTAATGTCGTGCAGAGGGCAGGTGCGACTGCAAGCCGTGAATTCCCAGGGATTAATTGTGATGAGGTTTCCTTGCTCCCTGGGGTTTGGGCGTTTCTTCTGCGGGTAGGCTCTAGGGACTGTGGGAGACGGCTCAGTAGTTGGCTGGTGAGGCGGCAGCTTCGGTTTGGATGGGGGGTGTTGCTTTGTTGGAAAACGTGTCACCGCGTGGAGTGGCTGTGGTGTGGGGCGGGCGGCGAGCAGACGTCGGACGAGTTGCAGGTCATTTTCCATGTCCCCTGAGGGGTCGTAGATTGAGAAATGCTCCCTGACTATGCTGGGGAGGCTCCTCAATAGAGCATTGAATGTATGTATATCCTGGGCATTTGGAGGTGCCTCGGGATAGGCAGCGCTGATGAGGCGCCGAGCCTGGGTGAATGTATCATCCAGGTTTCCGTCGTAGGTAAGGGCGTCGAGTTGAGAGAGAGCGACAACTCGGCCTATTGATGGCATAAAGCCTGTCTCACTATTTGCGAGAATTGGTCCCATGACAGTTCTGGGACGATTTTTGGTGTGACACTAGTGATTATTTTACCCAGGTTAGGTAGTGTGACTGCGATCTTTTCTCTGAGTCGAACACTATGTCTAGGAGGGGTTTGACCATGTCTAAATATACATCTATGTCGCACTGGTCCGGGTTGAACCTCGGCAATTGGACGTGTGGTTTGGCTGCCATTGTGTAAGTTTCCTTTCTTCGTTCCTCCGTGCTTTACTCGGATCCAGAACCACCGCTTGCCACCAGTGTAATGCTGTGTTTTTAAGGCGACTTCTCGTCGTAAAAACACTAGCTACTGAAGGGGGGTCCTCTTTCTAGACCGGGTGTAAAGCACTAACAAAGGAACAGGACATAAAAACCAGACAGTATACCGTATCACATCTATTACCTAGGTCCTACTCATAACAGTGTACATACAATGATATTTAGTATACAGAGAAACAGAGATACAGAATTAACACTTGGCTTCACAGAATGATCATATATATTATCACTATTACACAGGGAGACCGTGGGTATTCTTTAATAGGGTTCTCAAGTCACTTGGAAAGTAATATGCAAATGGGGTTGTTCACTTTATGTTCTTGAACGGGATTCTCATGTCACTGAAGGGTAATATGAAAATGGGGTTGTTCACTTTAAGAATACCGAGATTGAGAGTCTGTTTCGAGGATATTACTATAATAGAGGTAGGGTGCGGATAGCGACACTCGACACTGTCACCTGGTCACGGAGACACGTACACTTATCTTTCAACTCGCCCGCGCACCTACCTCTGGACTCACAGAAAACTCCCTGGTTCCTTGATGTGGGGAGGGACTAAATCAATTGACAAAATACACTTCCTGCCCTGATAGCACTAGATTCTAGTGGGCCACTGTTTAATATATTTTCTGTGTAAGCACTGTCACTGTTTTCTTGGTCACTGTCACTGTCACTGTTTTTCCCCTTGTTTCCTGGGTTTAGTAGTTCACTGTTGCACTTAGGATACAGGGAGGCTCTCCTGTCTGGGGGCCTCGACCTGAGAGGCGGCCCTCATACTAGGGCCGCGCCGGTGGGGTGCAGGGAGGCCCTGTGGTCTGGGGGCCTCGACCTGATCGGTGGCCCTCAGGACTGGGGCCGAACAACCGGAGCAGTCGGGCCTGTTTCCTCCGACTCCGGGGAGTGAGGGAGCCTGGATCGCCTTCGTCGTGGACTGCAGAGTCGGGCCTGGGCGTCCTGGGACTGCGGGTACCAAGGGGGAGAGGCGCCGTCAGGACTGGACTGCGGCAGCGTCTCTTGCGGGGCTCCGGCAGGGACAAGGAACTTCCGGGTGCGGGCGGTAGGTCCGATATCGGGCCTTGCCACCACTCTAGTGTCTCATCCGGGACTATATTCCCGGATGGCGACGAAGGGCTCCCTGAAGAGAAAGAGGCTAGAGGAGGACTCACGCTACCCGTGGTCTCTCGAGTGTGTCTGGAGGCCTGAGCCGGGGATCTCCTTCCCCTATTCACACCTTGGCTGCGGCCGTGAACTTGCCCGGCGTACGGGGTACACCTATAGGGTGACTGATGTCGCCCTTTCGCCGTGGCAAGGTACCGCCGGCGTGGTGTTCCTCCCGTAGTAGGAGACAAGCCGCAGTGAGGGGCACAGTCATTAATTTTCATGGGGAACTATCAGTGTCCAAGCCCAATCAATATCGTTAAATTTGGAAATGATTTACAGATACTTACAGACGTCCTTCTGGAAGAGGCTCAATGAGCCTGATTCCCTACTACATAGACTTATGTGTTTGAAAGTTTTATTTGATTAACACTATATTAAACAATGTGACTGGAATGTACATAATTGGTTTGAAGCTATGAAGAATATTTGTCCCGAGATTTAGATGGTTAATTTACCTAGTTTATTGATAATATTTACCTAGTTTATTGATAATATTTATTGTTGGGAAAGTTAGAGTACTTATACAACAAAGGAAGGTGGTGGATGTAGTTTAGTGACTCCCTTCAACTTTATCGCAGTGAAGCTTCATTTCCTTCTTTTATTCAGTAAATATGTTAATAAAATAATACTTATGAACAAAGTGATAAAGGAAACATACAAAACAGCGGGGTAAATGTTAAGACAAGTGACTCAGAGATTCAAGCTGTTTTCTTACTGACCTACTTTCTACAGGAAAATTATTTTAAGGATACATCTCAGGTGATTAACATTTGATTTTTTATCAAAAAATATTGGAGAACTAACGAAATATACCTGCTTAGACCCATCCGTCAGGTAACGTGTATTCACGTCACAATCGGGCTGCTACGGGGCCGCCGGGTAGCGACTGTACATGCAAGTGTCTTCCTGCCACCATTTGAACCAGCTGCCATTTCATCTCAACACCAAAGAGTAGGGAGGGAGTCCCTCTATACCATAAAGGTGAGAGTCGGTCTGTCCTTTGCCTTTGCCAGGTGTACAATTCTTTCTTCAGATTCCTCTTTGATTCTGTTCCTGCTGCCTGTAACCCATGCCAAACCTCTTTTCAAGGATACTAGAAAAGGTCTCAGTGATAGTGCCCTAAGGTATGCCTTGGATGCAACAGTGTCTAGTTTATCTAGTGTGGAGCAAGTTATCACACTGAGAGCAAAGCCATAGTCGGCTCTGCAGGCAGATGCTCAAACAAGTCCTGCTCATGCCGCTCCTGTGGCGAAAATTAGTTCTCTTTCCCACGTCATTACACATTGTTGCAACGACCTAGAGACCTGTGGAAACTTTTCATTGGCAGGAAGAGTTGATGAGTAAAATGGTCATTAATTCATTTCCCCAAGTGCTATAGTTTCCAAGATATTAAGGTTTGAAAACAAGCAATTTTCTGCAGTTTCTGAAAAATTGCCAGTAATGAGGAGATGACTTCGTTAAATATTACCTGGCATTTGAGGGTTATTAATATTACAGACAGCCACCTGAACGACCCCGATAGTTTCTCTACTGCCCATCCCACCGACTGGACATGACGTCAGCACACCAAAACTAACTCAAGTGTGTACAGTTTAAAACCATAAATAGCAGTGGAAACCTGACTGGAAGTGCTGAAACATAATTGGGGGGCTTTGCCCCCAGATCCCCCAATCATTATAACCTATCTAACCTGCTGCAAACTAAAATGCACATTAAGTAAAACTTGGACTCTCTGCCTGCCTCTCGCCCAGGTCAGACGTGTTTAGTCAATCCCGCCAGTCGTAGAGGTGTATATCTTGAGAGAATAGAGGAGTGACCATGGAGGGTCTTGTGTACAGTGAAAAACATTAGTGGAATGGAGAGCTTTGCCCCGGATACGGGCGGTACGGGCCATTCACAAGCTATGGACGCCTCCATCATTGTAAACAAGAGGACCTGTGACGTCTCCCCGCTGAGCGCCGGTTCCCCTGATGCAGCTGTCACCCAGCAGGTCAAGCAGTCCAAGGTGGTTGGGAGAGAAAAGTCTTCTCTTAAAGGCAAAGGTATGCCCAATACTGTTGGGAGCCCCATGGAAGCTGCCACTACCCCACAAACAGCAGGTAAGACCGCTACTGTTATGGCTGACCAGCAGTTCACTGATCCATATGCCACTTTTCACCTGCAAGACCGGACAGGGCACAGGATCTTTAACAATCCACATAAAATCACTGATGCCATTGTCAAGACCCCTTTTGCCAAATACTTTAGGGAAGGAGAACCTGAGGTTTTGGGGTCTGGCCGGACCCTAGTTATCAGGCTGAAGGAAGCAGATCTTCCTAAGGTGAGTCCTCCCATGGAGGCTCTCCAGACTCTAGGGCCTTGCAAAGTCAAGAGCCGTCAGGTTAGTGGAATGAATGAAGGCCCATATACTTTTGGAATAGTCGGGTGACTTGGCTTAGACTTTGATGTGAATGAATTTCTTGAAACCTTACAGATTCTTGACAGGAACCATGATAGACCTCTAGACCCGTGCACAGTGGTGGAGGCCTCTCGCCTCCCTGCCAAATTTCCAGGACCTAATGATCCTCGTCAGTCAGAGATGGTCAGATTACGGTTTCGGGGCCCACTGCCTGTCCGGGTCCAGTGTTGGGATATGTCTTTCAGGGTGTCAGAATATCGCTTCCCCGTCTTGCGCTGTTATCAGTGTCATCAGTTTGGTCATAGCTCTGCTACTTGCAGGAACCCTGTGCGATGCTCCATGTGTAGTGGTCACCACCGCTTTAAGGGGGAGGATGGGATTCGCTGTGACAAGGATCCATTTTGTTATCTTTGCCTGGGTGACCATAGGGTAGTATCCTGTACTTGTCCAATTTATTGTTTGGCAGACAAGATATATAGTAAAGGTTGCCAGAATGGAACCCCCAGGCAGGACATCAATAAGGAATTACGTGCTCTACCAGCCCGCTTCCACAGTGACTGTGCAGTGCTAGTTGTGGCTGGGCAACGGGTCCCTCAGGTGGCCTCCCAGTCTCATCTGCCGGATAAAGATCCATCAGTCTCGGCCAGATGATCTTCACCATCTCACACCCTAGCTGAGAGGGTGGCCTGGTCTTGAGTATCATCATCCCTATCTGATACTCCCACCCCAGTGTCTAATCGCTTTGCTCCTCTGATGCCCCAAAGTGATGATTTGGAAGACGAGACTCCCAGTGACCCCATCCCGGTCCAGCCCGTTGTAGTGTCCAAATCTCCAGCCTCTTATGCAGACGTAGTTATACACTCTTCTCAGTCGCCCCTCCCCAAGCGATGGTCTCGTCCCCAGCATCTAGCTAGTAGACACCGACCTCTCTCTGCTGATTGGGAAGCTGAGGAGGAACTGTCTGCCGCTCCGGTCCGAACTGAGGACAGGGGCACCTTGCAGCCTCCTCCTAACAGGAAACACTTGCACATGTTTACTTCCCTTCGCCTACCACCACTATAATCAGATTCACCCACCAGTAATGGCACTTATTCCGTCACCCCCGACATGTTCACTCCTCTTCTTCGAATCTTACTTGAAGCACTTTCCCTTTATTTACAGGGCATTGCCCCCTTAGACATCTGTAAGCAGCTTCTGCCCAGGATTTCAGCCCTTGTCCCTCCTTCGTAATGGGCCTCCCTGTGCATTTATCTTTTTTGTTCTGGAATGCTCGCTCCTTTGTTAGGAAAACTCAGGACTTTAAAATGTTTGTAGATGAACTCCGGCCAGCATTTATAGGAGTGTGCAAGATGTGGTTGCATCTGACAATCAGTTTTAAACTTAGGAGCTACGTCCTCTTTCGTGAGGACAGATTCCCCTGGATGGGAGGGGGGTTAGCTGTTATGGTTAGAGACGACATCAAGTGCAGGCCTCTTACTCTCGTGATTTGAGGACGGTGTGTTGGAGGTCATGGCAGTCCAGATGGAGTTGGCAGGAGGCTGGGCTTCTGTATTGGTGGCTTACAACCCATGCCAGTCTTTGGGGCGAGGCGAATTGGATCATTATACAGATCAGATTCCTTCTCTGGCTCTGGTCCTTGGTGACTTTAATGCACATCATTGTTGCTGGGAACCAGGTCTCCCGGACAGTTCCTGGAATGCCTCGGGCCCCTCAGTATTCAGTTTCCTCTTAAACTCATCATGGATGGAGTGGACTTACTGACTGACACATCGAAGACGGACTTTTTGGCCTCCTTTTTTTTAATCCAAGCTTGGCACCCCTGTTCCTCTCCCTGACCTGAACTTTCTCATGACAGAGGTTAGTAATGCAGAGGCTGCTAAACCCCCATCTGGCTTGGTGGATCCCTTCACATCAAGAGAGTTATCTTCAGCAATCTCAGCACTAGCCCCTCACAAGGCAGCTGGGCCAGATCTCATCCCATATGAATTTCTGACCCATCTCCCTTTGTCGGGTTGTGACATCCTCCTGGACATATATAATACTAGTTGGTTGATAGGTGTTTTCCCGGACCCTTGGAAAGTCTCTACCCTTCTCCCATTTCCAAAGCTGGGTAAGGACCTTACACATCCTGCAGGATATCGCCCCATTGCCATTCTGCAATGTTTAGGAAAATTGATGGGTAGGATGGTTGACACTCGTCTACAGTACAGTGGTGGGCAGAGACAATTAATATCTACCTGGAGGAACAGTGTGGTTTTCGGCCAGGCCAGGGCATGCTTGATGTCTTACATCAATTAGAGCACCAGATACAGGAAACGTATCGCAGTGAAGGTGTCGTGCTGGCACTGTTCATGGATCTAGCAGGTGCTTTCGACTCTGCATCCCACGAGACTGTCTTATACAAACTGGCATCTATGGGGATCCAAGGTTCCCCCCTCTCCTGGCTGTGCAGTTACTTAACGGGTAGGCAGTTACCTTTATCAGTGGGAGGGGCCAAGTCTACACCACGTCATGTTAGGCGTGGCATTCCTCAGGGATCCGTCTTAAGCCCATTTTTATTTAATGTGCTTCTATCAGATCTCCCACGTCCCCCAGTCACCACCCCACTTGTTTATGCAGATGATCTTATGCCGCTCAGTACAGCTCCCACGTTGTTGGAAGCTCAACAGTGCCTTCAGGCCGGGGTGGATGCCCTCCTTCAATGGTTAGGCAGGCGGGGGCTGCAGGTTAATGTTGAGAAATGTGCATTGATGTGTTTTACCCTCAAGCGTAGCTTTCCCTCTCTCCCTCATATCTCCCTAGGAGGTGGATCGGTCCCCCTGCAACGCCAGCACACTTTCCTAGGCCTCTGTCTGGACGGACCTGTCCTAACATGGAAATCCCATATTGAGTAATTAACCTGCCCCGTCCCGTCGACGTATGGGTACATTGCAATGATTTGCATTTGCCAGTCCCGGCGACGTACCAGTACGTCGTGCAATTGCAAGGTCCCTAATTTGCACAATTTTCAATTTTTGCACGTGATTTTTCGTATGTATACACGGGACACCTTCCTCTATTCCTCTACAAGATGCCAAGCAGGGACAATGCCTTACACTGCATAACCTCCCCCCTCCCCCCCTCACGCCATTGTCTCGGCAATTCACCTGTTACCAGTGACCTGGCTAGTAAAGATATTCAGGGCCAGAGTGATTCCCCAATCGATGACAATGTGGAGGACAATGTTTACATAGCATTAGAAGAAGAAACAGCCAGAAATAATGATCAGGTAATGTGGCAAAAAAAGGTCAGATATGGTGATTAGTTAGTGAGTGAAACAATGCTTATAATGCCTTTATTACTGCTTGAAAACCAATATACTCTCATACTACATATACATTCATACCAAGTAAATAAATAAATACCGTTTATGAGTGGATAAAATAGTTACCCTCCCATAGAACTCGTTTTCTTTGGTGCCAGCATGTTAGAAAACCCAGTCAGGTAAGGAGGAACTCCTACCTGGATTGGGTATTTTTAACCTCAGGTGAGAGATTTCTCCATGAATTTTCGATGTTTCTCACCAAAAGCGAAGGTTTTAGCCCAAAAATCTTTTTTCGAAAATACCTCGGGACTGGGGGATGTCGGAGGTGCGGAAAACCTCGGGACGTGACGGGTTAAGATCCTCATTCTTGAAACACCTAGACATAATGAAAAGTTTAGCTGGTACACACTGGGGGGCCTCCCGGGAAGTCTTATTGAAGTTCTATAGCGTCTACATCCTGAACAAGATACAGTATGGGGTCAGTGTTTATGGTTCGGCCTCCCCGTCAGTCTTGGATAGGTTGGAGGTCATCCAGAACACTGCCTTATGGATAGCTTTGGGGGCATTTAGGTCCTCCCCAGTGGTGTCCCTACATGCGTTGGCTGGTGTTTTGCAGCTAGCATGGGCCAGATATCATCATAACTGTTCGATTTATTGTCGCATCATGTCCTTCTCCCCATCCCATCCTCTTCGTGTGCTTTTCACCCATTCTCCTGTTGACCCCCTCGCTCCCTCCTGGCCTCTACGTTCCCATGCCCCTTTCCTTGTCCGTGCCCTTCGTTCCTTCTCTGTCCTCTCCCTTCCTCCTCCTACTCCTTCCCCAGTCTCCTCTGTCCCACCCTGGTCCCCTCTGCCTTCCATGTTTAGTCTCACCCTCCATGTCCCCTACTGTAAAGTTAGCAATGATCTCTCTGCCCCTAATTTATTTAAAGAACTTGTCTCCCTTCATTATCAAGGATTCCTCCAGGTTTTCACCAATGGCTTCCATTCCCTTACACCACCATCATCCTCTGCAGCCATGTTTGTAGAGGCCCTTTCCATTTGTCGAACCTGGAGACTAGATGGGAGCCACTCTGTGCTGGCCTCTGAACTGTATGCTATTTTAGGGGCCTTACAGTTTGTTAGAGATATGATACCCTCCCAGCCAATAGTTGTTTTCTCGGACTCCCGGTCATCTCTCTCACTCTTAAGTTCCCTATCCCCCTCTACACATAGGCAGTTAGTGTTTGAGATCCAGTCCGTCCTTCTATTCATGGATTCCAATGGGTATTCCATGCATTTCCAGTGGATACCTTCCCATGTGGGTATACGAGCTAATGAGGTTGTTGATAGAGCAGCTACTATGGCGCATTCTTCCCCCTCTGTGGAACATTACCTATTAGATTTTGGCAGCTTCTCCCATTTTGTCCAAGTCTTGCTATTCCCACTGTAACTCAACAATGCAAGCAAGTCTTTCCCGTACCACCCTAGGGCATTATAGACAAGATTCCTCCCCCAATCCATGGGCGCGGTCATCGTCTCGAGCCTTGGATACTGCTCTAGTGCATCTGACAATAGGTCATACAGGTCTGGCATCCCATTTATATAGGATGAATATAGCCCCAAGTCCTAATTGTCAGTGGTGCCTGAATGCTGAAGACTCTATACATCGTTTCCTGTTAGCCTGTTCCCGCTTTCACTCCCTCTGAGTGAGACTCAGAGATGCTTTGGCTTCCATGGGTATCACTACCCTCACTCTTCCAGTGGTGTTAAGGGGCTGTGGTCTGGCCACCATGGGTCAGGCTGTTGTTATCCACGGTCCACCACACCCTGGAGTTCCTGAGGCAGTCGGGGGGGGGGGGGGCGTGTACTCCGGCTGTAACATCTGCAAGTTACCATTGGTCCTGCAGCCTAAGAAGGCCCTGGCGAGGGTGAATTAGACTACTGCCTACAGTGCCCTTTAACTCAGGAAGAAGAAGTAAAACTTGCACCAAAACAGTATTGTGCATCAAGAGCGTTAGTTAATCATGGCATAATCGTCACATGACGTTGTGATGGCGAAGGTAGGTGCGGTCAGAGCAAATCTTTGTATATATAACACAGGAGACGTCCATTAAAATATGATACAGTATAGGAAGGATGTTGCCTAGTGAGTTGTTCTTCCTATGGTCAGCCTTTCAGTGTACAGCACACAAGATGAGCTGAGGTGAAGATAAACACTGGCTCCTTAAGTTCAGTCTTTATTGTCCAAGTAATTACACTTGATGCTTTCCAACTTCACTTTACCATTCTCACAAGCACTGGAGCTATACAAACTTTACTAACTGCAATTACACTTAATGCTTGACAACACTTCACTATTTTCACAAGTACTGATGATAAACAAACTTCAGTAACACTTCACTGTTTGCCAACAACACTTCACTATTTTCACAAGTACCAAAAATATACTGCACTGCACTGACACTGAACTACACTCAGACTGAACTAACAACTTACAGGGCAATGTCCTTCCTGTCTGAACTACTGCTGTTGGAACCTGTGACTGTGTAGGGGTGGGGACGTAACAATATTATGGAGCTCAGTGGGTTTATCCTAAACACGAAGAAATGGCCCAGTGGTTGCACTGCTGCTCTAGACATAGCCCAGACACATGTCCCGCAAATCCTTAAAATGTTATATTGGAAAATGAGTGTGGATAATTGCCAAAATATCGGTAAATAGGTTAAAATATGCCTGTCAATACAGATAACAATTGTTTCCATTTTAAATCAATGTTTATGCCAAACAGAAGTCTGTCAAGGCAAGTTGGCAATCTAAAGGCAGAACACTTCTGTTAACTGTAGCAATTTTTTTTTCTTTTTTAATAGCTTTGTACAGTGGCAGTATTGTAACCAATGAGGTCTTGCCTAAGTGACGTTTTTTCTGCTGCCATAAAGCTCAAATTGGGAAAAGTTGTAAAATACCATCTCAGCACTTTTGTGGCACCTCGGTTTGGGTTAGGGTCATCTTTCCTAGAAAAGCAGTCAAGTCGTACCCCACGAGCTAGTGGTGACCTTGGAGACAGTTCATTGTGTTTTTTCGGTTTTCTTTATCTTTTTTCCCCCCCTAAATTAGGGTGACATAAATAGGGGTGGTGCTACAGTACCCGGGTTTATTCCAGGCAGTATTGTATAGACTTTTTGCTGTTGTTGTTGTCATTGTTTGTTTTTGTTTTGTTATTTTCTTTTTTGCCAGCCATGAGCAAACAACACCAGTGCCCTCACTCCAGTAGGTCTGTAGAAAATAGTGTGCAAGCACTGATGTGCGCCTACTGTGGCGGGTAGGTTCATTTGGCATGCGAAAATATGGATGCTAATGATTATCCATTTATGAGGAAGAGCCGCCAGCTGGGCTTTCGCTGGCTGTGTAGCCCATGTGTTGCACCAGAAGATGAGGTCTTGGCTGATGGAGGAAGTAGAGTACCGGTACTAATGAGCTGGAAGATGGGGTTGTTAGGCCAATCTTTCAAGCTATCAAAGATATTTCAAGCAGACTGGAGGCACTATAGAGACCAAGGTCTCATCACCCATTGCTGGCACCCAAGACCAGGCCAAGTCATTTGCTGATGATGTTCGGGGGTCTCTCATGGGGGGAACAAAGGATCTGCCTGGGGGAGTTGTTGAGATCAGTGCTCATGGGCAGAAAAAAGCTGTTTGTTCTGACCGCAAAACCAAAGTGTGGTGCTGAGGTTCTGATGAGTCAAATGGGACCAGAAGACATCAGAGGTGTACTTGACTCGGTACCGGTTGATAGCTGTCTTAAGACCAAGGCTGGTGGGCTAGTAATGAAGTTTCCATCAGCCGAGGCCAAAGGTGAAGCGGCTGGGATACTGAATGATCATTTTGGCTGTGATGGCATTTTTTGCATATCAGAACCAAAGAAAATGCTGCCAAAAATGACCGTGACAGGCCTTTCCTCTTCTTTGGGCGACTATGACATCATCCCAAACATTCTGAGAAAAAACAGTAGAATTAAGATGCTCATTGATCGCGGTTGTACTCTCAACCTTCACAAGAACAAGGAATGACATTAAAACCACTGTCTTGAAGATGTTGTCAGAGGTGAGACCCTCCATCGTAGAACAGGGCAACTATATCTACAAAATGCCGCGCTTTTGACAGATTCTGGGGTACACAGTGTCATCACTGTCAGGGTTTTGATTATACATCTCAGAGGTGTTCTAGAAAAAGTGATGAACCTAAATGTGTTTTTTGTGCTGGAGCCCATAAATCTAAGGACTGTAGTAACAGAAATTCTCCCAAATGCATCAACTGCTCTTCCTTAAGACATCAAGAAGCTAATACTAATTCACAGTCGGTTGCTGCCCATTTTGCATTAAGTAGGGACTGCCCAATTACGGTATGATTTCTCATAGGAATAAGTCGATTGAAAACACCAATTTTGACCATTCAAAAAATTGATCACGACCCTCTCGAACCAGTTAAGGATGGGTCTTTTAAATATTCGTTCCACATGTAATAAGATAGACCATATTAATGAAGCTCTAAATAAGCCCGAGCTTGACATTTTGTGTTTGACGGAAACCTGGTTGTATGAGTCTGATATTAATATTATTGACTAAGACATATTCTGTCGTAAGTATTCCCATGCCTGATAACTGCTGACACTACGGGAGGAGGTGTGGCACTTATCTACTCGGCAGCACTTGCAAACATTTCTCTCATAGACTCGGACCTTACCCCATCATCATTTGAATTTATGGAAGTATTAATAAATTTCCATCAGAATACCATTAGAATTGCAACTGTATATCGACCAGGTCATCCGGGCATAGATCAAGGTTTTATGGAGGTGTTTGGGCAATTTCTTGAAGTGTTTTCTCTTAAATCTTGAGGACTTCTTGTTTGCGGTGATTTTAATTATTGGGTTGACAGTCCGCAGTCAAAGCAATTTTCTTCAGAATTCCTTGAGCTGATCACTCAGAATAATTTTTTCAATCATGTGAGTGATCCAACTCATGTCTCGGGACATGTCCTTGACTTGATCTTGTCCCTTGTTGGTTCCAGGCATGTATCTGATGTGGAGGTTGACTCAGTTGACCCCTTCATCTCTGACAATGCTCTTATCACTTTTAGTTTTGATATCCCGAAATCCCCTTCCTATAAAAAGGTCATCATATTCAGAAATTACAGGAACGTTGACCGCCATCTGATATATTTTGAAATTGACCAGCGTTTAAACTACATTGATTCTTCACATATTTCTTCTGATGAGCTTAGGTCAGTTTTTGATCATTATTGTCCTTATGTGGTAAAAACAATCATTGTACGTGATTATTCTCCGTGGTATGGTCCATCCATTAATTCTTTGCATAAAGATCGTAAAAGGCAGAACATAAGTGGTGCTTGCAACAGACCGAATTAACTCGTTTGCATTATGTTTTTGCGAGAAGAACAGTTGTTCACACTGTAAAAGCCCAAAAGGCAAGGTATTATCAAAATAAAGTTGATCCATGTGGTGGTGATAAAACAAGAAAAACTGCAGTTAGTTGTGAACAGTTTGGTTGGCCAGAGGAATGTAATTGTTAAACCAACTTCTGTGCCCAAGTGGCTTCTGATTTAATCCTATCTCGCATAAGAAATGATTTTGACAAGAGTTCTTCTAGTGAAGTGTACTCTATTGACTTCCAGCCACGGTGTACAAGGGGTCATTTGTTTTCAACATTTCATCCACTGGATGTAAATAAAGTCAAATGTTACATTAGAGAACTTAACAAAACATTTTGCCTACTCGACCCATATAACTTGTCACAACTGCCGGATGTGTACGGGCACACAGCAGACTTTATCGGCAACATAATAAATTGAAACTTCATAGAAAGTAATTTTGTGCAGTCTGAGAAGCGTACTTTGCTTTAAGCCCCTAATCAAGAATGATATCGAGAGCATGACAAATTATCGTCTCGTCTCTAACCTGTTGTTCTTATTCAAGATTATTGAGCGGGCCATACTTGATAAGGTTACCCTTACTGGACCATGGTCCATAACAGAGTTGTTCTCGTTGTTCAGTCAGCATATAGAAAATACCATTCAACTGAAACTGCATGAACAAGAATTCACAGTGACTTGGCAAACACCTGTAGTGGGATGTCCTCTCTCTTAGTTCTGTTGGATCTGTCTGCAGCTTTTGATACAGTTGGTCACAAACTATTGTTGGATGATCTGTATTTTTTTGGCGTTCGTGATAGTGCGCTTTTGCTCCTTAAGTCATATCTGTTGGACAGATCTCAGAGAGTGGTTGTTGATTACGCTAGCTCAGCTTCTGCTCGCCTTCTGTTTGGAGTCCCTCAAGGATCAGTTTTGGGTTCAATTATATTTACAATCTACACGAGTTGTTTATCATCTACTTGATGCTCATGACGTTTCCTATTATTTTTATGCTGAAAACACTCAGGTCTGTGTTAAGATGTCAGATATTAAAGATTCCAAGACTAAGCTTGAACTCTAATGACTGATTTTAAGATTTGGATGGCTAGGAGGAAACTTAACCTGAATGATGGTAAAACTGATATCATCATCATCATCAGAGGAAACAGAAGGGGTGATGACACTGATAATGCCCTGGCTTTGAACATTGGTGTGTCACAGTTTGATCCAGTCAGTTCTGTTCAAAATCTGGGTGTTTATTTTAATTCAAAGTTAAATTACAAAGAACATAGTCATCATGTTCAGAGGGTTTAACTTGCATATCAGAAATCTGTACTCTGTGAGAAAGTTCCTGAATAGACATTGCCTTTGAACATTGGTCCATGCAATGGTCTTGTCTCGTGTTGATTATTGTAGTTTATGGTGGATTGGTCTTCCAAATGATATACTAACAAAAGTTCAGTCTGTGTTGAACAGGTCAGCAAGGCTTATCTTTGGTCTCTCCCCGAGAACCTCGACTATCCTGTTCCTAATTGAGCTGTATTGGTTACTAAAATGCCCGCGACCGGACCTTCCGCCCCGCCACCCCCCACACCACCACCGGGCCACCACCACCCCACCACCCGAGGAGGAGATAACGGTCAGGTTAGTGACCCGGGACAAGAGGGTCATCCAACCACCACTGACCTGTGCCCCTTCTTCCCGCAACTACCTCAACACCAGGTGAGCCTAGACCCGCAACAAATTACACGCGGGTTAACCATCGACAGCAGTGGGGTGGGACTGATACAATATCAGTTCCTAGTAGTTTTGTGGTGACGACCACAGGAGGTCCCTAGGTGAGCCATGAGGTGTTTACACCTACTGCCACCGTGAGCCACGGGGAAGTACCGTCCTCTGCCGCAACAACCCTGGTGAGCCACGAGGGGCTAGTACCCTCTGCCACCGTGAGCCACGAGGGCGTAATACCCTCTGCCACAACCAGGACAGGAGGTCCTTTGACGAGGGAGAAGAACCCTCTATAACAAACAGGGCAGGAGGCCCAATAGTGGACTATACGGGGCCCACACCCCTAGCCACACCAAGGATAAGAGAACCTCACACAAAGCCACAAGTGGGTCCCAGGACCGATCAACCTGGTGCCACGGCAGTTGTGAAGACAAGAGAGAGAGAGTCGCCTCTGTGCTACCCTCCCTAAGTACAAGAGAGACCACAGCCTCCGTGTGTCCTCTAAAGTCAGCTAACTCCTGCAGGAGTAGCTGGACACCACCCGGGAGAGTTGCCCCGAAAGTGTCACCCGAACAGAGGCCTGGTCCCAGTCGGGACCCGGGAAATTCTTGTCTTCCCCAGGTACCAGCAGGAGACGAGGCCGCAGCCCACACCTGACGGCGCGTCCCCCGGCAGACCTCCGCAGCCCTCGGACCCCCAGGCGAGCCCAGCAGCCCGTCAACGCCGACCTCCCCCTGCCGCAGACCCTATGACATCAGACCCGTCTGCTACACCTGTTTGGCCCCAGTCCCTAGGGCCAACATAGACAGGCCTCCCTTCACCGTGACCAGAGGAGGGCCTACAACAGGTCGAGACCCCAGGCAAGAGGGTCTCCCTGCACCGTGACCAGAGGAGGGCCTACAACAGGTCGAGACCCCAGGCAAGAGGGTCTCCCTGCACCGTGACCAGAGTGAGGACCTACAACAGGTCGAGACCCCAGGCAAGAGGGTCTCCCTGCAACATCGGACCCGGGTCGAGTCTCCCCCCAGCGGGTACGGTGATTCCCGCCACGGGTAGAGCCCCCGGAGGTCCCCTTATAGTGACAGAGTGATATCGCCCCAGAAACTCGGGCAAGATTAGTGACTTTTCCTTTCCTATAGTGAGACAGAGACAGTGATACAGTGACAAAGTGAACCAGCGGGATTACACCAAAAAGTGTCCGTAAATACCTTCCCTTGGAAAAGACTATAAGTTCTGGGCCGGTACAACTAGTGCTATTCCCAAGTCCAGTCTAGAGGAGTCCCCCCCCTCGCCAGTGTATGCGCGGGCGAGAGTTGCCGCGCCGAGCCCAAACAGTGAATTACGAGTATAGTGATCTGCTCCCCTTGTTCTTTTATAGTAATAATCCCTCCCCGGCTCATCAAGCCCAGACATCTCGATTGCACCAGTACACTAAGACCTTTTGGACTTTAATGCAAGTTAGTCTCATTCACTTATGGACCCTTAACCTATTGGAAAGTATAATTATAGTGTGTGTGAATATCCCGTGTTGTACTAACGTAACTTTGTATATCTGTATCCTCTGTCCATAATATCATGCTATGTAATATTGTCACGGTGTTAGAATTAAGGTAATAGATGTGTTAAAGGTGGACTGCCTAGTTTTTATGTCCTGTTCCTTTGTTAGTGCATTACTTCCGGTCCGGAAAGAGGACCCCGCTCAGTAGCTAGTGTTTTTAGTACGAGGAGTCGGCCTAAAAACACTCAGCATAACAGTTACCAGTAAAGGCTAGAACTGAATTTAAACTGTGTCTTATTACATTCAAGGTTCTGAAGTTTGGTGAAAATGGGAGAAATGGAGTTCCCCCGAGCTAAGCCCTGTATTGGACTATATAGCCCCGCTAGGGTTACAGGAGCGAGCTACCACTCCCGGCATGGCAGCCCGAGCGAGGCTCGAACTCGCAATCCCCTGATTACGAGTCCGGCGCGCTACCACTGTGCTACCGCACCCCCCTGAAGTTTGGTGAACAAAAGTATCATGCTGAATTGTTAAAACTCCCATAGGCATGCCCAGGTGTGTTGTTATGTAGTGAAGATGATTCCCTGCGTCATGATGAGCCTGGAGTCATTCACCAGTCATCTTTCTGTATAGAGCCCCTAGATAATAAAATAGATTGTCATTGTCCATGAGACAACGCTTTTCTATTGAATCCTTTAAGAGACAGCTGAAAGCCTTTCTTTTTTCAAAATGCTTTGATCAGGAGAGAGGTACTATGACGGATGATTATAGGGTTTAATTATTGCCACTTTTATATTTTTTTTACTGATGAAGTTTGTATTGAATATGAGAGATGTCACTGTCTATCTATCTATCGCCAGACGCCTCACTCCCGTATGGGATGGCCACAAACAAATCACCTCCATGTCACCCTGTCCCCTGCCATTTCACTGCCCTGCTCCCAATTCACACCCTTCTCTCTCATATACCTCTTCACCCCATCCCTCCATCTCATCCTCAGCCTCCCCCTCCCTCCACCTCACTCGTATACACTCGCCTTGTCAGTGTCTCACCCTCCATCCTCTCCACATGGCCAAACCACCTCAGTGTGTTCCTCTTAACGCTTCCTATCACATCCACATCACAATGCTCCTTTATATCCTCATTTTTCAGCCTGTCTCTCCATGTGACTCCACAGACTCCTCTTAAATAACTCATTCCCACAGCTTCACTTCCATACGATAGATTTGGTATCACAATACTGTTATGTAGTAACTTTTTCACTTCCATGCTCACTTCTCTGTTTCTTATCACTGCTTTCAAGGAACCAGCAACCTTTCTTCCTTGTTGTACCCTTTCAAGCACTTCACCCTCCAAACTTCCATCCTTACTTATCACACTACCCAAGTACTTAAATGTACTCACATTTTCCATTTCCTCACCATCCAACCTCACTGTACATTCACTGACTTCACGTCTCTCAAAGACCATCACTTTACTCTTCCCTACATTCACCTTTAGATTCTGTTTCTTAGACACACTCCCAAACTCATCCACCAAGCCTTGCAGCTCCCCTTCGTCTTCACTCAACAACACAGTATCATCTGCAAACAGCAGTACAGGGAGTTCCAAACACTACCCTCTCTCACCCAGCATCCACTGCCCTACCTTGTACCCTTTTTATTACCCCATCCATGTACAGATTGAACAACCATGGAGACATGACACATCCTTGTTTCAACCCAACCTTCAAAGAGAAAAATTCACTCAGTTCACCATCCACACGCACTGCAGCCTCAGCCTCATCATACATACTCTTCACAGCATTCAACAACTTCCCGTCTACTCCATATATTCTTAATACTTTCCACAATCCTTGTCACAATTCTTGTAATTGAAAAAATAATGTACAGTATATGAGTGTCAAGCACTAGTGAATTCCCTGTTGAAGAACTGGCGTTTTTGAGAAACAAAGGGCCAGATTATTATTACTGTATTCTTCTTATTATTAAACATTGTTTTTGTCTGGATTTCTGGTAATCATGTGTGTATCAATCTATGTGGTGATAAAACTTACATTTTTCAGTTAAAGGTGTCGAATTAGTAACTGTCGCTCCCCTTTCTATCACATCTACACAAAACTTCGCTTCCTCATCTGTCAGTTTGTCTTTTCATGAAACTCCATATGTTCCTTTCAGATAACTTTCCCATGCACTCATTCTTGACTTGTGTCCTTCCATCAGTGTCCAAGCTTCGGTTCCAAATGTTAAGAGTAGGGCTTACAATATTGGCTATAACCAGTCGCCATAATCCCATAAGGGGTGGCCATTTGTCTTTGAGTTAGTGGTTTTACGGGGACGGGCGATAACCCTCCGCCAGCCCATTTGTTGACACTTAGGGAACATGTATGGGTTGGTTATATGGTTACCACCCACCATTGTACATGGTTTCCTGGCTTACAGGAAACCATTTGGCTTGCCACACAATGTAAAGTCACCTGAAAAGGAAAGAAGAGTAACATGTGTGTCACGGGGTTTTTAAAATCACGAGGTTTTTAAAATAAATGCTTATATTATTTAAAATGATAATAATATTCAATAATATTGCAGAGCAGAGACAATGATTGTCTTGCTACATCAAGCAACGATTACTTTACGCTGGCTTGCGCACGATTCTCTAAGAACGAGAATTTATAAACTTTCTCTCAACAGTACACAGCAGAGACTAATTACTCAATTGCTGTTTATAGTACTGTTAGCCTCTGGAGAAAGTTACTTCACCCCTGACAATAAATAACTAATACTAATAATAATATCAGGTTCTTGCTGATGCTTAACTCCTAGGAGGCACAACGGATTTTAAGCTTAATACAACAAGACTGGCCTAAGTACCAGTTTTGAATAGCAAAACGTTTATGCAAGCTAGGAGCTATATGGAAATAAGCTTATGGAGAAATGAAACAAGAGTTTACATTACATTAAGCTCAAGAAAAAGAACTGTTAAATTTATTGATTACAAAAATAAATTCAACATTTCAAATCAAATTAATGAGATCGCACTCACTCACTCACACACGAGCTAAATTCTTACGCCTAGGGAAAAAAACACCTTAACTAAGCTCTTAAAACTAGGAAAATACAAAAAGAAATACTGGTCGATGAATGCTGTGTATCACCAAGGTGGGAGCACTGGATAACTGTGATTCTAGTGGAGCTTGGGTTGACCTCTCACTTCTGGAGCACAAGACCTCTCTCCGTCAGAGCAAACACTCGACTGACTAAGTCGTGGGAAAGAAAAGCGGAGCACTAGGCCGCATTTTTCTAACGGTCGAGGCAAGCAGGGGCGAACAATAAAGAAACAATAGTATCGCTCAGTAGAGCACTTAGTGACGTGCATTAAATCGGTCACTTTTGAAACAATGACGAATGTTTTGAAAAGTATACCACCGAAGTGGAGAGAGAAACGGTTAACTGAGCGATACACAGTGAGTTTTCCACTAATAGTTCGTGTTTTTCACAAAAGGGAAATGTCGCGAATTTGATTCGTGACAATGTGACAGGAAAGATGTGAGAAATAGGAAAAGAGGAGAGCAGACAGAAAAAGATTGATTAAAGTGAAGGAAGAAGTAGGCAGCACTACATCAAGTGAGTGGATGATGGTTGCCACCACTGACTACCCTATTAAATAAGTACAGTTGCAAATTCTGGTCACACAGTGACTTTTTACTACCGTGCTCACTTCTCTAATTTTTGTCACTGCTTTCAGTGAACTGGCTACCTTATCTTCCCTACTGTACCCTTTCAAGCACTTCATCCTACAAAATTTCCATCCTTACTCATCACTACCCCAAGATGAAGGGGAACTGCAAGGGTTGGTGAATAAGTTTGGGAGAGGATGTAAGAAACGGAATTAAAGTTGAATGTAAGCAAGGGTGAAGTGGTCTTCGAGAGAAATGAAATCACCGAGTGCACAGTGATGCTGGATTGTGAGGAAATGGAAAATGTGAATTTGATTGATAATGTCTCTATATTGTGCTTCTTCCACAGGCATCAGAAAGGCTTCTTTCTGAGATTTCTCCTAGATTTCAATTTGGCCACAAGTTTTGTACAAGAGGAATGAGGAATTGATGAATTCTGGAGCACAGTTTGAGGATCTATCTATCTATAGCCCGACGCCCTAATCCCGCAAAGGGTGGCCGCAGACAAAACGCCTCCAAGTCACTCTGTCACCCACCATTTGACTACCCTCCCCCCAACTCACCCCCCCCTCCCTCATATACCTCTCAACCCCATCCCTCCACCTCATCCTCAGTCTA